>NC_081364.1:74176989-74481294 GCF_030684315.1 Stegostoma tigrinum | reverse complement strand
TGGTGTGTTGGCTTTCATTGTCAGGGGCATTGAGTTTAAGACCCATGAGATTATTATGCAGCTCTGTAAAACTCTGGTTAGACTATACTTGCAATATTGTGTTCAGTCCTGGTCACCTCATTGCAGGAAAGATGTGGAAGCTTTAGACAGGGTGCACAGGAGATTTACCAGGATGTTGCCTGGACTGGATGACAGGTGTTACGAGGAAATGTTGAGGGAACTAGCGATTTTTTTTTCATTAGAGCAAAGAAAGATAAGAGGTGTTTAATAGAGGTTTATAAGAAGATGCGAGACATAGATAGAGTGGATAGTCAGAGACATTTTTCCCAGGGCAGAAATGACTATTACGAGGGGACATATTTTTTAAGGTGATTGGAGGATTTCTTCACAGAGAGTGTGGACATGTAGAATGTGCTGTGAGCAGTGGTTGTGGACTCAGAAAGTTTAGGGATCTTTAAACGACTCTAGGATCAGCACATGGAGGATAGTAAAATGTAGGGTATGAGGGTAGATTGACTTTAGTAGGATAACAAGTCAGCATAACATCTTGGGCCAAAGAGTCTGTGCTGTGCTGCATTGTACAGTTCTGTGTTTTATGTTCTCCCAGCAACCTCACGAGTCTTTCCATGTCTAGTATCCAGCAGCAATTATTCATCCAAATCCCATATTAAACATTCAAGTTGGTTTAACTGAATTATTACCAGAAAACTTGCTGACGAGAAAATGAAAACCTTGTTAAAAACCAACCCAACAGTACTTCTTTGCCCTCGATTGTAAATGTAAATTGATAACTTCTCCAGATTGAAAGGAATTAACCAAAATCTGTCAGATGTGTTAATTGGATAGATATAGAAACTATTTCCTCTAGCCGGGATTTGAGAACAAAAGGACATTATTTGGAGATGATGTGAAATCTTCATACAAACATGTCTTCATACAAGGGATGGCAAAAATTAGGAATGAAAACAGAACATGTTGGGAAATATCTCAGTTATGGCAATATACGTGCAGAAATAAACAGAGTTAATGTTTCAGGTCTGTGGATTTTCATTAGGACTGGGAAGCATAAGAAATATAATAGGTTTTGAGTTAGGCTTGGGTTAGACGAGTAGAAAAAGATGGTCGTGACAGGGGAGAAGGCAGGAAAGAATAAATGACAGAAATGCTGTTCCCTCAAGGCCACAGACAATGGATCTGGGGCTGGAACAGAAATGATGTGCCTGGAGCAAGTGTCCAGCGCACAAACAAATTGAAACAAGAGAAATGAAAGCAAAAAAGGGGCAGAATTCGCAGTCTGAAAATCTTGGTGTCAATGGTGAGTCCAGAAAGCTTTAAACTGCTGAACTGAAAGATGAGGTGCTTCCTTGAAGCTTACATTTAGCGACACTGGAAGAGTGCTGTGAGCCAAGTAAGGAAATATCAGTGTGAGTACAAAATGGAGAAATAGAAATGTAAAATCCCCGATCACAGCAGGATACTGAGAGCCAATTAAACATTTTAAAATTGAGATGTTAGATTTTTGTTAAAAGCTTACCAATTGTAAAATAAGGGTCACTCCTGATTGAATTGAATGTTGGAGGAGGCTTAAGGTACTTAATGGCATCCTGCTGTTCCAAATGTTCCTCTGACACATTCAGAAAGTCCTCAGGGGATTGGAAAGGTGCTTACAAAGAATTCAAAGGGTACGCAATATCTCTTTTTTCCTTTATTCATCCACAGATTTTAGGCAGCATTTATTGCCCACCCTAGTTGCCTAGAGGGCAGCTGAGAGTTAGCCACATTGCTCTGGTCTGGGGTCACATGTCGGCCAGGCTAGGGAAAGATGGTGGGGATGGGTCTAGGCCCGAAACGTCAACTTTTGTGCTCCTAAGATGCTGCTTGGCCTGCTGTGTTCATCCAGCTCCACACTTTGTTAACTAATAAGGATGGCAGTTTGCATCCCTAAAGGCCGGATCGGTTTTCCCCAACAATTGGCAATGGTTTCATGGTCATCACTGGATTCTTAATTCTGGATTTTGTTTATTATTGAATTGAAATCCACAATTTGCTGTGGCAGGATTCAAACCGAGAATGTTATCTTGTTCTCTGGATTAACAGTGCAGTGATAATACCATTAGGCCATTGCCTCCCCACTAGATAACAATTAACATAGAAGCAAAACACTGCAAATGCTGGAGATCTTTAGTATAATTAGTAAGTGTTGGAGAAACTCAGTTGGTCAGGCAGTCTGTATGGTGACAGAAATGGAATTTACATTTCGAGTCCAGCATGACTCTTCTTTAGAACTTTGGACCAATTAAAACAGAGCTGCTTTGGTGGCTCAGTGCCATCCATGAAGAAGCTGCCAATCTGTCTTCCGCAATGTCCTTTTCCCAGAGTCTTGATTACAATAATGAAATGGTTACGTTGTAACAGAGGCCATTCAGCCCAATGTGTCCATGCCAATGTTCATCTTACCCGCTGCTTTTTCCTGCAGCCTTGGGAAATTTTTCTTTTTTGAAACATCGGCAAAGCAACCACCTTCTTCCTAAATTAGACACAGTGCTCCATTAGAGGGTGTTTGATATAGCTTCATCATAACTTCCTCAATTCCTTGTTATTCTTTCGGAGTTGTGCACCACCCTTTTTCCTGCCTGATAGTGACATCACCATCTTTGAAAGAGCTGTCAGTTATTCCCACTCTCCTCACCTCTCCCCTGACACTTCCTTTAAAATAGAGATCTGATACATTGCTAAAAGTTATTGTTGAATTTGCTTCCACTCCTCTTCAGGCAGGACATTACAGATCATAATAACTGCCCAAGGAAAATATCTCTCTCCTACATTTCTGAAAATTATTTGATATGCTGTGCTCAATTGGTGAATATCTGCTGAATGCATTTCCCAAGTGGATTTCAGGGAACATTACTCCTGAAATCTTCAAGAAACTGAGGACACAACATACTGTATTTGAAACAAAGCTGTTTGTTGCATTAAAATAATGACTTCCAGCCACATCAGTGTCATTAACTCAGAAAGTAAAATGACCAACTCTCTGAATTAATTTGTTTCAGTCCTGAATGTGATTACAACAGCAACAACTGCAGAATCCAATTCCCGTCATCACTTATGAACTCATTGGTCTATCAGTGGGTGAGATGTCTGAGGGAATCCCATTCCACACACTGAGCAGCTTAATGGCTCTCCACAGTGTAAACTCACTAGTTTCTTAACACACAGCAAGTAATTGGCTTGTTCCTCATTGTGAATGTGTTTGTGGTCAACAAATTACCCTGTTTTTAACACTCCTCTCACAGCCAGAACATAGAAAAGGTCTTTGATCAATGTGAACAAGTTGGCGTGAAGCACAACAACTTATACAAGTGATTCCATGCCCATACACACAGTTGCTGGATGTTCCCTCAGTGCAAACTCTTTCATATCTCAGCAGAGTTCATGTCTGAGTGAAAATTTTACCATATGCGAACATGCTGATGTTAAATAATGGGCTGAGCATCACATGCTCTCTTCCTGTCCCATGTGTAACAAACTCAAAGCATTAAATGATGCAGCAGACTATGGATTATGTGTAGCCATTAAATGGTATCTGATTGTTATCTGCCCCTTCTCAGTAATGGAAACACAAAAATCACAATGTACTCCAGGTATCATCTCAGTGAGGCCTCACATTGTTACAGTTGCAACCCTATGAGGTTTGAATGATTTTCTTCGTAAAATGTGCCATCATTTCAGCTTTCCACCTCCAAAAGTGGTAACAGGCTAGAGTGGATTGAATGACCTCCTCTTTTCTCTGTCGACCAGGCACATGGGGACAGAATCGCTTCCTCCTGTTCCTGAGCATTAGTCTCAACACTCTGAATGATCTATCAAAGTTATGAAAGGATTTGATAACAGGGTAAGTTAAATACAGGAGCAGCATAACACAAAGTCAATGGGCAATAAATATTGTTACCCTGGTTTATGGTATCTGGGAATTTCACCACTCGTCATTTTGTGCACCTCGTGTGTTATTTTATCCCTGTCTCCTTTTGTAAACAGGGTGCAACATATACAACACTTCAGTGTTGTGACACTGCTCCTATATAAAAGGAAGAAAAATTAAAAAGATTGAAAAACTTATGGTCTTTCCATCAGCAACTCTGCTACATTCCAACCAGACTGAATAAATGCTCCCTTTTATTGTAATATAAAAAGTGACGAAAGGAAGGTGTTAACTGAATCTGTTTGTTCGGAGACTGTGATTAATGTTAGTCTCTGAGGTTTCTAATTATCCCAGTGGAGGGTTTACTCATTTAATGATAAATTGTCCCTGTTCAGTGCGTTATCCTATAGTATGAAGGGAGCATTACCAACAGCACTAACAGGGATCAGCACCTCCACAGAGATGAGTAGGAGAGATCAAAATCTCAGAACAATAGAGTGGAATGTTCCAACATTTGATCAGAATCTGAGAACAATAGACTGGACTGATCCAGCAATGGATCAGCATCTGAGAACATCACACTGGAATGTTTCAACAATGGACAGAAGTTTATCTGATGATAATAAAATGTGAGGCTGGATGAACACAGCAGGCCAAGCAGCATCTCAGGAGCACAAAAGCTGACGTTTCGGGCCTAGACCCTTCATCAGAGAGGGGGATGGGGGGAGGGAACTGGAATAAATAGGGAGAGAGGGGGAGGCGGACCGAAGATGGAGAGTAAAGAAGATAGGTGGAGAGAGTGTAGGTGGGGAGGTAGGGAGGGGATAGGTCAGTGCAGGGAAGACGGACAGGTCAAGGAGGTGGGATGAGGTTAGTAGGTAGCGCGGGGTGCGACTTGGGGTGGGAGGAAGGGATGGGTGACAGGAAGAACCGGTTAGGGAGGCAGAGACAGGTTGGACTGGTTTTGGGATGCAGTGGGTGGGGGGGAAGAGCTGGGCTGGTTGTGTGGTGCAGTGGGGGGAGGGGACGAACTGGGCTGGTTTAGGGATGCAGTAGGGGAAGGGGAGATTTTGAAACTGGTGAAGTCCACATTGATAACATATGGCTGCAGGGTTCCCAGGCGGAATATGAGTTGCTGTTCCTGCAACCTTCGGGTGGCATCATTATGGCAGTGCAGGAGGCCCATGATGGACATGTCATCAAGAGAATGGGAGGGGGAGTGGAAATCGTTTGCGACTGGGAGGTGCAGTTGTTTTTTGCGAACTGAGCGGAGGTGTTCTGCAAAGCGGTCTCCAAGCCTCCGCTTGGTTTCCCCAATGTAGAGGAAGCCGCACCGGGTACAGTGGATGCAGTATACCACATTGGCAGATGTGCAGGTGAACCTCTGCTTGATGTGGAATGTCATCTTGGGGCCTGGGATGGGGGTGAGGGAGGAGGTGTGGGGACAAGTGTAGCATTTCCTGCGGTTGCAGGGGAAGGTGCCGGGTGTGGTGGGGTTGGAGGGCAGTGTGGAGCGAACAAGGGAGTCACGGAGAGAGTGGTCTCTCCGGAAAGCAGACAGGGGAGGGGATGGAAAAATGTCTTGGGTGGTGGGGTCGGATTGTAAATGGCGGAAGTGTCGGAGGATAATGCGTTGTATCCGGAGGTTGGTAGGGTGGTGTGTGAGAACGAGGGGGATCCTCTTGGGGCGGTTGTGGCGGGGGCGGGGTGCGAGGGATGTGTCGCGGGAAATGCGGGAGACGCGGTCAAGGGCGTTCTCGATCACCATGGGGGGAAAGTTGCGGTCCTTAAAGAACTTGGACATCTGGGATGTGCGGGAGTGGAATGTCTTGTCGTGGGAGCAGATGCGGCGGAGGCGAAGGAATTGGGAATAGGGGATGGAACCTAGAATACACCTCCTCCCACCCACCCTCCTGCAAAAATTCCATCCCCTATTCCCAATTCCTTCGCCTCCGCCGCATCTGCTCCCACGACAAGACATTCCACTCCCGCACATCCCAGATGTCCAAGTTCTTTAAGGACCGCAACTTTCCCCCCACGGTGATCGAGAACGCCCTTGACCGCGTCTCCCGCATTTCCCGCGACACATCCCTCACACCCCGCCCCCGCCACAACCGCCCCAGGAGGATCCCCCTCGTTCTCACACACCACCCTACCAACCTCCGGATACAACGCATTATCCTCCGACACTTCCGCCATTTACAATCCGACCCCACCACCCAAGACATTTTTCCATCCCCTCCCCTGTCTGCTTTCCGGAGAGACCACTCTCTCCGTGACTCCCTTGTTCGCTCCACACTGCCCTCCAACCCCACCACACCCGGCACCTTCCCCTGCAACCGCAGGAAATGCTACACTTGTCCCCACACCTCCTCCCTCACCCCCATCCCAGGCCCCAAGATGACATTCCACATCAAGCAGAGGTTCACCTGCACATCTGCCAATGTGGTATACTGCATCCACTGTACCCGGTGCGGCTTCCTCTACATTGGGGAAACCAAGCGGAGGCTTGGGGACCGCTTTGCAGAACACCTCCGCTCAGTTCGCAAAAAACAACTGCACCTCCCAGTTGCAAACCATTTCCACTCCCCCTCCCATTCTCTTGATGACATGTCCATCATGGGCCTCCTGCACTGCCATAATGATGCCACCCGAAGGTTGCAGGAACAGCAACTCATATTCCGCCTGGGAACCCTGCAGCCATATGGTATCAATGTGGACTTCACCAGTTTCAAAATCTCCCCTTCCCCTACTGCATCCCTAAACCAGCCCAGTTCGTCCCCTCCCCCCACTGCACCACACAACCAGCCCAGCTCTTCCCCCCCACCCACTGCATCCCAAAACCAGTCCAACCTGTCTCTGCCTCCCTAACAGGTTCTTCCTCTCACCCATCCCTTCCTCCCACCCCAAGCCGCACCCCCCGCTACCTACTAACCTCATCCCACCTCCTTGACCTGTCCGTCTTCCCTGGACTGACCTATCCCCTCCCTACCTCCCCACCTACACTCTCTCCCCCTATCTTCTTTACTCTCCATCTTCGGTCCGCCTCCCCCTCTCTCCCTATTTATTCCAGTTCCCTCCCCCATCCCCCTCTCTGATGAAGGGTCTAGGCCCGAAACGTCAGCTTTTGTGCTCCTGAGATGCTGCTTGGCCTGCTGTGTTCATCCAGCCTCACATTTTATTATCTTGGAATCTCCAGCATCTGCAGTTCCCATTATCTCTGATACAACTTATCTGATGATGCTTGGTTTCTTTCTACATATTATAATCAGATATCATTATCAGGGCGCATCGAATATGCAGTTTTCATTATTCAATATTTTTATTATCCTATCTTGGCCACCGTTGGTGTCCCTAGTAAGTATCACTGTCCAGTTGTTATTTCTACAAACTGTATACGATTACACTACTGTTCTTTTCATTTACTCTAATTTCTTGCCTGTTATTGTTCCCGCTGAGAATATTTTCCTGATATTCATGGTTTGAGGAGTCACTGAATGCATTTAGTCAACCTTTTCATGCACTCTCTCCCTCTCTGCTTCTGAAAGTTGCCCTCGTGGGTCTATGTGTTGATCTAATCAGTTTCAGCTATGAACCACAATCCGTTGTATAATTGCCCTTGTTGTGTAATATTGGGAGCATGAAGTTCACTGTCTTCTGTTTTGGTTACAAACTCCATTTCCTTCCTCTGACTCATCCCATGCCTGGCCAGTGTCTGAGGCTGAAACAGGTGAGTCACAATTGTGGTGATTCCTTTGGTTTGAACCTTGAGCTATGAAATACTGTCTTAATCATGTCAATAACCAGCTGTTAACACTCCCAGGTTCAAATCTCCATAATGAAATCTGAATGGATTCTCCACAGCTCGTATTCAAACTCAGGCCAAAACTCCCCCCATGCATCATCCCTGTGTGCACTCATCGATGCCTTTGGGCCTGGTAATACTATATTTAAATATTCTAAAGCACATCATCACATCTGTCCATGAAACATCTCTTAATTCTTCTCTGCCAATTTATCAACCTCTGCCAGTTGTTCCTGTTTAAACTAATTTTCTTCCTATGTGTTTTCTATCAAACAATGATTTTCACATCTCACCCCCCCCCCCCCCCCCAGCACACACATACCTCTCACACATGCAGTGCACTGGAGGTATAGAGGCATAAATGCATGGGAGCCCCAGTTACTGTCACTTCGCATTGGCTGCACATTTCCCAATGTTTGGCAGTTAGCTAGTGCAAGTTATTGTATCAATATACTGGCTAAGGCTTGCAATGATCCCCATATTGGGCAGATAGATACACGAGCATGGTTTACACAGTTCTCCATACTAGGCTGGCAACCTGTCCCAGCTTATGATGTCTGGGCTGGTTGTGTGAGGCAGATTCCCTTATCTTTTTCCTCATGTTTCCGAGCATATTCTCAGTTAAATTATTGTCTGTTTCTATCATGAATGTGAATCTTTGTGTGAGCCTGTATCTTTCCCTGGCCTTCATTTTTCATTCAACACTGCCATTGTGAAGATTAGAAACAATGGAATGTTGCATGTCAGGCTGCCATTCAGTTTCCTGTATGTCTCACGTGATGCTCCATGTTTGACGGGGTTTTAACAGCTTTGACTCATGTCTTTGAAATTTGGTCTGTGCCTGTCCACTGAATGCCTGTGTTTGTCCCTCTCAGCTGATTGTGCAATAAGTAACACAAGGAAATCCCTTGAGCATTCTAGTAAAAGACCAATAACATTCAGGTGAGTGGCTTCTGACTGGCTCCTGTTATTGAAAAAATATCGGAGGTGCTAGTATTAGTTTGCTGGAGGTTGTGCTGTGAGGCTCCTCAAACATTCAGAGAGACCTGAGGATGTGGTGACAACTCTAGTTGGAGCTTGGAGAGTGTAGTTACAGCATCTGTGTCTGCAACATGAACCCCAAATGGAGCAGAAGCTGCAGAAAGGGGAAACTCTGAAACCACAGAGTCAGTGTGTGTGGGGAACGGGATTTTCCATATCCACCCTGGTTTTACCAAGAACAGCTTCCCAGGCTACCCTTAACACAGGAGCAAAGTATGAAGGTATCCCGAATGGACAAGGAGCTGGTCACGGAGTGGTGTCATCTCCTTCAACAAGACCTGCAACCTCACACCAGGAGGACGATGGTGCTGCCAGCGGCTGTTAAAGCCACTGTTTCATTCAGCTTCTATGATCAGGAACAGTGGTGACATATCCATTATCTCACATCAATGTCACCATTTGGTGACAGAGCACATATGGTGGAGGAGGTGAATACAATATTTTCTCCCTCAAGAGGGGGCTGTTGGATCTATCCTTGTTTTTGCAGTATAGCAATACTCCCAGTGGTGTTCATGGCTCTGTGGGACCCACATGTAAATGGGGAGAGATAGAGGAACTGAAAAAAAACTCTCACTCCATCAATGTTGGAGTGTGACCATGCACAATACATCATGTTGTTGAATATCCAATGTCCTGGCAGAATCCACAGCCTCTTCATTCAGAAGCAGGCAACTGTGCCCATCATCTTCAGGTCTCCACATAGAAAGAAAGAATGATATCTCGGATAAAGGCCATCCCTGATATATGTCTCAAAACATCCTCCCAGAGACCACTCCCCACCATCAAACAGCCACATCAGAATATCCCGTGTGTACTGAGACCAACGGATCCACTCGGAACATCAGAAAGAAGACCATCAGGGGGACAGAACAACATTTCTGATGTCTGAATAGGTCATAGAGAACCATCCAGTACTCACTGTACCACCATGTCCTGTAATGTCTCTTCATTTATTCAATGCACAGCCTTTAATACTTCCTGAAAAAAATCACACATTCACAGTTACCCAAAATATATTTATTCCCTCTGCCACATTTTCCATTTCTTATCCTTTTACAGATTCACTAGCTCCTGTTTAGAAATTAGTTTCCTCCCAAATAGCATTTTTGACAAATTTAGTTCTAATGCATTTGTTCCACCTATCTAAATCATTGATATAATTTGCATTAGTTGAGGACCCGACACTGGTCAGTGAAGTTGTTAATTCTGTTGAACTGATAAAGACTAATTTATCCCAAATTTATCTGTTTCTCGCTCAGTAATCAGTCCTCCCTGTACTCCAATGTCTGCTGTACTTTCAGGAGGAAGTGTGATCTAACACAAGGGGCAGTATATTAAGTATGAGGATGAGACTTTGCATCCACCAGAACTGTGTGCTGCGTGCTCGTACAGATGCAGTTAGAGACAGATACATTTGTGACAAGTAGTTTGGTGAGAATGTTTCCCACTTGTTGGTTCAGTCATCACTTCCCACAGTCTGACTGCTATGTGCTTTACGCCTCACCCTACTCAATCTGTGGTGGGCCTGTGAAGATACTCTCGGTGATGAACATTTAACTACCACATCCAGAGTACATTTTGTGCCCTTGTCACCTTAAGTGTTTCCTCCGATTTATTTTCAATATCGAGGAGAACTGATTCATCACTGAGTGGTGGTGTGGTGTGCAGTAAATGTCCATTATCAGGCAATTTCCCTGAACATCTTTGGCCGGTTACCATGAGATTGCTTTGGGAAATTTCAGCTAACTCCATTTATAAATTCAAACCGGTACAAGACAATAGCACTTCACAGGAGGCTCCACAACACCGAGGATGTCACCTAATAAAGGGACAAAAATTTGCCATCAAAACCTCACATGCTCGGCATACATATTAACATCTAGGATCCGACATCAAATGATCAAGGTATTATCTTAATCTTATTGGTTTTGTGTGCAAAGTGCCAGTTGAGTCAAGTTTGGGGAGATATTTCCACCACGAGGCTGTTTGGATCTCAACAAACTTAATGGACAGATGGGCCTTTATGATGTGTATCTTTATGACTCTATCATATTCTATAACTGACTTTCCCTGTAATACTCTATCACTGATAGTTATTGTGACTGGCCGGACATCAGTTAATTGAACAAAACATAAGATCCCGAGGGAAGACACCCCGGTCCAAGGAGAAGAAGACACTGTTTTGATATCCCCTCAGGCAGTTCAAGGGGTAAATACATTTTCCCTATGTTTACATTTCTTCACTACAGAGAATAGATCACATTTTAGACTAAATGACAGAAATTTCCAAACTCAATTTGTCTTCAAGTAAATGAGAGAGAATTCTTCAAGGTGACAATGTTTTCACCCTTTGCATTAGGAACTGTGAAGAAGTCATCTGTGTGTGCTCTCAAGTGACCGAGTGTGTGGGAATAGTTGAAAAGTCATCTGTTCCTATGGATTTGTGACTGAGAGTTTGGGAACGAGTGTGTCTTGTGATTTACATCACATTTTTGTAATTCGGAACTTACCTTTTGTCATTTTTGTTCCAATTTGATCAATACATCTCTGAGCACAGTGAAATATTTGAAAATCACTCTTGGTCCTCAAACAAACTGGTAACTTTGCCTCCAGGCTGATGTATAATTTGTCTTTTACCTTCCTCACAGTTAACGTAGTGACAATCTACGTCCTGCTTTATAAAGATTGTGGATTGTCTCCATGTGTCAGACGTTACCTGGGGGCCATGGCAGTGGCGGATCTACTGGTCATTATCCTCGACCTGATATTGAGACACATTCCCATTGTTTATCAGAAACAGTTTTATTTCCGGTTTTCCATCCCCATGTGTAATATCCACGCCATCCTGCTTTATGCAGCCACTGACTGTTCTGTCTGGTTCACTGTCACTTTCACCTTTGATCGATTTGTGGCCATTTGTTGCCAGAAGCTGAATAGTAAATATTGCAGTGAGAAAACGGTGACTGATTCTGGGAACAGTGACTGTGCTGAGCTGTTTAAAAAACATTTTCTTGTATTTTATGCTCTCAAGTCAAGTATGCACTGTGGAACGTTCCCTGGTTTTGTGATGCATCACTCAGTGTTTATTCCTCTCGTGCCTGGATCACAATCGAGTTCCTCCATCACATTCTAACCCCGACTCTCCCATTTCTCCTGATTCTGCTGCTCAATGTTTTCACCGTCAGACACATTTTAGTGACCAGCAGAGCCCGCAGGAGACTCCGGGCTCACACCAATGGGGACGGTCAGTGTGACACAGAAATGAGAAATCGAAAAAATTCAATTATTTTACTATTTGTAATCTCAGTGAATTTCATCCTGTTATGGTCAATGTTAATGGTGTATTCTGTATGGATCCGGATGTATAATTTTGGGGAAACGTCTTTCATTCTAGATTACTTTGTGATGGAACTCGGCTTCATGCTGCAGCTCCTCAGTTGTTGCACAAACACTACGATTTATGTCGTGACCCAGACTAAGTTCAGAGAACAACTGAAGAATGTGCTGAAATTTCCCTTCACTCAAATTAACTGATCAATAGAACTCACTAATTAATCAATAAATCAGTAGTTTCTCAATACAATTGTAATTTGCAGCAATGAATTAGTCTATTGTTGTCACATTAGCCCGAGGATAGTGCTGAATTGTCCAACCCTACCACACAGCTTACAGGGCATGTTTCATTCAGTTTTCTTCAAAACCCATGGTCCAGTGTGAAAAGGCACTGTCCCAATTACTGTACCTGTAACTGCAATTTGTAAATGGTAAAAACGTTTATTAAATGAGGCCAAGCAGCACTTTTGTATTTTGCTTTTCTTTTTATTTGAGATCCTGGGCTGGTGAGAGACACGACAAGGCCCTCCTCCTCAGGGAAGGCCAGGGACAGGTGCTGAGGTCAGAAGATAATAAAATGTGAGGCTGGATGAACACAGCAGGCCAAGCAGCATCTCAGGAGCACAAAAGCTGACGTTGCGGGCCTGGACCCTTCATCAGAGAGGGGGATGGGGGGAGGGAACTGGAATAAATAGGGAGAGAGGGGGAGGCGGACCGAAGATGGAGAGTAAAGAAGATAGGTGGAGAGAGTGTAGGTGGGGAGGTAGGGAGGGGATAGGTCAGTCCAGGGAAGACGGACAGGTCAAGGAGGTGGGATGAGGTTAGTAGGTAGCTGGGGGTGCGGCTTGGGGTGGGAGGAAGGGATGGGTGAGAGGAGGAACCGGTTAGGGAGGCAGAGACAGGTTGGACTGGTTTTGGGATGCAGTGGGTGGGGGGGAAGAGCTGGGCTGGTTGTGTGGTGCAGTGGGGGGAGGGGATGAACTGGGCTGGTTTAGGGATGCAGTGGGGGAAGGGGAGATTTTGAAACTGGTGAAGTCCACATTGATACCATATGGCTGCAGGGTTCCCAGGCGGAATATGAGTTGCTGTTCCTGCAACCTTCGGGTGGCATCATTGTGGCAGTGCAGGAGGCCCATGATGGACATGTCATCAAGAGAATGGGAGGGGGAGTGGAAATGGTTTGCGACTGGGAGGTGCAGTTGTTTGTTGTGAACTGAGCGGAGGTGTTCTGCAAAGCGGTCCCCAAGCCTCCGCTTGGTTTCCCCAATGCAGAGGAAGCCGCACCGGGTACAGTGGATGCAGTATACCACATTGGCAGATGTGCAGGTGAACCTCTGCTTGATGTGGAATGTCATCTTGGGGCCTGGGATGGGGGTGAGGGAGGAGGTGTGGGGACAAGTGTAGCATTTCCTGCGGTTGCAGGGGAAGGTGCCGGGTGTGGTGGGGTTGGAGGGCAGTGTGGAGCGAACAAGGGAGTCACGGAGAGAGTGGTCTCTCCGGAAAGCAGACAGGGGAGGGGATGGAAAAATGTCTTGGGTGGTGGGGTCGGATTGTAAATGGTGGAAGTGTCGGAGGATAATGCGTTGTATCCGGATACAACGCATTATGCTCCGACACTTCCGCCATTTACAATCCGACCCCACCACCCAAGACATTTTTCCATCCCCTCCCCTGTCTGCTTTCCGGAGAGACCACTCTGTCCATGACTCCCTTGTTCGCTCCACACTGCCCTCCAACCCCACCACACCCGGCACCTTCCCCTGCAACCGCAGGAAATGCTACACTTGTCCCCACACCTCCTCCCTCACCCCCATCCCAGGCCCCAAGATGACATTCCACATCAAGCAGAGGTTCACCTGCACATCTGCCAATGTGGTATACTGCATCCACTGTACCCGGTGCGGCTTCCTCTACATTGGGGAAACCAAGCGGA
Source organism: Stegostoma tigrinum (assembly GCF_030684315.1). Taxonomy (NCBI): domain Eukaryota; kingdom Metazoa; phylum Chordata; class Chondrichthyes; order Orectolobiformes; family Stegostomatidae; genus Stegostoma; species Stegostoma tigrinum. The sequence continues at coordinate 74,467,260 of NC_081364.1, read as the reverse complement.
GGCTTGGGGACCGCTTTGCAGAGCACCTCCGCATAGTTCACAACAAACAACTGCACCTCCCAGTCGCAAACCATTTCCACTCCCCCTCCCATTCTCTTGATGACATGTCCATCATGGGCCTCCTGCACTGCCACAATGATGCCACCCGAAGGTTGCAGGAACAGCAACTCATATTCCGCCTGGGAACCCTGCAGCCATATGGTATCAATGTGGACTTCACCAGTTTCAAAATCTCCCCTTCCCCTACTGCATCCCTAAACCAGCCCAGTTCATCCCCTCCCCCCACTGCACCACACAACCAGCCCAGCTCGTCCCCCCCACCCACTGCATCCCAAAACCAGTCCAACCTGTCTCTGCCTCCCTAACCGGTTCTTCCTCTCACCCATCCCTTCTTCCCACCCCAAGCCGCACCCCCAGCTACCTACTAACCTCATCCCACCTCCTTGACCTGTCCGTCTTCCCTGGACTGACCTATCCCCTCCCTACCTCCCCACCTACACTCTCTCCACCTATCTTCTTTACTCTCCATCTTCGGTCCGCCTCCCCCTCTCTCCCTATTTATTCCAGTTCCCTCCCCCCATCCCCCTCTCTGATGAAGGGTCCAGGCCCGCAACGTCAGCTTTTGTGCTCCTGAGATGCTGCTTGGCCTGCTGTGTTCATCCAGCCTCACATTTTATTATCTTGGAATCTCCAGCATCTGCAGTTCCCATTATCTGCTGAGGTCAGAAGTTGGGTTAAGGTAACTCTGTGCTTCCTTTTTTCTCTATCTCCTGCCTTGTACTCAACACCCAGCAGTAAATCAGCGCTTACTTATCATTCATGGACAACGTGCCTGTATGCAATTTTATTTGCGTGTGTGTGTGTTAGTTTATTTGTTGTTGATATTAGTGTGTTGATGTGTGTATCCATGGTTGTGTGTTTCTCTGTGTCCGCATCTCTGAGCAATGCAGTCTCTGTTGCTTTGGTGGTGAACCCATTCAAATGGGAATCAATGTCTTTTGTTCTCTATCTCCCTGTTTTTCCCTCTTGTAATGAATTGCAAACGGAATCCTGGTGTTTATTACAAAAGGATTGCATTACAAAGGTAAAGGAGTGTTGTTACAATTATATAAGGATTTGGCGAGAGCACACCTGGAGTATTGCATCTAGTTTTGGTCTCCTTACTTGATGAAGGATGTGTTTGCACTGGAGGCAGTTCAGTGGAGGTTCACGGGTTGACTTGTGGCATAAATGAATTGTCATACAAGGAGATGTTGAATCCCTTGATCTTCAATACACCAGAGTTCTGAAGAATGAGTGGGGACCTGACTGAAGTGCAGAAAATATTACAGGAATGGACATAAAAACAGATGTGCCTCTTTGTGGGACAGTATCAAGCAAGACCTCATGGATGTAGAGTGAGAGGACATAGATTCAAAACTAATATGTTAAGAAATAACTTCTCTCACAGATATGTGAATCATAGAACTCACTGTTCCAGAGTGAAGGGGAGACAGAATCATTCAACCAACAGATGAAAAGCAGGATGAACGTCTTCAGGAAGCAGGCAGGAGAGCGGATTTGATACCCGGATAAGATCAACTCTAATTATGTTAAATGGTGGAGTGAGCTGGAAGAGCTGAATTGCCAGGTCCCTCTCTTAACTCCTATGTTCCATTGTTCCAAAACTGCAAGAATCTCACCCTTTGCTGGATTCCCTACAATACTGCACAAGGAGCAGTTTTTTTTTTACCAGAAGGCAACAAATTCTGTGACTGAGATAGTAGGAAGTGTGACTGTCTTGCTTTGCGCAGCTGAATGCTTTTGGAACACTATGGGCAATTGAGGACGGTCAATTCACCGAACTTGCACATCTTTGAAACCTACACAGACATGGGGAGAATGTGCAAACTCCACAGTCAGCTGTAGTTGGAATCGAACCTGGGTCCCCAGTTCTGTGAGGTAATGGTGCAAACTATTGAGCATCCGTGCCATCTCCAAAAATTTGGAAATCTACCATAGCAGGATTTGCACATGGTACCTCAAACATTATCTGGGTGACTGGATTAGTAATCGTGTGACAATACCATTATGTCATCACCTCCCAAATAATTAAGAGAACAAAATGTGGAGCTGGATGAACACAGCAGGCCAAGCAGCATCTCAGGAGCACAAAAGCTGACATTTTGGGCCTAGACTGGACAGAGAGCTGATGAAGGGTCTCGGCCCGAAACGTCAGCTTTTGTGCTCCTGAGATGCTGCTTGGCCTGCTGTGTTCATCCAGCTTCACTCTTTATTATCTTGGATTCTCCAGCATCTGCAGTTCCCATTATATCTGCCCACCTCCCAACTAATTGTTATTTTTGTCTAACTACACTCTGTAAATCTGCAACAGTGAGTATCATGCTTTTTATGATTATGCCTTATTGAGATCTGTCTCCAGATTAAACTTAAAAAAAAACATTACTACCAAGTTAGCCTGGTGTAGTGTGTTTAAAGCAGTAAGACTGTGCTATTTCCTTGGTCAATAGATTGTTAAGGTGAAATGATGGCTTTGAGTGGAGTGATGTGGTCTTCTTGTCTGATGTGGCAGATTAGGGAGAATTTCAATGTTCCTGATAAATATGTCTGCTGGAAGAACGTTTGGTTATGAATCTTATCAGTTCGCATGGATCAGTTACAGTGGCAGCTAAAGGCAATGAGGAATTTACAGGAGTTAGGGGATGTAATGGATGGCTGTTTCAGGAGGTAGAAAAACTGCAGATACAGTCAGATCAATGGGTTCCTTCTCAGAAATGTAAGAGGGATAGACATGTAGTGCAGGAGTCTCCTGTGATCATCGTCATCTCAAACAAGTTTGCTGATTTGGATAATGTAGGGTGTGATGGGCCCTTTGGGGAATGAAGCACTCACAGCCATGTTTCTGGCAGCAAGGCTGGCTCTTCTGTCATGAGGATTACCTCAGGTTCCAAATAATTGATTGTGATAGGGAACTATCAAGTCAGAGACACAGACAGACGTTTCTGCAGCTGACTGCGAGACAACAGAACAGTGTGTTGCCTAAAGGTTGCCAGGGTCCAAGCTGCCTTGGAAGGGGACAGAATATTCTCAATGGTTCGAGAGTCCAACAGGAGGTTGTTGTGCACATTAGAACTAACAACACAGCATAATAAATGTATTAGGTTCCGAGGACGGAACATAGAAAATTAGGCAAGAACATAGGAAATATAAGCAAAGACAGTAATGCTCGAGAAAACTATCCACAGAACCTTCTCTGAATTTTCAATGACGGGAGCAAGGCAAATTCATGTTTGCATGGCACACCCACTCAATGTTGTAAATGCTTTTGTCTCCTCAGTTTCTTTTCCTGCCTGATAAACCATTACATATCTGCACAGTCCCAGCGACCTGAAATATCAATGGGTCCGCTCTTCATCGAAGCATTTGACAATGTAACTGCACAATTTTCTGTATCACAGTCACAATAACAGCAACACCACTGTTGCTGGTGGAGTTGTTTGGGGATGCCGGGGATGAGATGGCCCAGCGGTACTTTTTCTGTACTATTAATCCAGGGACCCAGGTAATGACCCACACTCCAATTTGAATTCTGCCACGATCGATGGTGGAATTTGAATTAAAAAACTACAATGTTGATACAATGAAGCCATCATTGATCATCAGGAAAAATCCATCTGGCTCACTGATGTCCTTTCAGGAAGGAAATCTGCCACAGTCACCTGGTCTGCCCTACATGTGACTCCAGACACTCAGCAATTTGGTCAACTCTCATCTGCCTTTGAAATGAACAAGCCAGCCACTCAGTTACATCATTCACTACAAAGTCTCAAAGAAATGAAACAGGACATACCTAAGTACCAGCAATTCACAGCATGTGGACTGCAGTGGTTCAAGAAAGCAGCTCACAAACACTTTCTCAAGGACAACTCGGAAAGGGAAATAAATACTGGCCCAACAAGTCACACCCACATGCCATTAATGAATAAATGAAGATGACCACACTCAGGGAAGACAGACTCAATTTAAACAGGGACTTGGAAACATATCTACATGGGCATGATATTAAGGAATATGGGAAAAGGCTAAAAATAAATGTAATTAATCTCACATTTTATTTCCATCCCAACTGATCACCAACAATCCCTTTGTTTGCTTCTTTTTCGTCTAGGTCTCTCTTTCTCCATCTATTCAACCCATTCCTTCTTGCTGTAAAAGGAAACGTCCCTGTCACCAAAATAAAACATAATATTTGCCCGCTGATTTCAGTTCTAATCTATGGTTAGCTGACTCAAAATGCTAACTCTGTTTCTATTTTGACAGAAGCTGCCAAACCTGCTCAGTTTCCTCAGTACTTTGTTTCTTTTTTTGTTTCAGGTCTCCTGCATTGCTCTTCGTTTAATTTAACCAGTGATTTTGTTTTTTTCATGTGAGGTTTACAACGCTGGCAAGAACAGCATATGTTCACTGCCATTAATTGCCACTGACTGTGACCATTCCACAAGGCTGTATATAGCCAAATACATTGCTTTTGGTCTGAATTCACACTTAATCCATCCCAGGTAATAACGATAAGTTTATTTCCTAAAAGACATCAGTGTAAGGAGACAAAATGCTCCTGGTTTTATGAATGTTATTTGTGAAATTTGCTTTCGTTCTAACTGTGGTAGGAATTGAAACAGTATCTTTCGTGTAATAAGCTGTGCCTCTCCAGACGACTGGAGGATAGCAAATGTGGTTCCCCTGTTCAAGAAGGGGAGCAGAGACAATCCTGGTAATTATAGACCTGTGAGCCTTACTTCAGTTGTTGGTAATGTGTTGGGAAAGGTTATAAGGGATGGGATTTATAATCATCTAGAAAAGAATAAATTGATTAGGGATAGTTAGCATGGTTTTGTGAAGGGAAGGTCGTGCCTCACAAACCTTATTGAGTTCTTTGAGAAGGTGACCAAACAGGTAGATGAGAGTAAACCGGTTGATGTGGTGTATGTGGATTTCATCAAGGTGTTCGATAACGTTCCCCACTGTAGGCTATTGTACAAAATGCTGAGGAATGGGACTGTGGGAGATATAGCAGTTTGGATCGGAAACTGGCTTGCTGAAAGAAGACAGAGGGTGGTAGTTGATGGGAAATGTTCATCCTGGAGACCAGTTAGTAGTGGTGTACCGCAAGGGTCGGTGTTGGGTCCACTGCTCTTTGTCATTTTTATAAATGACCTGGATGAGGGCGTAGAAGGGTGGGTTAGTAAATTTGCAGATGACACTAAGGACAGTGGAGTTGTGGATAGTGACGAAGGATGCTGTAGCTTGCAGAAAGACATAGATAAGCTGCAGAGCTGGGCTGAGAGGTGGCAAATGATGTTTAATGCAGACAAGTGTTAGGTGATGCACTTTGGTCGGAGTAACCAAAATGCAAAGTACTGGGCTAATGGTAAGATTCTTGGTAGTGTAGATGTGCAGAGAGATCTTGGTGTCCATGTACACAGATCTTTGAAAGTTGTCACCCAGGTTGACATGGCTGTTAAGAAGGCATACAGTGTTTTAGCTTTTATGAATAGAGGGATAGAGTTCTGGAACCAAGAGTTATGGTGAAGCTGTACAAATCTCTGGTGCGGCCGCACTTGGAGTATTGCTTATAGTTCTGGTCACCACATTATAAGAAGGATGTGGAAGCTTTGGAAAAGGTGCAGAGGAGACTTACTAGGAAGTTGCCTGGCATGGAGGAAAGGTCTTACGAGGAAAGGCTGAGGGACTTGAGGCTGTTTTCACTAGAGAGAAGAAGGTTGAGAAGTGACTTAATTGAAACATATAAAATAATCAGAGGGTTAGATAGGGTGGATAGGGAGAGCCTTTTCCCTAGGATGGTGAAGGCAAGCACGAGGAGGCATAGCTTTAAATTGAGGGTTGAAAGATATAGGACAGATGTCAGAGATGGTTTCTTTACTGAGAGACTAGTAAGGGAATGGAATGCTTTGCCGGCAATTGTAGTAGATTCGCCAACTTTAGTCGTCATTGGATAAGCATATGGACGGACATGGAATAGTGTAGGTTAGATGGGCTTGAGATCGCTATGACAGGTCGGCACAACATCGAGGGCCGAAGGGCCTGTACTGTGCTGTAATGTTCTATGTTCTATTACCTGCCCAGCGATGTAACTACTCTAACCTGGTGTCCCTATTGTGAAGTAACTTTGGAGAAAAGAACAACAGTATGATCAAAATATTTGTAACTGGAAGACAGGTCAGAAAAGAGCTGGAATTATAACGTCTAGCGTAGATAATGGTTTATTGGCAAAAGCGCAAAGGCAGAGGGAGAGAGTGGGGATATTATGGAACTGGAATTGGACAGGTTTGATGATGGAGACAGTAGCGAGATATAAGTCGAAAAAGGCCCTCAAGACTGTGGACAGTCTTGTTCTCAGATGTGTGTGAGGGACAAGTCTGAAATTCATGGATACTGACAGGATGTTTTAATTAAAACTGAAGGTAATAGTTTCTGCCTTTGCCAAATATAGGTAACAGAAATTGCAATGGAGTTGAATATACTTTATGGAAGTAATAAATGAGCAGAGATAGAGACACTTGCCAGGAACACCAACAATAGCGAGAATAGGATAGTGACCAGCCTGAATAATCATCAGTACAGCTCTTATCCGACTTGGTACTGTTGACCGATGCCTGGTAAGATAGAAAAGACCATAGAATAAACTCCTGTCCATTGTTGTAACATTCCAGTCTATTGTTCTCAGATTCTGATCTCTGCTCTCCCTCTATATGGAGCTGCTGCTCCCTGATCGTGATGTAGCTGTTGCTTCCTCTCATGTTATAGCATAACACACTGAATGGAGCCCCTTAGTAATAGGAGAGGGAAAGCCTCCGGTGACATAGTTAGAATCCATGGAGACTGATATGAATCACAGACACTGAACAAACAGTTCCGGTTCACCCCTTTCAATACAACACTTTCAGTTCACACTAACAGCTGGGCTGGATTGGATGCTAACATCGTTGACGATTGGTCTTATATCCCATCACAAAGTGTTCTAAGAAAGCCTTTGGTGAAGGAAAATGATGGATGTTTTCTTGTTGTAGTTCAGATGGCTCTGCTGCGTTCTCCGTGTACAATGTTCTAAACACCTGTACCAACACCCCAACAATCTGAAAAAGAAACACAAGCAAAATGTTGTGACTGTGCTGATCAGTCTTCCACAACCAAAATATTGTCACTGGGCATAGCTCCCTGACCATGCAGCGGAAGTGCGGATTGTCTGGATGTTCCCCTCACTGCTGTAATAGAGCGACTTTGTGTCTTCAACAATCAATGTTTTTCATTTCAGTTTTTGTGCTTTAAAGCAGTAACATTTACATTTCTTGATCCAGTTTAAAGCTAAATGTGTAAAATGACATTGTTCTTTAAAGCCCATGGATTAATGTGTCAGGGATATGAGTGTGACATTGGCTCCGAGACAGAGCAGAATGGGGGCAGTGGCTGCGGAGACTGGAGTCGAGCACAGTGATATCCCAATGTCACCAGTATTCAACCAACACTGATTCTGACAGACAGAATGTAATGTAATGCAGAGCAAGGAAACATGTTATATTTGGGAGATGGAATGCCAAACAACAATGTGAGCACAACATGATCATTTAAATATGATGGAGGGAATTATATATTATGTATACACTGTTCAATCACAGGGTATACAGATTGATACTATTGTTCATACCTGCACAGGGAATTCAGAATTAAAATCAGACAAAGATTTCAAAATTTTAGGGGTAGGGGGAGATTACAGGACCATATTGTTAGGGATATTGCTCATTCCCAGCAGGTGCAGAGATGATATGCTGAGTGATCACCACCTTTGCTGTAATTATTCTGAGATATGTATGAAAAGTTTTCAGACCCTGAGGGGACAAGCTTTGTTAGCGAAGGGCACAGACTGTGTCGTCATGAATAGTCTATTCCCGGTGTCCTATGAAGTGTAGCTGCCTCTAAATTATCTTTCCAATCAAAGTTGATTTCCTGCAATTCATGCATTTAGGAGGATATTAGCAAAAAGGTTTATTTTGGAATGTGAAGAATAAACAGACTCCAGTGTAATACAAGTGTAAACAGCACTACACTCTAATGGAAACAGGAATGGACTGTATTGACCCAAATGTAACCACTTTCAACATCTGCCCCCATTAAGAAAAGCAAAATATAAGAAATGGAAATCTGAAATACAAACGGAAATTAGTGTAGAAACAGAGTCAAGGTGGCAACATCTGGAGACAGATTTAGAATTAACATATCAAGTCTGACATGAACCTGTTCTGACAAAATCATATTGGACTTACAAAGAAAAATTTGTTTCTCTCTGCTCAGATGCTGCTTGATCTGACATTTTTATTTCAGCATTTCTTTTTTTTAACCCTTTTGGATGTAATTTGTCTGATCTGAACCAGAACAGTAAGGCTGTCATTTGAATTGACTCTCAAATATTTGGTAATGCTCTATAAATGAGACATTGCAAACTTTATGTATTAAAGATCCCTAATATCGATGATGTGTTGCATTGAGGTAAATTGCCATGAAAAGGTTGAACTCAGTGGCACTGATATCACACGATTAGTCCTCTGAAAGTAACTGATTGAAAACAGGGGGATTGTTACCTCAATGTCATGCCGTGCTCCTGACGTCCCCAGGGTTACACTCATCTGGCAAAGTTTTACCTTTCTGAGATTTTATACAAAGCTGTGAAAATATAAATTATCTTGATAGTTTTAAAAGGACATATTCATCCGTGGGTTCTGGCAAACACTAGCAAGGGCAGAGTATATTTGTCATACCAACAGCTCTCAACAAGGCGACATCGAGCTGTTTTCCTGAAACTCTTCTAATCTACGTGTTGCAGGTGTATGCACTTAGCTGTTTCTGAGAGGATTCGAAGTTTTTTTAACATATTATAGTGAAACAACAGCAATTTACTCCCTATTAAAGATGACATGTGACTTGAACGATAATTTGCAGAGATTGGATTTCCCATTTCTCAGTTGAGGACATTACCAGTGCAGGATTCTCTTCTAGTTCCATTGATCACATTTTTGTTCGAGGTCTCAGATGCCTCAAATAGTCAAATACAACTGGTGGCATGGGAAGTTACTCTGATCTCATTTCAAATGACTTTGGAATATCAGCTGAAACAATAAAGGGCAAAAGTTTGGAATATAGTTTGTTTGAACAACGTACTCTCTGACCTTACCATATTCCAAAGCAATTTTAGGCATGGACTTCCGATTCTGTCAGGCAACGTTTGTCCTGTTCGTGATGAGGCAGTTTGGTGAACTGCCATCTCAGAGGGATGGAATGAAGCTTCATTGTGTACCATGGGGAACAGAACGATCCCATTTCCAGTGCATCGGACAGTGGCAAACACACACTGCTGTCTGCTCCTATTGGGCATTGACAATTCGAACGCCATAATTCACTGCTAACCAATAGCAACATGGAAATCAGCAGCTTCCATCATTCTAGTCGGAGGATAAAAATGGAAAGGGAGGGATGATAAAGTGGGAGATATTGGGGAAGTGGTGTGACATACAGCGGGGTGGCAGCAGAGGAGTGTGAAGGGAGATGGTCAGTGGAAGGGTATGTAGCAGCAGAAAGAGCAGTGCAAGGGATGCAGAAGTATAAGGAAGCAAGAGTAGGAGGAAAACTGAAAAACCTCAGAGGGGTTCATCAGACCTGAAAAGTTAACTTTGTTTTTTTTTTCTTCATAGATGCTGCCACACCTGCTGAGCTTTTCCAACACCTTCTGTTTTTTTTTGTAGCCAGTCCTCTGGTTAGTCTCATGACATGTTGCTGTGAGAAACAATCCCTCTTCACTCTATGAATTGTACTTCGAGGCGACCCTTGACAAGTTGATTAATCCAGTCAATATGCATGTATAAACCGCACTTAATTACTGTTGTGTCTTTCCCTCAAGGCCTCACTGTTTCTGGGTTTATACTATGCCTTATACTTTAGAAGCACTGCGGGGTGGGGCTGAAAATTAGTCCTACCAAGATGTTTCTTCCCTTACTGTTCAATTTCACCCAGACTGACTTATCATTCTGACCCCTCATGCCAATAGCATTTCCGAATACAGCCTTGATATCATCCTTAAGCAATACAGCGACTCCACCTCCTGCTCCTGTTTTCTCTATCTTTTCGGAATACTGAGTACCCATGGGCAGTTAACTCCACAAACTTGAAGTTCTTCTCAACATTTTTCAGTAATACCACCAGGTCAGACCTATTCATCTATCTTTGTGCTGTTAGTTCATCAATTTATTCCAAATGCTGTGTGTGGATTTAGGTCCAAGGTTTTTAAATAAGTTGTATTGATTTGTTTTTCTCTTTTAATACTTTCTTGTGCACTGTGCTTCCGACACTCTCCATCCTTATTTATTAATTCCTGATAATACTGATCCTCATCTCGATAGTTTATTCCAACTCCTAAGTGTTTCCATCATGCCACTTGCTCTGCCTTATCACCCAAGACAAGGTCAAAGTTTGCTCCTTCTCTAGTAGGAACATTTGGATCATCATACAGCATGGAAAAAGTCCAATGAGTCCATGCCAAACATAATCCCAAACAAAATTAGTCCCACCTGCCTGCTCCTGGCCCATATCCCTTCCAACCCTTCCAATTCATGTACTTAGCCAGATGTCTTTTACATGCTGTAATTCTGCCCATATCTCCCAATTCCTCAGGAAGTTCATATTACATGCAAACCACTCTTTTTGTGACAGAAAGCCCCTCCTGTATTTTTAAAGTGTATCTCCTCTCAATTAAAAATGTGCCTCCTTGTCTTGAAATTCCCCATCCGAGGGAAATGACAATATCATTAACCCTAACTAGACCCTCATTATTTTATAAACTTCTGTCGGATTGCCTCTCAACCTCCTACAATCCAGTGAAAGAAGTCCCAGGCTATCCAGCCTTTCTTTGTCATTCAAGCCTTCCATACCTGGCAACTTCCTGATAAATCTCTTCTGAAAACTCTCCAGCTTAAAAATATCCTTCCTATAACTGGCCAAACAGATTTGGATACAGTATTCCGGAAGAGGCCTCCCAAATATCCTGTACAACCACAACATAACATCCCAGCTCCTGCATCCGAAGGACTGAGCAATGAAAACAAGGATGCCAAATACCTCTTTAACCACCCTGTCCTAATGTGACACAAACTACAAAGAATATTGTACGTGCATCCCTCGATCCCTCTGTTCTACAATCCGACCCAAGGCCCTACCATTAATTATGTAAGCCCTACCCTTGTTTGTTGTACCAATACCTGGCATATATCCATACCGAACTCCATCTGCCGTTTGTCAGTGCATTGACTCATTTAATCAAGATCCCTTTGGAATCAATGTCTGCTATGACACCAAATTTGGTATCGTTCACAAACTTACTAGCCATGCCTTTTATATTCCCATCTAATCATTCATATAAATGACAGACAAATGAGGATCCGCAATGAATCCCTGTTGAACACCCCTGGTGAATGGCCTCCAGTCCAAATAAAATTAAGTATGTTTAACAAATCCTTCACTCTCCAAACATTTAACACTATGTAAGTGCCAGTCAATGTTTGAAAAATTACAATCACCTACTTTTACCATCTTATTATTCTTAAATATTCCTGAGATCTCTCTACATATTTGTTCCTATGTCTTCTTCTTACTGTTGGGGGGCCAATAGTACAATCCCATCAAGGTGATCACTGTTTGCTTCAAGAAATATTTTCTTGAGTTACAGCGCTCATGTTTTCCTTAATCAAAAATGCCACTCCTCCTCCTCTTGTGCTTCCCTTTCCATCCTTCCTACATCCTGTTCATAGTTCTAAAATCCATCATATGTGGACCGAGTTCTCACTGCTATCTTTATGGCAAACCCTTCATCCTGGGATCATCCTTGTAAACCTACCATGGACCCCCTCCAATGCCAGCACACCCTTCCTCTATACAGGGCCCAAAACTGGACACAAACTTCCGAATGCAGTCTGCACAAAGCTGATACAGCCTCAGCAGTGCGTCCCTACTCTTGTGTTCTAGGCCTCTTGAAATAAGTGTTAAAATGGCATTTGCCTTCCAAACTGCCAATTCAGCATGTATGTTCACCTTAAGAGAATTCCTGAACTGGGACTCACAATTTTGCAGTGCATCCTGAAATATCCCCGAAAACCCTATCATTGCTGCTTCACTGTCTTCCTTGGCTCCTCCTTCCTTCAACTCTGGCCAACTCCTCCCTCATGTCTTTTTTAGTTAGTTTTACTCAGTTGTACCACTGTTACATCTTGTTCCATCTCCTCTGCCTTAAACAGAAGGATGAACTCTATTACATTACAGTCACTGCCTCCTCGGGGGTTCCATCACCTTGAGATCTCTCATAAAATCTGTCTCATTACACATCACTAAATACAAAATTGCCTCTTCCTATTGAGCTCTATCTCAAGCTGCTCCATTAAAACCTCTTACAGATTTCAGACATCCCTTTTCTTAAGGCCCACTGCCAACCTGATTTTCCCAATCCATCTGCATATTGAAGTCCCCAATAAATATTGCAATAGTCCCTTTCTTACATGCCTTTTCTCTCTCTTTATACTTTCTTCCCCACATCCTGAAGACTCCTGGAAGGCCTGTGCACAAGATTTATCCTGCTCTCTTTTACCTTGTGGTTCCATAACTCTATCCACATGGATTCTATGCCGTATGACTCTATCTTCTTTCTTGTACTCAATTTAATTTCATTTCTTCGTAAAAAGGCAACATCACACCCTCTGCACGTTGGTCCACCTTTTGGTAGGACATGCATTCTTGGATATTTAGTTCCCAGACTCGATGTCCTGGCAGTCACATCTCTGTGAAACCCATAACATTGTACCTGTCAATGTCAATCTGTGCTACAAGCTCATTTACATTACATCATACACTGTGTGCATTTGAGTACAGCACCCTTGGCCCTACATTGCCTGACCTTCTTCTCACAGTTGTCCCCCTTATATTCTCTGCCAGAAGTTAGCCTCCTGACCTTTTCCATTCGTTCTGTCCTCTTACCTATTCTGGAAACTTTAATCTGAGTTGAGCCCATTCACTTTAACATTTTCCACAATTTTCCATGCAACTGAACCTGTGCCACCATGATTTTAATTTGACGTCCTATCCACAGACCCGAGTTACGTCATTCACCAGGACTATGGTCCCTGCATGATTCAGGAGGTGTCTGTCCCATCAAAACCACGCCGTCCTTCCCCAGTACTGACGTCAATATCCAATTAATTGGAACCCATGTCTTCCACACCAATCTCAGTCGAGTATTTAACTCTTTACTGGTCCTGTCCTTGTTCAAGCCTGCTTATGGATCAGGTATTAATCCAGAGATTATTACCTTTTTGGTTGTCTTCTGTAATTCAGCTCATATGACTGCAGCAGAATCTCGTTCCTCTTTTCTATCTATGTCGACAACACACCCATTCCTTTCCCACTCCAAGTTCTTCTGGAGGACGATGAGATATCCTGAGCATAAACACTACGTGGCAGCATATTCTTTGGGGCTCCTGTTTCTGGCAACCGAGAAGTGTCTATTTCCCTGACAACACTATCCCTGATTACAACAACTCTTATTTTACATTCTCCCTTCTTGAATGACACGCCTGTAGCACAGTGCTGTGCTAAGGGCATTAGCGTTTTGTTTTTACCTGACAATCAAATATGGATTCAAGGTCATCATTAAAATCTTAATTCCAGATGTTTTCCTGAATTCAAATGCTCCTATGTGCTGTGGTCAGATTCAAACCTGGGTCCCCAAAACATCGCCTGGATTAATAGTCTAGCGATAACACCACTAGACCATTGCCTCCCCTGAATGTGTGGCAGTGTTCAGAGCTCAGGCTCCAGCTCATTAATCTGAGCCAGAGTTCCTCAAGTAACCAACACTCGCTGTGAATGTTGTCACTGTGAACCACAATGGGGCCCACCGGCGCCCACGTAAAGCAGTTACAACACATCATCTGAACCAGCATTTCTACTTTAATTACTTCTTGCTTTGATTTTTAAAACAAGTTTGGACTGAACCAAAGTCCATCATTGGTGGGAAGATTAACTGACCATGCGGAAAAGATTAGCATGAGGCAAATTAGGCAGATATCTTGAGGGATTGTGTGGCCGGCAGCGATTAGAGATGGGAATAGTTGCTATCATTGTGGGATTTGCAAACAAGGATGAGATTTTTTTTTTCAAAATGTAGCTTTTTCTCATATGGCAAGCCCTTCAGCTCAGTAAGCTCAGAGTGAGGAGGACAAGACTCAGTGCAAGTGAGCGCATGGGCAGCAGAGTGTTGGATAAGCTCAGGATCACAGGAAAGTTGAAAGTTGAAGGAGGGTCAGGAGTGTTTTAGGGCCATTCAATCTCGAGGTTACAAAGATCTAACTCCTTTGGAACACATCCCTGAATACATTTGCTGAACAAAAGTTTATCTGTTTCGGATTTAAACTAACAACTGAGTGTTTGGCATCAACGGCCATTTATGGAAAATAGTTCTGAACCTTTACCACCCGTTTACAACCGTTTTTGTACAGAAGTGATTCCTAACATCTCGCCTGCACAGAATACACTCCCAAGTTGTCGACTGAATTGGAGGAAGTTTCTATTTATCCTGCACTGTATGCTGGGCCATTGTGTGACTTAGAAAGAGCTTCGAGTTAGCGATGGTCACGTAAGTCTTGTCCTTCATGGTTTTGGAAATGGCTGGTTTGGGGGCTTTGGCTAAAGTTATGGTACCTGTTGGTCAATTGTACCCCTCTCATTCACCATCTCCTCCTTCCAGACATCACTCTTTAACCAATCCATCAACTTTAGCCATCCAATTCAGGCCAGAACCTCTACGACCAGACCGGGTGGCAGGTTGCCTTGTGGAAGGACACAGGCGCACCATTTGGGCCTTTATGACGATTGGTAGCTATCATAGCCCCCTTTTCTGAGTGCCCAGACCTACAACTTCAACTCAATTTCACAAACTGGTCTCTCATTGAGAAATGCTAGAGTCTATTAAAGTTGGAATAACAGAGCATTCAGAAATACATGAAAGAATTAAGAAGAGCCAGCATGATTTCACAAAGTGGAAATCATAGCTGACATGGTTATTACATTATTTTCAGGCAGAAACATGCAAGATAAAGAAGAAGGAAACCAACAGATGAAATATATTTGAAGTTCCAAACAGCGTTTGGTAAGGTATTGTATATGAGACCACTTCATACAGTAACAACACAAGAACCCACGCTGTTGGGGATATCTATTAGTCAAGGATATTTTTCAAGGATTGGATAATGAATTGAAGACAGAGAGTCGAATCAAAGAGGGCAGTTTCATGATGGCATATTGTAACTTGTGTGTTCCCACAGAGGAATCATTGCTGGGCCCACAATTGTTTACAATATATACTAATCACCTGGAAGACAGAAGTGAACGTATTGTGGCTAATTTCGCAGGTAACACCAAATTGATGGAGGCAAGAAGTGGGGATGTTACAACGAAACTACAGAGGGATAGAAAAAGGATTAGCAAGCAGATAAAAACTCAATGGGTGGAATATAATGTGGGAGAATTGAGGTTTATGTATTTTGGCACGGTGGCTCAGTGATTAGTACTGCAGGCTCACTGCGCCAGGGACCCGGGTTCGATTCCAGCCTCGGGCAACTGTCTGTGCGAAGTTTGCACATTCTCTGCGTGTCTGCATGGGTTTCCTCTGGGTGCTCCGGTTTCCTCCCACAGTCCAAAGATGTGCAGTCTAGGTGGATTGGCCATGCTACATTGCCCATAGTGTTCAGGGGTGTGTGGGTTATAGGGGGATGGGTCTGGGTGGGATGTTCCAAGGGGCGGTGTGGACTTGTTGGGCCGAAGGGCCTGTTCGCACACTGCAGGGAATCTAATCTAATCTAGTCTACATAAAACTAGGAGAGGTGACTGTTATTTTCACTGGAAAAACACTGCAGAAAGCTGCATTACAGAGAGAATTGTGGGACATTGTTCTTATCTTCTGTCTTTTCAATTGCTTTTTTTTTCCTTTTTTTCAAACAGTTTCACAGCATATTAGAAGGGAATGATTTGCAAAGAGGAGACTTAAAACCAAATATCACTTCAGGATCTGATAGAGTTGCCAATTTATTGTATCCTGGATAGCATTGAAATTTGAACATAGAAGGAAAAAGCACCATTCACAGCAGGGAGAAATCGTACACGTCATTTACGTGTGGGCAAGGCTCCAGCAGATCAGCCGCCCTGTCAGAACATAACTACAGCCGCACTGGGGAGAGGCCATTCATCTGTTCCAACTGTGGGAAAGGATTCACTCAATCATCCAACCTGCTGAAACACCAGCATGTTCACACAGAGGAGTAACTTTTTAAATGCCCAGAATGTGGAAAGTGCAATAAAAGCTCAGGGCACTGATATCCCATCAATGTATTCACGAAGACAGGCAGGCTTCACGTGCTCTCACTGTGAGTCTGGTTTCAAGCAACTATCCAATCTCATTGAACACCAGTGGATTCACAGTGGAGAGAGACCACTCACCTGTTCAGGATGTGGGAAGACATTTTCTCAAAAAGCAATTCTGCTGAGTCACCAGCACGTTGAAACAAGGGAGAGACCTTATAAATGCCCAGACTGTGCCAACTGCAATAAAAGCTCTGGGATCCTGACGTTCCATCAATGTGTTCGCAGTGACGAGAGGCCCTTCAGATACTCTCACTGTGGGGCTGGGGTTCAGACAATCATGTCCCCTCTGTAATCACCAGTGGATTCACACGGTGGAGAGAACATTTATCTGCTCACAATGTGGGAAGGCATTCACTTAGAAATCCAACCTGCTGAAATACCAACAGGTTCACACAGAGGAGAGACACAATAAATGCTCAGGCTCTGGGACGTGCTACAAAATCTCTGCCGACCTGGTGAACCATCAATGTGTTCACACTGATGAGAAACTGTTCAGGTGGCCTCACTGTGGGGCTGGGTTCAACTGGTCATCCCAACTCACTGTATCGCACTGATCTCACACAGGGGAAGGGGCCGTTCACCTGAACTGATTGTGGGAAGAGTTTCACTGTGAAATTCAACATGCTGAGTTCATGAGTAATGACAGTGACTAATATTTGAAGCCATGTTTAATCTCAGTAACATGTGAGAACAGTATTTGCATTTTGCCCCTCTGTCCTTGATCTGATACACAAGGTTCTTTAACTTTGGAATGTGCTTTCACTGTGATCAGTCCCTGGCTCAGGTTAAATGAAGACAAACTTGCATAAATACAACAAACTGGATAGGTACCTCATTCCTCACAACATAAGGATAGGGAGAGGCTGGGCCATGGAAGGATACAGCATGAGATATATTCACCCCTCTGTTCCTTGCATCACTCAGATAGGGGTAAGCTAATTGCAGGTTATAGCTTGATGCACTAACCCATCTTTACTCTAAATCAATGGGACACAAACGATGGGTCCTCAGTGTCTGAAAGAGAGAATGCACTCTGAACCGTATCTCATATCAGGGATAGTGTGAGATATGATCACAAACGGATCTTCGGTCACATATAAGAGGAAGATCATTAACAAAATCGAGTCATAGAGATATACAGCAAGGACACAAACACTTCAGTCCAACTTGGCCATGCCGACCAGAAATCCTAAATAAACATAGGCCCATATTTGGCCTATATTCCTCTAAACTCTCTCTGTTCATATACCCATCCAATTGTACCAGCCTCCATCACTTCCTCTGGCAGCTCATTCTGTTCATGTACCTCCCTCTGTGTGAAAAAGGTACTCCTTAGTTCCCTTTTAAAACTTTCCCTTCTCATTTTAAACCTATGTCCTCTAGTTTTGGACTCCCACAGCCTGAGGAAAAGACCTTTTTTTATCATATCCATGACCTTGTGATTTAAAACACTTCTATAAGTTCGCCCGTCAGCTTCCAGGGAAAATAGCCTCAGTTGATTCAGCCTTATTTTCTAGCTCAAAGCCTCAAAACCTGGCAACAGCCTTGCAGATCTTTTCTGAACGCTTTCAAGTTTCACAACATCCTTTCTAGAGGATGAAGTCCAGAATTACACGCAGTCTTCTAATAGTGGCATAATCAATGTCCTGTACAGGCACAACATGACCTGTCAACTGATATACTCAATGCAGTGACCAAAACTAGCATACCAAATGTCTTTTTCACTATCTTATCTACTGTGAGTCCACTTCCAAGGAAAGATGGACCTGTACTCCAAGGACTCTTTGTTCAACAGCACTCCCCAGGACCTTACCATTAAGGGCGTAAATCCTTGTCTGATTTGCCTTCACAAAATGCAGATTCTCATATTTATCAAAATTAATCTTCAGCTGCCACACCTTGGCCCGTTGACCCATCTGAGAATGATTTCCTTGTACTCCGAGGTCGCCTTTTTTGCTATCCACTACACTGCCAGTTTTGATGTCATCTGTAAACTGACTAACCATAATTCCTATGTTCACCTGCAGATCATTTATATACATGACTAAAAGCTGTGGACCCACCACCGATCCTTGTGCCATGCTGCTGGTCACAGCCCAGTCTGAAAAACAAACCTCCTCCACCACCCCTCCTTCTATCCTTGAGCAACTCTGTGTCTAAATAGTTAATTCTCCACCGATACCATGTGATCTCACCTTGCTAAACAGTCTACCATGAGGTACCTTGTCAAACTCCTTACTGAAGCCCATATTGATTATGTCCACTGTTCTATCTTCATCAATCCTCTTTGTTACTTATTCCAAAAAACAGTCAAAGATTTCCCATGCGCAATGCCATGTTGGCTAACCCTGATTAGCACTTGCCTTTCTAAATACATTAAAACCCTGTTCCTCAGGAATCCTTCCAACAACTTTACCACCATTGATTGTCAGGCTCGCTGGTCTATTGTTCCCTGACAATTTTTTACTACATTTCTTAAACAGTAGAACCATATTGGCCAACCTCCAGCCATCTGGCACCTTTCCTGTGCTTATTGATGATACAGATATCTCAGCAAGGGGCAAGGCAATCACTTCCTTAGTTTCCCATAGACTTCGAGGGTAGACTTGATTAGGTACTGGGGATTTATCCACCTCCTTCTTTGTCGTATGGACATTTTATAAGATATTTCATTATTTCCCCATGTTCTATATCTCCCATATCCTTCTCCATAGTAAACACTGATGTAAAATTCTCACTTAATATCTCCCCTATCTCCTGCTGTTCCACACATCGGTGGCCTTGCTTATCTTTAAGAAGACCCATTCTCTCCCCAGTTGCCCTTTTGTCCTTAAAATATTTGTGGAAACCCTTTGAATTCTCCACAACCCTACTTTCCAAAGCTGTCTCATGTCCCCTTTTTGCTCTTCTGAATTCCCACTTACATACACTCCTACTGCCTTTATACTCTGCTCAGGAACCATTTCATTCTACTGTCTATACCTGACATACGCTTCCTTCTTATTCTTGACCAAAACCTCAATTTCTCTAGTCATCCAGCACTTCCTACACCTACCAACCTTGCCTTTCACACAAACAGGAACATATTGTAACTGGACTCTCGTCATCTCATTATTGAAGGCCACACATTCTCCAGCCGCCCCTTTACCCTCGAACATCCTCCCCCACAAAAAAATGAAAGTTATTGCCTAATTCTGTCAAAATTGGCGTTCCTCCAATTCAAAACTTTCACTTTTAGATACGGTCTATCCTTTTCCATCACTACTTTAGACCTCATAGAATATGGTCACTGACACCAAAATGCTCCCCTGCTGACACCTCAGTCACCTGCCCTGCCTTATTTCCCAAGAGTAGGTCAAGCTTTGCACCTTCTCTTGAACGTACACCCACATACTGAATCAATTTTTTTTTTGCATGGGCTTACCCAATTACTCTGCATCCAAGCCCTTAGCACGAGGACAGCCCCAGTCTGTGTTTGGAACGTTAAAACCCCCTTCCATAACCAACTATTATTCTTGAAGATAACTGAGATGTTCTTACAACTTTGTTTCTCACTTTCCCACTGACGGTTTGGGGGTCTATAGTACAGTCGTGTGTAGGTAATCATCCCTTTCATATCTGTCAGTTCCATCCACATAACTTCCCTGAATGTCCTCTCTGGAAAAACCTCCCTAAATACAGCTGTAATGTTATCCTTCATCAAAAATGTCACTCCCCCTTTTCTCATGTTCCTCCCCCCACCCCCACTCTGATCCTTCCTATAGCATCTCTACCTTGGAATATTAAGCTACCATTCCTGTCCATCTCTGAGCCACATGTCTCCAATTGCTATGATCTCCCAGTCTCATTTTCCGAACCATGCTCCGAGTTCCTCTGCCTTACCTGTTAGGCCTTTTTTCATTGAAATACTCTACTTTGTTCATGCCTGCCCTGTCTGTTTGACTTGTTGTTTTTCCCAACTGTACCAGCCTCAGACTGATCTCCTTCTTCTCTATCTCCCTGGTTCCCAAAACCATTCTGCCCGTGACTGGTTTAAATCTTCCTGAGCATCTCGAGCAAATCTCCCTGGCAGTACATTAGTCCCCTTCAAATTCCGGTGCAATCCATCCTTCTTTTACAGGTCACTTTTACTCCAGAAGGTATTCCAATGATCCAAAAATGTGAACTCTTTTCCCCTGCACATGTTCCTCAGCCACGTATTCAACTGCTCTTTCTTCCTATTCCTCCCCTCACCAGCTCGTGTGAAATGACCCACTGCTGATCCCTCTCACCTGTGAGAATATTCTGCACCCTCTCCAAGATATGCATGATTTTGGGACCAGGGAGGCAACACACCATTCTGATATCTCACTGTCAGCTGCAGAAATGTATGTCTGTGCCTCTGACGAGACAGACCCCATCACATTCAGTGGCCTGGAAACTAGTGTCACATTATAGGCAGTCTTTGCATCAGGAACCTATCTGTCAGTGCTGCAAGATAGTGATAGCCACAGGAGACTCCTGCACTACCTGTCTCTGCCTCATTTTCCTGGAGGTCACCCAACTACCTGACTGCATCTTTGGTTTATCTCCCTCCCTGCAACTGCTATATATCATATCCCCTCGCTCCTGCAAATTCCTCATTGCCTCTCAGTGCCACTCCAGCCTGTCCATGCGATCCGATAGGTTTAAGAACCAAGCACACTGTCTGCAGACATAAACATCAGTAACATTGAAACTCTTCCCAATCTCCCACATCTGACAAGAAGAATACGTTACTCTATGGAAGGCCATTTTTGCATCTTAACGATGTACAGACCCAGAAAACAACACAGTCTTTCTGCTTTGGAAAAAAAAACAAACACTGCTGCAGGCTGGTTTAGTATGTAAGTTTTCACGTTTTTTAAAATTTAAACAAGTGACAGATCTCTATAACAATATTTTTAAAAGGAACTTTACTCACTGTTGATTAGCCAAAGAAAAAACAGTAAATTTACACTTTAAAAAGTCCACTTAGTTGCTCCTGGGCTATTACTTGCCACCCACAGGTTTCTCCATGGTCAGATGCAAATTTCATTGTTTGTTTATTTTTGTTAGAATGATCTCTGGTCCCCAGCAATACATGAAAGCAGGCAGCAAAGGCGGTAGCTGTGCAGGTTACTGCTCGGTCAGACAGTAGTGTAGGATTCTCTCTCAGATTGAATTGCTTTCCATGCAGTCACTCTTCAGCTTTAGACAGTTGCCTGGATAGGAGGGAACTTGGAAATTGGGGAACGGATTTTTCAGCAGCAATTGAAAACAATGGCTTTGATTTGCTAATGTTAAAATGGAGTATATTCCTGGACTGGGTTAATGGAAAGGGAGGGTGTTGTTGCAGAACTGGTTACTGTCAGTGAGTGTGGGAAAACTAACAGTGCTTTTAGAGGATTCCATCAGTGGCAGTATGTTGATGAGAAATTGGAAAATCTAAGGATATATTCTTGGGGAAAGCAGGTACAAGTAGAGCAAAGGGTGTTTGCAGATTGATCAGTTGTCTGTGAAGATGGCAGGGCACAGGGTTATTTCCGAGGAAGTTGCTGACAGTGAATATAAAGGTGTGAGGGATAAAACAAGAATAGAATGACAGACTATTATAATACCAGTGACCATGGGGGAGTTGGATTATTGTCAGTTTAGCTGGAAATATTTGGGAGACATGTCCATGTATCGAAAATCTGACAAGCGAGAGCCAGAGAATGCTGGCTGGCAATAACAAAGTCTTGGTTTTGTCTCTGGCTGTGCCCGAAACACCCAGCCTCCCATTTATCAGCCGCATGTGCTTAGCAACTGCATCACATTCCTCCCCTCACTAGCTCGTGGCACTGGGAGTGTTCGAGATATTTCTACACTTGAGAATCTAATAGCTGTGCACACAATCGGTAGGATGTTCAGTTCAGTGTTTCGTTGCCTTCTATGTTAAACGTTCATGGCTGTAAATTGTCTGGGCCAAAATTTATCCATTTCCCAAAAATCACAATTGAACGACTGAATGGCTGCAAAGTTGAACATGACAGGGGCTTCACTATTTCGAACTGCAATATTTCAAATATACATTAGTTACCATGTTCACCGAGAATGTAAGATGGCCATGTTCAAGTCCAACGAAAGTGATTCTTTTCCAATGAAGAGAGGAAAAGGTGATAGAAAATACAGAAAGGCCATGCAATAATTCCAGAAAGGAAAGGATTTTCTGACCAGAATTGACTGGGATTTTCATCCGTCAACCCTCAACAACGATATTTGCAGATGAAATCAAAGGCAAGAGGCGATTGCGAGCAGCAAACTTGAAGGTGACCATGTGAGTGGATAACTGATGGGTTGGGAATCCACTGGGTTCGCTCATGTGTAGGTTTGAATCCTGCCGATTACATCTGTAGTACTGCTGCTTTCATAAAACGAGTGCCCGCAAGGTGCTAATGACACAAACACATTGCAATTTCTCGTGGTATTTTTGAGGAAGTTTGCAAACTGCAGGATCACCTTAACCAGTGAGATTGGTTTGCTGTCATTTGTTACATTTTCATTTCAATTCCCCCAGCAT
The DNA here is from genome assembly GCF_030684315.1 of Stegostoma tigrinum. Lineage (NCBI taxonomy): Eukaryota > Metazoa > Chordata > Chondrichthyes > Orectolobiformes > Stegostomatidae > Stegostoma > Stegostoma tigrinum. The sequence goes on along the minus strand of NC_081364.1, from coordinate 74,444,174 downwards.
GTGAGAGGCTCACGGTTAGAAACAACAAATCTGTTTTGTTTCAAGAAAGCGAGGAAAATGCAAGACACAAGCCTTCAAGTCATGAAACAATTCACAAATGGGTATAATTTTCATCCCGCAAACAACTGAGGTGTCCATCTGCATCCTCACAACTGCGATATTCCCCAACAAAATCCAATGCAAGAGACCATGCTCGCTGAATCACGTATTTGTGGCCGAGTGATTAAGGTGATGGATTTGAAAGCCCTTGGGGTTACCCCCCCTCCCTCCACCCTCCCCCCCCCCCCCCCCCCCCGGTGCAGGTTGTAACCCTACCGAATCCAATCTGCTCTGCTGTCGCTTTGCTGAAGCACAGGTCTGTCCTGTTAATGGCTAAAGCAAACCCACTTTCATTTTCTCGGTGATAATGGGAACTACAGATGCTGGAGAATTCCAAGATAATAAAATGTGAGGCTGGATGAACACAGCAGGCCAAGCAGCATCTCAGGAGCACAAAAGCTGACGTTTCGGGCCCAGACCCTTCATCAGAGAGGGGGATGGGGAGAGGGAACTGGAATAAATAGGGAGAGAGGGGGAGGAGGACCGAAGATGGAGAGTAAAGAAGATAGGTGGAGAGAGTGTAGGTGGGGAGGCAGGGAGGGGATAGGTCGGTCCAGGGAAGACGGACAGGTCAAGGAGGTGGGATGAGGTTAGTAGGTAGCTGGGGGTGCGGCTTGGGGTGGGAGGAAGGGATGGGTGAGAGGACGAACCGGTTAGGGAGGCAGAGACAGGTTGGACAGGTTTTGGGATGCAGTAGGTGGGGGGGAAGAGCTGGGCTGGTTGTGTGGTACAGTGGGGGGAGGGGACGAACTGGGCTGGTTTAGGGATGCAGTAGGGGAAGGGGAGATTTTGAAACTGGTGAAGTCCACATTGATACCATATGGCTGCAGGGTTCCCTGCAAAGGACCCCTGCTGTTTTTCATCCTCCGCAGGATCCACAGACTGAACACCCAGTTCCACTCAGCTTTACTGGACACCAAAAATCGTAAGTACAACCAACTCACGGGCCCCTGCCACCCACAAGAGGATTCCTGCGCCTCCCAAATCCCGACTCTGTCCCTGCCCCTCCCCCACCATGCACCCGCCGCCATTGACCATGAGGACACGGCCGGAGACCCCACTGATGACGTCACATCCGCCTCCGCCGGCCACAGAACTTCCGGAACCGCTGCTGCAGTCACCACCTTCACGTCCAGGGACAACACCCCACACACTACCCTCACCGCAGCTGCAGCCGCCCACCCCCATCCTCCAACCGCCGACGGAACCCCGCCCACGGTCGACACCGACGGAACCCCGCCCACGGCCGACGGAACCCCGCCCACGGCCGACGACCTCATCGCTCCGCCCACAACCTCCACAGCCAGCAACCCCAGAGGAGACAGCCACACTGAGCCCTGCCGCATCTTCACCATCCCCCCAGACCTCCCACTGACTGAGGACGAACGGCAAGTCCTTAGCAAGGGGCTCACCTTTGTCCCCCTACAACCACACATCAACGAATACCAGTCACGGTTGGATATAGAGCAGTTTTTCCGCCGTCTTCGCCTCCATGCCTACTTCTTCAACCGGGAACCCAACCCTCCTTCCACTGACCCCTTCACCCGCTTCCAACACAAGTCCTCCTCCTGGACACCACCCCCAGGCCTCCTACCTTCCCTCGACCTCTTCATCTCCAACTGCCGTCGAGACATTAACCGCCTCAACCTCTCCACCCCTCTCACCCACTCCAACCTCTCCCCCGCAGAACGGGCAGCCCTCCGCTCCCTCCGCTCCAACCCCAACCTCACCATCAAACCCGCAGACAAGGGTGGCACAGTGGTAGTATGGCGCACTGACCTCTACATCGCCGAGGCCAGATGCCAACTCTCCGACACCACCTCCTACCGCCTCCTCGATCATGACCCCACACCCGAGCACCAAACCATCATCTCCAACACCATTCACGACCTCATCACCACAGGGGACCTCCCACCCACAGCCTCCAACCTCATTGTTCCCCAACCCCGCACGGCCCGTTTCTATCTCCTTCCCAAAATCCACAAACCTGCCTGCCCTGGTCGACCCATCGTCTCAGCCTGCTCCTGCCCCACCGAACTCATCTCCACCTATCTGGACTCCATTTTCTCCCCTTTGGTCCAGGAACTCCCCACCTACGTCCGTGACACCACCCACGCCCTCCACCTCCTCCAGGACTTCCAATTCCCTGGCCCCCAACACCTCATATTCACCATGGACGTCCAGTCCCTGTACACCTGCATTCCGCATGGAGATGGCCTCAAGGCCCTCCGCTTCTTCCTATCTCGCAGGCCCGACCAGTCCCCCTCCACCGACACTCTCATCCGCCTAGCTGAACTCGTCCACACACTCAACAACTTCTCTTTTGACTCCTCCCACTTCCTACAGACTAAGGGGTTGGCCTTGGGCACCCGCATGGGCCCCAGCTATGCCTGCCTCTTTGTAGGTTACGTGGAACAGTCCATCTTCCGCACCTACACAGGCCCCAAACCCCACCTCATCCGCCGGTACATTGATGACTGTATCGGCGCCGCCTCTTGCTCCCCAGAGGAGCTCGAACAGTTCATCCACTTCACCAACACCTTCCACCCCAACCTTCAGTTCACCTGGGCCACCTCCAGCACATCCCTCACCTTCCTGGACCTCTCAGTCTCCATCTCAGGCAACCAGCTTGTAACTGATGTCCATTTCAAGCCCACCGACTCCCACAGCTACCTAGAATACACCTCCTCCCACCCACCCTCTTGAAAAAATTCCATCCCCTTTTCCCAATTTCTCCGCCTCCGCCGCATCTGCTCCCATGAAAAGACATTCCACTCCCGCACATCCCAGATGTCCAAGTTCTTGAAGGACCGCAACTTTCCCCCCATAGTGATCGAGAACGCCCTTGACCGCGTCTCCCATATTTCCCGCAACACATCCCTCACACCGCGCCCCCGCCACAACCGCCCCAAGAGGAGCCCCCTCGTTCTCACACACCACCCTACCAACCTCCGGATACAACGCATTATCCTCAGACACTTCCGCCATTTACAATCCGACCCCACCACCCAAGACATTTTTCCATCCCCTCCCCTGTCAGCTTTCCGGAGAGACCACTCTCTCCGTGACTCCCTTGTTCGCTCCACACTGCCCTCCAACCCCACCACACCCGGCACCTTCCCCTGCAACCGCAGGAAATACTACACCTGTCCCCACACCTCCTCCCTCACCCCCATCCCAGGCCCCAAGATGACATTCCACATTACGCAGAGGTTCACCTGCACATCTGCCAATGTGGTATACTGCATCCACTGTACCCGGTGTGGCTTCCTCTACATTGGGGAAACCAAGCGGAGTCTTGGGGACCGCTTTGCAGAACACCTCCGCTCAGTTCGCAACAAACAACTGCACCTCCAAGTCGCAAACCATTTCCACTCCCCCTCCCATTCTCTAGATGACATGTCCATCATGGGCCTCCTGCAGTGCCACAATGATGCCACCCGAAGGTTGCAGGAACAGCAACTCATATTCCGCCTGGGAACCCTGCAGCCATATGGTATCAATGTGGACTTCACCAGTTTCAAAATCTCCCCTTCCCCTACTGCATCCCTAAACCAGCCCAGTTCGTCCCCTCTCCCCACTGCACCACACAACCAGTCCAGCTCTTCCCCCCCACCCACTGCATCCCAAAACCAGTCCAACCTGTCTCTGCCTCCCTAACCGGTTCTTCCTCTCACCCATCCCTTCCTCCCACCCCAAGCCGCACCCCCAGCTACCTACTAACCTCATCCCACCTCCTTGACCTGTCCGTCTTCCCTGGACCGACCTATCCCCTCCCTACCTCCCCACCTACACTCTCTCCACCTATCTTCTTTACTCTCCATCTTCGGTCCGCCTCCCCCTCTCTCCCTATTTATTCCAGTTCCCTCTCCCCATCCCCCTCTCTGATGAAGGGTCTGGGCCCGAAACGTCAGCTTTTGTGCTCCTGAGATGCTGCTTGGCCTGCTGTGTTCATCCAGCCTCACATTTTATTATCTTCATTTTCTCGGTGCCGTTCGAGGAAGTTTGCTGCCTTTAATACTGCCAGGTTCGTCAGTGTTCTCTGTGATTTCTCGTTGTTTCTCGAACCCGAGGGATTTTAAACCTCAGTGTCTGTGTTCTTCTGCGTGCCTCAATGAGTGCCACTTGTCTGAACTGCTGAACACGTTGTTACTGTCCAAAACTACCCATGTCGATCAGTTTTCTGGATTTGCATTGTAATTGAGCTCAGAAATAAAAGAAAGCTGGTTTACAAAACATCAAAGGACATTTTCCTCTTTCTGCCTACCATGCTTGCCAAGAGCACAAGACGGCCACGTTTCGAAACAACATAGCATATTCTTTCCTAATAAAAAGAGGAAAGAGTAACAGAGAATGCAGAAAGGCCATACAATATTTCTGGAATGGCAAGGATTTTATTCCATGAATAGACTGGGATTTTTATCCACCAACGGTCAACAGCGATATTTGGAATGAAATCCAATGTAAGAGGTGACTGCGAGCAACAAACTTGCTGCAATCTGTGGTGATGCTGCCTTCAAGAAGTGTTCCCAATGGGCCAATGGCACAAACACACTCGCAATTTCTCATCCGAGATAGTACAAACTGCCAATGTCAGAGAAAACACAGTGTGGAGCTGGAGGAGCATAGCACGCCAGGCTGCATCAGAGTTACAGGTAATGTATGTCAGTGTCAGTGTGTGGGTGGAGGGGGACTGGTTGGGCCTGTGGTAGAGGAAGAAGCGGAGGGCTTTTAGATGAATCATGTGGGGAATGTAAGTGTACAGGGATTGGACGTCCATGGGTAGGATGAGATGATGAGGGCCAGGGAACAGGAAGTGTTGGAGGAGGTGGAGGATGTGGGTGGTGTCCCAGACATACGTGGGGAGTACCTGGACAGTAGACGAGAGCTAGGTAAACTCACGCTAGACTACAGCTCCTGACACCCACCTTCCCACAAGAATGTGATCCTGTACTCCCAGTTCTACCACCTCCACCGCATCTGCTCCCCAGACGAGGCATTCCACTGCCTAACATCCCAGATGCCCTCTTATTCTAAGGACTCGAAAATGCTCTTGACTGCATCTCTTGCGTTTCCTGCATGTCTGCCCTCACATCCCCTCCCCTGAACAATAACAAAGACAGAATCCCCCTTGTCCTCACATATCACCTCAATAACTTCAGCATCCAATGCATCATTCTCCACCAAATCTGCCACCTGCAAACCAACCACACAACTAAAGATATATTTCCCTCTGAAACCCTGTCTGCCTTTTGCAGGGACCATGCTCTCCATGACTCCCTCGTCCGCTCCACACTCCCACCAGCCTCACCAACCCCGGCACCTTTCCCTGCAACCACAGAAAGTGCTACACCTGCCCCTACACCTCTCCACTCACCCACATCCAAGGAACCAAAAAACCCTTTCAGATTAGGCAGAGACTCACCTGCACATACGTCAATGTGGTCTATTGCATCCGCTGATCCCAATGTAGCCTCTTCTACATTGATTAGGCCATGGGGAGTCTCAAGACCACATTGTTTAGCACATGCTCTCTGTTTGCGATAAACAACAACACTTTTCAGTCGCAAACCATTTTGACTCCCCCTCCCACACCCTGGATGACATGTCCACCACGGGCCCCCTCTAGTTTCACAACTTTGCCACCCAGAAACTGGAGGAGCAGCATGTCACATTCTGCGTTAGTAGCTTACAACCCAATGGTCTCAAAATGGGCTTAAACAGTTTCAAAATCTCCCCACCCCCAGCCTCATCCCATGACCAACCCTCCCTCTCATCCCTGCCTCCTTGACCTGACACAACCTGTCCATCTTCTCTCCCACCGATCTGCCCCTCCCACCCCATTGACCAATCCCCACCACTGCCCACCTGCTCTCACCTATCACCACCCCACCTCCCTTCCCCAGCCCCAGCCCTCCCCGCTCTGTTTATTTCCCAGCTCCCTTCCACCTCATCCGTTTCTGAAGAAGGGTCAACCTTCCTGCTCCTCTGATGCTGCCTGGCCTGCTGTGCTTCCCCAGCTCCTCACTGTGTTATTTATGGCTGCCAAGACCTGGTTTATAAATCCCCAGGTGTGTCACTCAAACCCCTCTGTCCTTCCAAATCCCAGTACATCCAGTCAGTTCCCAGCTCTTACTACCTGCAATATCCCCACCCCCCGCTCTCTGCCCTGCCACCTGGTACAGAGTAAACCAAGAGGCTTCTTTGTGAGATTAAAGGGGAAAGCGGGGTGGGAGGAGATGTGAGAGAAAGCAGCAACTCAAAATTTCAGTCTAACAACTCCTGTCTGACCCTCCGCAACCTCCCCCGCACACATTCACTCTGTGTCTCTCACACTCATTCATGCATGAGCACACACACACACACACACACACACACACACACACACACACACACACACACACACAAATTGGGCGCAGACCTGATATACATAGAGAGATAAACCAGCTACATCACCCTTTTATCCACTCAGAGATAATAAGAACTATCGATACTGGGGTCAGAAATAACACGGAGTGGAGCTGGAGGAGCACAGCATGTCAGGCAGCATCAGAGGATTTGTCCCACTTTCGCATTGAAACTTCACTAGAAAAAGCTGGGATTTATCTGATTGACAGAAACTGTGTTAAAGATGGTTGAACTCAGGGCAGTGTCAATTAATGCACAAATGTTGTATCTGTGGGCTGTATTTCTGTCTGGCTGTGTGTTTTTGTGTGTATGTGCCAGATGTTTCTTATGTGTGTGTATATTTCTGTGCATCTGTCTATGTGTCAGTGAGTCTGCATGCACGCATTTGTCTGTGTGTATATGTGTGCCAGTATGTCTGCACTTGTATGTTTCTATGTGCATAGGTGGGTCAGTGTGACTGTCTGTGTGTTTGTTAGTTTGTCTGCGTGTGTGTCATTGAGTCTGTATGTGTGTGGATCAGTGTATCTGCATGTGACTATCTTTCTATATGTGTATGTGTGTGCCTGTGTGTATTTGTCTCTGTGTGTCTGCAAGCTTGTGTTGCCATGTGTTTGTCTGTGTGTGTTAGCATCTGTCTACATGTGTATGTCTCTCTGTGTATGTGTGTGTCAGTGTGCTTGTGTGTGTCTATGCCAGCATGGCTGTTTGTGTGTGTGTTTCTGTGGGTCTGTATGTGTGTGTTTCTGTTTATCAGGGTGTGTGTCAGTATCTGCTTTTATGTCTGTCTCTCTATGTGTATGTCTCTGTGTCTATGTATATACGTGTGTGTATCAATGTATCTGTGTGTGTCTCTGTCTCCGTGTGTATGCATGTGTATCAATGTGTCACTCTGATTGAATGTGTGTGTGTGTTTGTGTGTGTGTGTGTTAGTTTATACGGGTTTGTGTATTCCTGTATTTGTGCGCGTCTCAGTGCAGCAGGCTCTCTGTTGCTTTAAGATGTATCATTTGAAAATGGGGCTAACCACCCTCCCACTGTCTCTCAGTCTGTACCTCTTGTGTATAAAGTGATACAACGGTCATGTTGATGTGTGTGCATATGTGTGTCTGTGCGTGGTTGTGTCGGTATTCCTATCTCTATCTGCAGTGCGACTCGCTGGAGGCAAGTTTAAATGAATGAATGAATTAATTAATTAGTTAAAAAGTGATGAATCAAAGTCTCACCCTCCCTCTCGTGTTTAAAGTGATACAATATCACCCTCTGGCGGACGCCTCTACACAAGTGGCAGAACTTTTTTTGGAGAAAGCAACGGAGCCTGTGAATCCTGTTGCAGAGATAGTAGGAACTGCTGATGCCGGAGAATCTGCGATAACACGTTGTGAAGCCGATGAACGCAGCAGGTCAAGCAGCACCAGCGGAGAGGGAAAACTTGACATTTCGGGACGGGACACTTCTTCAGAAATGGGGGAGGGAAAATTGATTCTGAAATAAATAGGGAGACGGGGGAAGCAGATAGAAGATGGATACAAGAGGTTGCAGCGGGGAGGGATGAACTGAGTTTATTTCGAGGGACGAGGGTAACATCTTTAAGGAAGGCATCCTAGTTTGCAGTTGTTTCGTGCTTTAAACAATGTCTTTGTACACACAGAGCAGTCTTGGCCGATCGATGTTGCCCCTTAAATATGAGCAGGAGGAGAGATGAACAAGCCCACTGCTGGTCTCATACCCTTCACTTGTGAATACTTTTCCCAATTAGGATCTGAGAGAGTAGATTACAAAACAATACAAATTGCCGAAAGTGCAATAAAATTAACCATGTCTCCTTACAAAACGGCTCACGTAAGCGTGTCTGGATACAGTTGCAGAAGAAAGACTCCATTTATTGTGTATAATGTCAGGAAAACTGTCCAAAGTCAAAACATTTCCACATTTGCCGAGGGAACACATACATTTCTGAACATGAGCATGTTTTACTCTGAGGAGCTTCAGCATAATTAGAATCCTCTCCACAACAGCATAGTGTGAATCTGTGTGTGTGTGTGTGTGTGCATCTGTTGACGCTGCCGTGAGCTGCTCTCTCTCTCTGACTGAACCCGTGATTGTTTTCACGCGCCACCTTTCCCTCTGCAGTAGCGTGCGACGGCCAGCAGAGGGAACCAATGCATTACTTTGAACAAAAAGGAGCAATTAAGGAGCAGCAAACTTCTACTTTCTCTCTCCAACTGGTTCCATCCCTTTCTCCCTCTCTGTATCAGCGTTTGTATGTGTGCGTATGTGTGTCAGTGTCTGTATGCAGATGTTTGTCTCAGTGTGTGTCTCTGCGTCTGTGTGCTTCTGTCTCAATGTGTGTCTGTAATGGCTGCGTGTTTGTGCCTGTGGCTCTTTCCAGTGGGCTATCTGTTGTTTTGGGGTTGAATCCATTGAAACGGCGTTACCTTCCTTCCGTGCTTTTTCTCTGTCTCTCCCTCTTGAGTCTCAAATTATTACAATGGTCATGTTGACATGTGTCTGCATATGTGTTTGTATCTGTTTTTTTTCCTGGTTGCAATTGGACTCACTGGGGATCCAGGTTCAAATCCTGCCACAGCAGATGGTCTCATCTGAATTGGAGAAGATACCTCGAATTAAGAATCTAATGATGACTATGTTGAGGTAGGATGGCTCACCGAGCTGGTTTGTTGTTCTGCAGACGTTTCGCTACCGTGCTTGGTAAAATCCTCAGTGCAGCTTCTGATGAAGTGTCGGTGTGTTTTCCCACCCGGTTTTTAAACTCTTGGGTCTGTTCCGATGGATTGCCTCACTTCCGGGTTTCCTCCATCGTGGAATGTATATGGGGCTGAGTTAATGTGTTTCTTAATAGCCTGCTTCGTGCAGTGCCATGCTTCCAGGAATTCTCGTGTTTGTCTCTGCCTAGCCTGCCCCAGGATCTTGGTGTTGTCCCAGTTGAAGTGGCGGTTCTCCTTGTCTATGTGGATTGAGATGAGTCAGTATTGGTCGTGTCTTTTTGTAGCCAGTTGTTCAACGATAATGAATATCCAAAGAACTGGGTCAGGAGATGCCTACAGGAACAGCATCAGAAAGATTCTACACGCCCCCGACACACTCATCACACTACCCTACATCAGGAACACGTCAGAACTCACCACAAGACATCTAAGGCCACTGGGCATCAGGGTGGCACACAAACCCACATCAAACCTACGACAAGTGACCACCCGAACTAAAGACCTACTCCACACCATGGACAGGACCAATGTCATCTACAAAATCCCCTGCAGAGTCTGTGAGAAACACTACGTTGGACAAACGGGAAGGGAACTAACAACAGTAAGAGAACACCAACCCTAACCCTGACTTAATCAGTCAGCAGGATGTGAAATGCTGGTGTCTCAGGCACGAGAGCTTTTCACTTCTTGAACAAAAAGCAATTGCATGCTGTGAGTATCACTGTGACATCTCTGATCATATTTTACATTCAGAAACTGCCTTTTGTGCAACTCTAAATAAGCACCGTGGAATTTTGTAAATTTTACTCAGTTGCTGTTCCTTGTCTCCCACTCCGGTTTCCAATTCAGCTGGCTGCCGCCTGAAATTTGTTCATGTCCAGGATTGGAAAGCTGCACAGAGAAACGTTGGGGTAAGGAGAAAGGCAAGCAAGATGGCAGCTCGTAGCTGCACCGAGGTTCGAAAAGCCTCCCAATGTGATTTGTCGTTCTTGAATTCTAATGCTGGCTCAGTTTTTCAGACAGGGTTATCTTTCAGCCACTTACACTGCAAAACTGGTGTGTAAGTCTCAGTATGCTGCACGGTGTGAACTGGTGCACGATCTGCTCAGCTTGGTGCATTTCCCCAGTAGCCCGGTGGTTTTCACATTATGTGTTAACGCCAGAGTTGTTCAGTTTCGAACAAAGGGTGAAATCATTCACCATCGTGAAAGTCTAAATTCCAGAAATGCCGTGCGGTTCATGTTTTCTTTATCCAAGCATAACTGTATACACTTTCTCCCAGGCACATTACATTTGTTGCCTAATTGAGTGTCACAAGATGCTCTCAGCTTTCTGTTGATTTTTGATTTGATCGAGCTGTTGTCAGCATCTTGTGGGAAAAGAATGTTTTAGTTAGGCACTGCCCGGCAGCTAAGAAAATGGATGAACAAGACAGGGATCCTTGAAGTCTTTCGCTGTGCCTCTGCTTTTGTTGTTTTGCAGTAACAACATCAGAAAGAATCATATTTGTCCCTCCTGTATGGGTGGTAGTGTGGCCGAGCGGTCTAAGGCGCTGGAGTCAGGTTCCAGTCTCCTCGGAGGCGTGGGTTCGAATCCCACCGCTGCCATTATGGTTGGCTGTTCTGCTGAAGCTGGGTAGGGAAGACTTGTGTTTCAGTTGAAAGTAACAGAAGGCAAGGTTTTGTTTCTAATCAATGAACAATGCAGGTGAGCACAGAGCATCCGCTCTTCATTTCCATCGTGTTAGAGGTTATCAGTTTCATTATGGAAATGGAGAGAGTGGACAACCTTCGTCTACCTCGCCGATATTGACCAGATATCCTAAATTAACGCAGCCCCATTTGCCAGCATTTGGCCAATATCCCTCTAAGCCCTCCCGATTCACACACACATTTGGATCCGTTGGAAATGTTGTAATTTTACCAGGCGCCACCAATACGTCTGGCAGTTTAATGCATGCATGCACCACTTTCTGGGCAAGAAGAAATGGCCCTCAGGTCGCTTTTAAATCGCTGCCCCTCACTTTAATTGTACACCCTCCAGGTTTGGACTCACCCACCGTGTGATAAAGACCTTGACTACTCATCCTGTCTATATGCCTGATGCTTTTATAAACTTCCGCCAGGTCATCCCTCAGCCCCCGACCCTCCAGGGAAAACTGCCTCAACCTATTCAGCATCGCCGTACGGTCCGAAACCTGCAACCCTGGCAACGTCCATGTGAATATTTTCTGGGCAGGTTTACATGATATCTTTTATTTTTCAATAGTGCCAATAACGCTGGACTACTTTGATCTGTTCGTAAAAAGAGACGTGAAGCGTTGAACAGCTGCAAATTTGAATGCTGTAGGAAGGCCAGAGTGCAGGGGAAAGCCGGGGCTGTGTTCCTGTAGTGTAGTGGTTATCACATGCACTTCAGCGCGAAAGGTTCCCGGTTCAAAGCCGGGCGGAAATAGTGGTGTTCCTCTTTTACAGCGATTGGTTCCTGGATGGACGTGGAGTGAGCTTTCTCGTTTGTTGTTCTCATCAGCCAACCTTTCTCTAAATGAAGTCGCCCATATCTGCTTTTGTTGTGGTCGGGAGGATCATTCTATTTCATTGCAGTGTGAATCTTTGTTAAATTTCGCTCCTTCCTGGTCATGAATGTGCAGAGATAGTCACCCCTTTTAAGAGTGCATTTAGCGTGCCCTAATCCTTTCTGTAGCGGAATAGTGTCACCTTTGCTTTTCGTGCAAAAGCGCTCCAGCCGAAAGTCAAGGAAATGCCGAATTTTCCCACGTCGCAGTGCACCCTGAATTCCTCTCTGTCAAGTGCATCTCAAAGTAGTCTCTGTATGTCCTAGTTCCGTCAGAATCTGCCATGTTTCAAAGTGCATGAAACTAAACCAGAAGCCCTCAGTCACATTTTGGAGTAGAGAAACATGTTTGCATTTCTTAGCAGCGAACACAATAGCGACTTGTTCAGTCCACAACAGGAGTGAAGGGATTTACAAGCTCAGACCAACCTCATGACACTTGCTGTCGCAGAATCACGAGCATTAACGTGTGCTCTCAAGTCAAAGACACGCTGGCATTGAAACTGAGGAAATGCAAGACAAGCTAACAATTGATAGAGCATCCATTCATTTTTTTCTTTATATCAAGGAGGAGCAAGAAAGTCTAAACCAGGAGAGATAGGAAAGCAAGCCACATGAAGCTCAAGTGAAACAACATCTAGTTTCATCAGTCACCAGGATGTGAAGTGATGGTGGCTCAGGCGTGAAAACTTATTGCTTCTTGAACAAAAAACAATTGCGTGCTGTTAGCATTTCTTTGACATCTCTGATCGCCTTTTACGATCTGTCAATGTGTTCATAAACTACCTTTTGTGCGTCTCTAAATAAGCAGCTTGGAATTTCGTAAAAGTTATTGCGTTTCTTTTCCTTGTTTTCAAACACAGGTGCCCGAATCAGCTGGCTGCCGTCTGACATTTGTTCGGGTCCCTGACTGGAAAGCTATGCGGGAAAATTGACTGTGAAGAGGAAAGACAAGGCAGGTGGCAGCTCATGCCCGCACCGAGGTTCAAACAACCTCGCAACTTGATTTGTCGTTTTCGAATTCTCACACTTGCTTGAACCTTTTGACTTGCGCTCTTGTACAGAAACGAATACGAAAGTATGCTCTTGAGTTGAAGCCACGTTGGATTTGAAACTGCAGAAAGGACAAGCCAGGTTACGAAGTAATGTTGTTTCCATTTTCATTTCTTTCTTTTGCAAAGGATCAAGGAAAGCTAAACAAGGAGGAATATGAAAGCGAGGCTCGTGAGCTCCAGTGAAACACCTTCTCACTTATTCAGTCCTCAGCAAGTGACGTGAAGGTGACTCGGGCGAGAGAGCTTTTCACCTCTTCGACACAAAGCAATCCCATTGCATTAGCACATTTTTGACATATCTGATTGCTTTTTACATTCTGTTAATACGTGTAGAATCTGCCTTCTGTGTATCACTGGATAATTGAATTAGGACGTTGACATGGGATAATGGGAAGGAACATGATTTTCCCTCCCATTATGACTTCCGACTTGTCTTCCAGTGAACACAAATCGAATGAAAGAGAAACTTCGCCATTTCACGCAAATTTTCAGAGAAGAAATCTACCAGAAACGTCTGCTCATCCAACAAACCCGCATAATTATCAGGAAATCCAACATAGCATTCACGTTATTCGTGCAATTTATCACCTTCAATATATTTAGAGATATATAACTGTCAAATTCTCAACGGGAGTTGTAAGGATAAGGTCGGAAAAATCATCTAAGTTTTAGATCCGTCATGATGTTAAAAAATGGCGAGTCAGCGGAGCCAGGTTGAATGACCTCTTCCTATTCCTATGTTTCCATCTTTCGTTGTTGTTTCAAGCAGAGAATTGTCAACAATAACGTGGAACATAAAACAGTGTAACGTAGGTCTGTGCCGAACGCTATTCTGAACTGAACTGATCCCACCTGCCTGCCAATGGTTGCATATTTCTCTATTACCTTGCCTTTCACGTGTCTGTCTAAATGCCTCTTAAACGTTGCTGTCATGATGATGAGAATGAATCGAGAACACTGAGTATCAAGTCTCTCTCATTTACCCCGCTGCTCTCACAACTGGAATGGACAGCTCCTGTTGCAGTTTTAGGTCAGACATTGGAGGATGCTCACAGGCGCTCTATCCGACAGCATGCTCCTTCATAAAGGTTTCCAACTGGGCACATGGAGCAAGTTGCCATGTAGATGTTGGGGCTTCAGGGGTAGATTTCTCACTTTTCAGGCCGGAGTTCTAGCTGTGGAGATGTGAAATTCAAGTTACCTTTGTGTTACGTTCTTACGCATTCACTCTTCACGAAAGCCTTGGAACGTGTCCTTGAATGAAGTCATGGTGAAAGTTGATGATGGCGGGTGTAGTGTCTGACCTGTCGGTTGTGTGAATTTTGCAAACGAATTTGGTGACTTGTTGCTGAATCAAATTCTATGAAGAATTTCGTGGCATGAAAGGGCATGTGAGGGCAGCACGGTGGCTCAGTGGTTAGCACTGCAGCTTCACAGCACCAGGGACACATGTTTTATTCCAGCCTCAGGGCAACTGTTTGTGCGGCATTTGCACATCCTCCCCATGTCTGTGTGGGTTTCCTTCAAGTGGTCCAGTTTCCTCCCACAATCCGAAGATGTGCAGACTAGGTGGATTGGCCGTGCTAAATTGCCTGTGGTGTTCACAAGTGTGTGGGTGGTAGGGGAAATGGGTCTGAGTGGGATCCTCCAAGGGGCAGTGTGGACTTGTTGGGCCAAAGTGCCTGTTTCCACATTGTAGGGAATCTGCTCTGAAGGCCCCTTACCATGGGGATGTAATGTTATCTGTGAGGAATTGTTTTACTGACTCAAGGAGAGTGGACTGTGCCGTTCCCAGGAGTCAGTATTGGCAACAACCTCTCCTCAGGAGAGATATTAATGAACCACACTGGTGTACAAGGTGCACAGTTTCAAAATTCTAAATGATGCAAAACTCGCAAATTGACTGAATAACGCAGAAAACCGAATAACTGCTTTTTACCCACAATATTTATCTTGCTGGGCATTGCTCTGTGTTCTTTTCCTGAGCCTTGTGACACGGAGTCATGGCACAATCAGGGCAACACTTGAGCAAGTGTAAAAAGGGTGCAGTGCTAGAGGCCATGCCAGGAGCAGCACTAGGTACACAGTGAAGTTAATTTCCCACAATAGGAACATATCCCAATCAGCAGACTGTGGGGAGAGGACTCAGGGTGAGGTGAAGCTTTGAAAGTCAGTGCCCCAGAGACTGTGGAGGTCAGTTATTGAGTCTGTCCAAGAATGCAATTGACAGATTTCTGCAGAGCAAAAACATCAAGGGCTCAGGGGACAGTCGAGGAAAATCTTGAAAATGTACATTTCAATGCAGTTTAGCACTGTGTAATTAAGCAAGTTCCTCGAGCATCTTCAGAACCCACGAGTGAAGATTTCATATCCCAGTTCTCAGGCAATTTGCCAACCATTAATGTATAATCCAAAATATGGATCTACATGGGTGTGCTCTGCTCCAGTGGCACAATCGGTTAGCATGTAGTACTTATTCGGCAGTAGAGGGGTGTCTGCCAATGCTGAGGCTTTGAGTTCAAGCCTCAGTTGGAGCAACTTCAGTTTGTCATGGTTCAAGAGGGTAATGAAGAAAGTCAATTCTGACAAAGTTTGCAAAAAAAAGTTCTGTGAATTGTGAAATGACTCAACGATTGACAGACAACCTGCAAATATTCACAATGTGAAGGAATATGTTCGGAGAGAGAAAAGAAGGTGATTTTTTTCAGCTCAAAGTCATTTCTCACATGGGTGACTGCACTGAGTTAAATTGGGGGGGAAAGGTTGTGAAATTCGTTTCAATTTATTCACTTTGCTGCAAACTCGCTCAGGTCATTGAAATAATTAAAAAGGAATCAGATTTATCTCATTCAGCAGTTTGAATGTTACATTCTACTTTAGTTAGAAATGTTATCAGATTTAAATACAGAGCTGCTGAGAGGAAGGAAGGGTTCAAAATGCAAAAAAAAAGACAGACCCTTGTCTGTGGATTTCTTGGATGGAGCTCAGAAAGTATGAAATGTACCTCAAATCATCGGGATGTGGTCAAATCTTTAAGGCACCAGTTTAAAACGGGAAGCACGACAGTTCCCTTCAGAATCGAAAGGGTCTAACTTTACTTTTTAATTGAAAATATGTTCCATTTATAATGCATCACGGAGAATGAACTGCCGAACTTATTCAGCTGCACGTGTACAATAAATTTCATTGCACGTGAAGTCAAAGAAATTCGAAACTATTCCGCACCTCCCCACAGCCTTTGTCTCACTGTTAAGGTGCCTGTTTAGGGACCGAGGGGTGCAGGTACAGAAACCTTTGAAGTTTACATCCCATTTAGACAGTGATTAAACATGCTTTTGGCACGCCAGCCTTCATTGTTCAATCGTTTCAGTTTCGGAGTTGGGAAGTCATATTGAGGTTGCACAGGAAGTTGATGAGACCTCTTCTGGAATACAGTGTGCGGATTCTGTCGCACAGTTACAGGAAGCATATTATGAAGCTGGCGAGTGTTAAGAAGAGGTTTACCAGGATGTTGCCTGGTATGGAAGCTTTGATTAAAAAGAGAGGTCGGATAGACTTTGTCTATTTTCTCTGGTCCTTCGGAGGTTGAGAGGCGACCTGACAGAAGTTTATAAAATAACGAGATGTGTAGAGACTAATAATGGTAATTTTCTTTTCGCTGGTATGGGGGATATGAAGACTAGAGGTCATTTATAAGTTGTGAGAAGATAATATAAAACAAAGATACGAGAGGCAGAGCATCACAACGACTGTGAATAAAACGATGGCAAGTTGCAGCAGAGAAACATGTGGCAGAGAACGGGTGACAGTGATGCTGGCATACGACAACTCATGTGTTTCATTTGCCAGTGACATTTACCGCTTCACAAAGTGGAGAACATTGAAGTGCAGCAGTGACGGTGATTATCTTGCTGATTTTTCACCTTGTGAATGCTCTTTCCGCTGATATCACTGTTAATATCACACGTGGACAGCATGAAAGAAGCAGCAACATGTGTGGAGCCAGTGGAAGTAATTGATACAGCGTCTGACTTTGGATTAGAAAATTGAAATGTAGTATCTTCCCTCTCTGGAATGATGCTGACAGCTTTCCCACATTTGCAAACTGACAGTTGCTTCCACAGATTTTTTTTCTTTTTGCAGTTTTTTTTGTCGGATTCCAAGCAGCTGGAGTGATTGGAAAGTTGACCATGAGCAACTTCAGTGTGGGACTATTTCAACTCACTGCCCATTTCATGTCTCAGCTCATGGCAACGGCTCCCTTTTTCAGAGAAGCTGCTTGTGTTCCACACAAAGCTGCCTTTTGCCAGGCAACCATGTGTAAAGTGACAGAGCGTGGATGTGACGGATACAGAGTGCATATAATCCTGAGGCCTCTGTCACTCTCGGAGGATATATCTTTGTACCTCCGTCTGTGGCTTAACATGAGGACGATTACTTCAAGGGCCTTTAACATAGTTTTATCATCTCAAACTTCAGTCCCATTCGTTGATTCCAGGGATAATCTCATTGAAATTTGCACTCTCAAATTAAGAAAACCAAAAGCAGTGAGAGAAACGCTGGAAACTGGGACGAGAAAGGATCTGAAGACACACACTGACAAGATGGACAAATGGTCTTTTTCTATACGATTAAACCCTCCAAGACGGGGAGAAACTGATCTGCAGCCAAAATAAACAATAGGTTGAAAAGGCTAAAGCAGTGCCATTGAGAAAAGATGGCAAGGGCGACAACGCTTCCCCTGGTGGCCCCGTGGTTAGGGTTTGGCCCCCTCACCACTGTGGCACGGGTTTTGATTCCCATGTTTCGCCTCTCATCTAACAGATTTTGCGTTGTTTTTCATGTTATGGTTGGCATTGGGCAGTTTGGTTGAGCTGATAGTGAGAAATTCTTTCCACTGACCAGGCGCAGTAACAGTTCGATTCCCTCTTCACCGAAAGTGAGATTGTCACTGCAAAGGCCCATTGGCATCTCAGACGGTCTTAGATTTCATAATGAACCACATTCACACACTCCCAAAGATTTTCGCGAGAAGATGTCAAACAGCAAAGAGAGGACACTGCTGCAGATAACAAGGGCTCAAGTGGGATTTAAACGTGGGACCTCTGAAATCCTCATCAACGACCCTCACACCTCTACACCAGTGAACAGTTTCATCGAGCATCAGCTTTATGCTGTAATCTAGTTGACCGTCATACAATGACCTTTGGATGTTGGAGACAGCTTTCAAGTTCTATCTGCTTCAGAGGTAAGTAATAGCATCTTTGAACAAGCTGCTTACATTAAAAAAAAACTCAGTTCAGGCAATGAAAGCAACAATAAACGGCTTTTTCCCATTCTGTCCCTGCTCCCAGGCTGCTGCTGTTTGCTTCCTTTCCCCGAGCAACGGGCTGCCTTCAATGGCAGATGGATCAAACCATTTCCCCCCATGGACAGGCAGTGCTTGGGAATGGTATATGTTTGCGGCTCCTACTTGAACACGGGAGAGGTGAAAAAGCAGAAGAGGCAGAATCAGACGTCATGAAGTTATAAACCACAATTGGAAACTTCCATCAAGTGACATTAATCAGAGACAAAGAGAAAGATACAGAGCTGCTAGAAAAGAGAGAAGTTGACACTGGAGACTATTCCCTTTAGAAACTTAATACAGGACCTTTCTTTGCAGACTGCTTGGTTTTCAGGATTCGACTTCATACAGCAATCTTGCAGAAAGTCTTTTGCAACGCGGGCGTCAGTTTCTTTGTTACGACCGGGCAGGAGTAATATCTGACACCAACAGTTCCTGATTCAGAGAATCCAAGTGAAACACTCACTCACTGAGAGTCATGCCCAACGTCCCTGAGCTGCGGAGATGCAGGCAGTTCAAGGGAGGGTTAAAAAACGAGCCATTGTTTCTCCCTCACCTGCTCTGTCACAGAGACAGTGAACAAAATCAGAAGTCACACGATACCAGAATCTAGTCCAACAGTTTTATGTGAAATCACAAACTTTCACAGCGCTGCTCCTCCATCAGATGAAGTGACACTTTTCATCAGCATCTCCACATCACAGACACAGGGAGAGTGAAGTCATAAACCCATGGAGTCATTCCTGTGCGGGAAGAAGACGTTCAGTCCATCGAATGCACGAGGACTGTCTGTCACTTGTATCTCTCCATTGTTATCTACAATTGGTAATATCCATCCTAATAATGGTGAACCGTATCTGTGATGTGATGCTGTCTCCGATCCTTTGGTCCCTCACAACTTCTCACTTCACCTGAAGGACACTGCTTCCTTAAACAGCATGCGGAATTACTGCAGGGTGTCCTTTGCATGTAAAACACTGCAGCTGATGTTTTTCAAATTCAGCACTTTATTCCTGCGATCTCAGAGAACAGGTTTAACAAATCAGACCATCGCAGACCGACACAGAACATGAGGAGGCCATTCAGACCGTCAGACACGTCTCACCTCATTTGCGTAAACTTGGCCCATGCATCAATATGAGATATTTATTTCATTTGCATGGACTTACGGGAAGCAGCTCAAAACACATCAAAATGATGAGGTCTGATTTCAATGAGATCGATTTCAGTCTGAGATCCCTGAGTGTGTTTGCAGTGAATACATTGTGCACGGGGAAGAAGGAAGCAAGTTTTAAACAACCCCTACCTGTAGTCAACAGACACCATCACTGGTGGTGAAAAGTCCTCTCTAAGTGCAGTTCTCTTTATGTTTCATGTTCTAAAATCCTATTTACCTGTTTACTGATCCTCACCTGTGGAAACAGTTTCTCATTTTCTACTGCCATGAAATCTCCATTTCACCTTTTTTGCTTGAAACAGAACAATCCCGGCCTTTTGAATATCTCCACAAACCTGAATTCCCTCAGCCCCAGGCATGATGAAGCCTGAAGATTGTAACAAGACTTTTGAAACAAAATTCACTTGGGAGCTGGTAACATGGAAATAAAACAAAACAGCAACAGAATCTCTTGTTTCACGAATACTTCAAAACTTTCTGTGATCCAAGTGGAAACAAATTGTATAATAATCCCTCAATGGAGAGAACCGAGTGCCAGGAAAACAGGCAAACAGCACCGCCTCAGGAGCAGGGAGACAGATTGAAAACAAAATATTCTTGAAATTATTTGCGGCTTTGAATTCCCTGAACAAAGTGGGATGTACCTCACTCTGAAAGGGGTGTGCGTCTTGTTGGATGGCTGGTTGGTCGAGGGGTATGATTCTCGCTTTGGGGCTATTATGCTGCTGGCGTGCGAGAGATCCTGGGTTCAAATCCCGGACGAGCCCAGATTTCTTCTCTTGACATTCACTGAATCACTCAACCAGCTTTCTGAAAAATGAAGCTGCTCTAACATCATTGTGAACCCAGCACAGAGAAACACTTGTTCAAAGCGCGAGTGTTTCCGAATGTGTGCTCCGCAATCTGAATGATTCTGGAGATCGCACGAACTGTAGACAGTGGAGACAGAATTGCTGCAGTGTGGAACTGGAGGAACGCAGCAGGTCAAACAGCAGAGGAGAAGGAGAAAAGTTGACAGTTACGTCCAAGGCCAATCATCAGAATGAATTCTACGCTTAATTATTGGTCAATTATGTATGTGTCAAAGTTCAGGAAGCTGTGAGGCAAAGTGACCGGAGACACTGCTGAACAGGTTTGCGTGATCACTGACGCGTGTGAAGAATGTCATCAAGAAAGATAGATTGGAAAGTTGATATAGTTCTTCTTGGAGAACAGTAAACTGGTCTGAGTAAAGCTTTCCAAGTTGTGAGGGGTATGGACAGAAAAACTCACAGGGTAAAAATGCTCACATGCCTGTAAAGGTCGAGATCGATTAGGCAGAGGTGTAAAGTCATGAGGAAAAGAAGTAAGAATTACATGACAAAGCGCATTTTTATACAACGACTAAGTGGACCTGTAAATCCCTGCCTGACTGCAACAAAGAGGCAGATTCATGCCACACAAAATGGAATTTGATGGTTCTGTGAAAAGCCACAAACCTAAACATAGAAATAGAAAGCGGGGCATAACACCAGCGTTTCACCGGAGGCTCACTGATGATGTTACCTAGAATGGTGACGAAACGTCTGAAAATGAACCTTCCAGCTCAGCGAGCAAACTCACATCCAGAACCTCAACCTGAGCTACAAATCTTCTCAAAACTCACTAGCCACAATGTGCAGAGTTACAGGGAGGAGGCAAGAGAATGATATTAAAACAAACACTCATGTACTTATTGTGGAGACCCAACGCACCCACAGCTAAGGCGAGCTACATGGTCTCCGTCTGCATTTTGACAAATTTTGTGATTCTGACTGGAATCACAGCTCGACCAACAGAATGTGGGAACTTAGACAAAGGTAATACTTACACAAACCTGACATGTCTAAGCCACAGAATATTACATAACAACAGTGAAGATCTTTTGACATCATTCTTTAAGGTCCATGCCACACAACAGATGAAAAGCTGAATACTTGTTGAAAAAGTCATGAGCTAGAGCAACAGAGTGATGCAGCGGGAGCATGCTGGGCCCATACTCCAGCGATGGAAAACTCGAAACCCTTCTCTGCCTTTTGCTACAGGCATATTGCGCTCTGTCCCGCACCCTGTGTTTTGATCAGTTCTCTGTTTCCCACAGCTTCATGTGCCTGAAATAAATATCTCATGTTGATACACTGGCCAAGCTTACAGAGGGGAGGTGACATACTTATGAAGGTCTTCTGCTTTCTCTGTTGTCTGAGATGGGAATAAACTGAGGAAGCTGAAGCACATCAAGTGCAGCTTTTTTTTTCATTTCTGCCAGTAATACCCCATGCCGTTTCAGATGTGAATGATTAGAGGATCAGCAGTGTGAGAGAGCATGGGAAGGCACAATGGTTCCGTGGTTAGCACTGCTGCCTCACAGCGCCACAGACCCTGCTTCAATTCTGCCCTCGGGAGATGGTCTATGTGGAATTTGCAAATTCTTCCGGCTTCCTGTAGTTGTTCTCGTTTCCTCCCACAGTCCAGAGATGTGCAGGTTCAGTGGACAGGCCGGGCTAAATTCCCCGTAGTGTTTGGTTATGTGTGGGTTATGGGAGGAATGGGGTTGGGTGCGATGCTTTGAGGTGCGGTGTGGACTTGTTGGGATGCAGGGCCTCTTTCCACATTGTAGGGATTCTGTGAGCATTATGGTGCAGACACCACCATTAGGGAGATATGTCACTGAGAAATACAAGTGATTTTGGGGCACTGTGGCTTGATGGGCTGAATGGCCATGGATTGATGACATCACTCTCCCTGCCTCTGTGAGGGAGCGGGTGGGGGAGAAACATTGGCTCATTTTTAACCCTCCCTTCTGCGTTGTACTGTTTGCTGCCCCGCAACTCAGGGCCGCTGGGGACATCTCTCAGTGAATGAATGTTTCATTCAGATTCTCTTCATCTGGGGCTGCCGGTGTCAGATATCAACTCCTGCTCTGGATGCAGCAAAGAGCATTTTCTCTTTCTGTCTCCCTGTTCCTGGGACGGTTCTATTTGTCCCTTCCGCTGGGACCGGGTTCTCTCCATTGGCAGATGCACCAAATAATTTCATTAAATCAATGCCAAGGTGTTATTTGCAGGGTTGTTGTATACAGATGAATTCTGAACACCAAACAGGCTGCAAAGAAAGATCCCATTTTAAGTTGTTGAAGGGACTAATCTCCAGTTTTGTCTTCTCTCTTTCTCAGCAGCCCTCCAAGCTTCTGTCCGTCTCTGATAAATGTCATTCGACAGAAGTTCAAATTGTCATTTATTACTTGCTGCACAAACCTGATTCCACAGCTCTGCTCCATCCCTCTTCCAGTGCTTGAAAGGGAGTGGTAGAGCATATACCATCTTCCAGCACTACCTGCCCATGGAGGGAAATGATTTAATGCATCTGCCAACGGAGAGAACCCTGTCCCAGCGGAAGGGACAAATAGAACCGTCCCAGGAACAGGGAGACAGAACGAGAAGATGCTCTTTGTGGTTTTCACTGCCTGGAGCAATGGGGAATAATTGTCCAATCAACATGTTCAGATATGTTATTACACAACTCTGGAGCAGCTGGAGCTTAAACTCTGGTCACCTACACCTGAGGTAGGGACACTACCACTGCCTGAGTGGCATCTGATTTATTGTTAAGTGGGATTCATCAGACTGGGTCATTAGTCTCGTGGTCTGATTGTCACTTCAGCTAGATGTCGACAGTGCAAGAAGTTGCAGGTTTGAACCCTGTGTGAGGCTTTATTGCCTTTGACATGTGTTTCATTTTAATGTTTGGGAGAACATGGAGGCGGCTCTTTATGAAATCAATTTCAGATTATGATCGAAAGCCTCTTTGCTGTGAATATATTACATGCATCCACTTCACCTGAGGAAGGAGCCACACTCTGAAAGCTCCTGATTTCAGACAAACCTGTTGGTCTGTAACCTGTTATTGTGTGAATTCTGACTTTATATCACATTCGGAGGAAAATTAGTCAAGTTTTAAACCATGTCTGCTCACAGTCAACTGGCTTCCTCATTGGTGATGATAAGCGCTATGTAAATGCAATTATGTCTCGTTCAACTGTCCTTAAATGAAAGTATTCGTTTACTGACCTTAGTGAATGGAAAGAAATTCTTGCTATCAGATTAATCAAACTAGCAAACCCCATCACTACCCACCCCCAACATTATAAACTGCTCCAAAGTTGCCAGCTGGTCGGTGGAAATGTGGAAAGGAAACAAAACTGCTAACCCAGTCTCCAGCTTCGTAAATCTTTCATCACACTTTGTGATTCAGACTCAAGGGAAAGCAAAGGATCAACTTTCTGATTGAGCAGAATAAGGCAAGGCACCTTTCCCTTCTTTAAGGCACGGGGACATTGATTCTGATGCTCTCGGTGTCATTAGCTGATCTGAGACATCGAAATAGTCAGAATTCAATGTAAAGGTCAGGAATACAAGTAGAATCTCGGCTCTGGCACGATCAGATACTTGGGAACAGACAAGAAGTGGAAAGGCTCGAAGGGAGGTAGTCCTGCGTTCAGGAGAGCTGGCTTCTTGTGACATGGATGTCTCTGCAGTGGGTGGAATAAGACTCTTTCTGTGTCTCCACAATGAATGTCCCAGACTTCGTTTTGGAAAAGTAAAACTGGCAAAAGATGATTGCTATTCTTGTGAAATCACAATCTCAATCTGAAATTTCATTGCCCATCCCTCATTACTCCACAGATAGAGGTGATGAGCCACTTTCATGAGCTTCTTGGCATGTAAGTAGAGCCCCTTTGCCATCGGGGAAGAAATTCCAGGATTTAGGCCCAGGTACACTGAAGAAACAACGGTGTGTTTCCAACTCAGAATGGTGAGATGCTTGGGCAGGGGGGAGGGCGTGTGGGTGGTAATTTTCCTTTGTATGTTCTGTCATTGTCCTTTTAGACTGAAGGAAACTCTCCCTGGGCTGATTCTGGCCGATTTAGAGTGAGTGTTCTCTTTGTAACCAGGAACTTGTTTACAGCAACAAAAGGGAGCATTCGGCGGCTGCCCCGGATTTGTGCTCCTCCCCGTTGTTCATCTGCCACTCTGCAGTTTACACTGCTTCACCTCGCTCTTCCGGCCAAACATCACTCACATCAGCTGCATCCCGCCATTCCGAATGGTCTGCCTCAAACACGTGGAAGGGCAAACAGGAGCGTAGAATTTCAGGGACATTTCTGGCCTGTGGAGGAAATGATATAGTCATAATTTCAGATAATCTTTTCAGGGCACCTTTCGATCTTGGAAGCAGAAGATGTATAAAAATTACCAAAGGCCTCAATGAGACTTGAACACATGACCCCTGGTTTACAAGACCAGTGCTCTAACCACTAAGCTATGGAGCCAGAAACACAGGTGCAGGAAGAGAGTCTCATGTATTAGAAATGACAAAGTATTAGATAACTGGAGATGATTATAATCAAGATGTAACAAATCCAAAACACAGGAGAGGGGCATCACATGCAGAAGGACGGGAGAACGCAAGGCTGAATCAGACAGTGTCCTGAGTGACGTAAACAGATCTTTCCTGCTAGTCCAGTGATTCAGTGCTGTCACTGTCATAGCCTGTTAATGGTTATCATTTACAGTAATAAATATGAAATATTGACTGATCTTTAGAAGCAGAATTACGTCACTGGTCAGTCAAAATCGATTCACTCCATGTTACAGTTCCACATCAGCAATGCCAGCTGAAACTGCCTGGCGTGCAATAAGTTTAAAACAAGAATAGAGGGGAGGTCAGGAAAAGTGAAGTGCGATGGTAGTTTGTGAGAGGTGACTGTAGGCCAAGTGGAGCCAGGCTCAATGTGGGTGAGTGAAGACCAGTCTTCCCTTTTTATCCTGGTATACAGATCACATTAGATCAATCACACAAGGACCCTCCTTTGTATGTTGTCCTTTGCACATCACAACTCGGGTCAGTGCCTCGAGGGGCTCGGATACTTTTAATGTGGCAACTAACTCAGGTCAGTGGTGCACAAACTAATCTGTGTCAGGACACTATTTAAACGGGCCACCACTCATTGCAATGACCCAGAACTATGCAGAAAGAGGAAGAACACCAATACAAAATTTTCGCTTTGAATGGATATCCCTGCAATTTCATCCGCAAGTGCTGACTAAACAGCAAAACGAAGAGGGCACATTATGCCCTAACACACTGGACACACTGCCACACATCAGGAACATATCAGAACTGACAACTCCTATGAACACTGGGAATTACGGTTGCACACAAGCCCAAAGCTATGCTACGACAAACATTCTCAAGGATGAACGACCCCATACCCACGACATGCAGAACTGACATTGTTTACAAAATAGTGTGCAACGATTGCCACAAACATTATATCAGACAGACAAGAAGGAAACTACCCATCAGTGTGCATGAACATCAGCTGGCAGCAAAATGAAATGACAAACTTTCCCTAATATCAGTACACCCGGATAATGAAGGCCATCAGTTTAACTGGGACAACATAACTGTAGTAGTGCAATCCAAACATAGCCACACATGGGAATTCCTAGAGGCATGGTTCTCAATCCATAATGCAGTCGGTAAACACATAGAATTGGACCCCATATGCGACCCACACAGAACAGAATGCGAAATGACAGAAGTCGCTGGAACAGACTGGGCAGGATAAATTCCAACTGGAGGAAAACAACATTGCTTCATCGGAAGTCTCACTCATGACGTTACCTCGCATGGTGACGAAAAGTCTGAATGAAAACACGGCCCACCTGGGCGAGCAGGTTTACCACTTTACTTGTTAGCTTTACCGTTTAATGTGTGGCTCAGTGTCAGTCTTTGTGATATGATACACATACTGTTCTACCTGCTTCTCTCGCTGGACACAAGGTTACCTGAAGTAAGGCAGCTTTATGTGCAACACAAGCAGTTTCTCCTGACAATGGGTACCGTGACCATGAGGTGGGATATGAAATAGACAGTGAGCTGAAGTAGCCCCACGCTCATGTTACTCATTTACCTTTCAATTTCAATTTTCAATTTCCAAAAACCCAGCGATCCAATCATTTCAGCTGCTGGGAACCTGACAAAAACAGCATTGGGCAGACATTCCCCTTCGGGAGTGTCTGTCAATTTGCAAGGGTAGAAAAGCTGTCAACTTCACTCGAGCGAGAGAGGATACAATATTCCAAACTTCCAATTCAAATTCAGATGCCGTATCAATTACACCACTGGCTCCACACGTCTTGCTGCAGCTTTCATCCTGTCGATTGTGATGTAATCAGGGATACTGGCGGAAAAACCATTTGCAAGGTGAATATCCTGCAAAATAATCACCGTGACTGCTGCACTTCAATGTTCTCCACTTTGTGAAGCGGTGAATGTCACTGGCAAACTAAACACATTAGCCCTCACATGCCTGCTTCACTGTCACCTGTTTCTTTGCCACCTGTTTCTCTGCTGGAACTTGCCATTGTTTTACTCACAGTCATTGCAAAGTTCTGCCTCACATATCTTTTTTTATTAAATAGTCTGCTCGCAACTGAAAAACATCCCCTGGTCTTGAAATCTCTCATTCTTGGGAAATGACGACCACAACTCATACTATCTACATGTCTCATTATTTATGAACTTCTGACAGGCCGCCTCTCAAGAGAAAAGTCAAAGTCTATCCAACCTTTCTTTATAAATCAAACCTTCCATACCAGGCAACATCCTGGTAAACTTCTTCTTAACACTCTCCAGTTTCATAATGTGCCCCCTGTAACTGTGCGACAGAAACCGCACACTGTATTCCAGAGGGAGTCTCATCAACATCCTGTGCAACCTCAATATGACTTCCCAACTCCGAAACTGAATCGATTGAGCAATGAAGGCTGGCGTGCCAAAAGCATGTTTAACCACTGTCTAAATGGAATGTAAACTTCAAAAAATCATGTACCTGGATCCCCTAGGTCCATGAGTAGGCGCCTTAACAGTGAGACAAAGTCTGTGGGAGGATAAAGAATAGTTTTGAATTTCTTTGACCTCACATCTAAAGAAATTTATTGTACACATGTAGCTGAATAAGATCAACAATTCATTCTCCGTGAAGAACGATAAATGAACCTGAACATTTTTCAATTAAAAAGTAAAGTTAGACCCTCTCGAGTTGGAAGGAAGCTATCGCTGTTCTGTTTCTGAGCTTATATTACCCAACAAGTTCTGCACCATGTCATTCATTCTCCATATCCTGATACATTAACTTTGGATCACTCTCCAAAGGTATCAGTAACTATTACCAATCCTCAGTTACATCTGGAGAATTTGATGTTTGACCTTTCTGAACCAGTGTAGGTCGTGTGGTGAAGTCGCACTTGCAATGATGTTAGGTGAGGAGTTACCATATGATCGTGAAAGATTAGTGATGTTTTCCAAAAGAACAATTTAAATGTTTTCACATTTTTGATTCAATCCAATGATCTGACATATTACACAAGGTTGTCACAAAACAATATTTGATACCAGGCACTTATTAGGACAAGTGACCCAAAACAGGCCAAAGAAGTAGGTTTCAAGGAATATCCTGAACAAACAAGGGGGCTTTGAAAACCAGGGATGTTTAGGGAGTAAATTCAAGAGCTTATGGCCTTGGGAACGGAAAACATGAAAAAGGTGGGAGAGTTAAAACCAGAAATCTACTGGAGGTTGGAAGTCAGGGAGAACAAATGTCTTGAAGGAAAAAGCAAAAGACCAGTAGATGCTTGAAAGTAGTAACACAAACAGAAATTGATGTAAAACTCAGCTTATCTGGCAGTGCTTGTGGAGAAAGAGCAGCATTATTGTTTTGTGTCCAGTGACCTTTCTTCAGATATATCTCAGAGTGTTTTGCAGCTGGAGGGACTATCAAACAACAGAGGTGTGATGACAAAATTTCAAAATAAGGATAAGAATTTCAATACCTTGATGCTTTGCCACCCAGAAAATATCTATGTTAATGAGCACAGGATGGAAAAACTTGAAGGTGTTGAAATGGGTGAGAATAAACACACGGGCAGCAGATTTTTGGTTCATTTCAAGATTTCAGGGAAGTTGAATTAAGAAGCCGGCCGGGAGTGTGTTTGGGGACTTAAGTCGAGAGGGAACAAAGGAATGGATGAGAGTTTCAGCAGCAGATGAACTGAGATGCTGTTGAGGTTGAAATTGTATGTGGTCTTTGTGATAATGGGTGTGGGAGTGAGTAAAGTGGTTGGAACCACATCTTGGGGTGAAATATTGCACCATGACTGTAAGCAGTGTGTTACCAGCCAGTTACCAGGGGCAGGGATGGAGTCAGTGGCGAGGGAGTGGAGTTTGGCTGCTAGCCTGGATTGATATTTAGCATTGTCTATTTAAATGTGATCGCTACACTTTTTCAAACGGGAACGGACTTGGCAGCAGAACTAATTTGTGAACCAACTGTCAGCCTTATTGAGACAAAGTGTGGAGTTTATCTGTTATGAAGTAAATTACAGTGACAAACACAGACAACTATTTACAGTTGAATGTGGATTATACTGCTAAAGTCAATAACTAGGCAGTAGAGCAGTGAAACAACTTATTGGACTTTTTGCAGCCTCGGTCTTCAAACATTTTCTTCTGTCTTGGGCTTTTATCTTCTGATTCTCGTTGCTTTCCATTGCACAGACCTTTCTTGGGAATCTCTTTTATGCTTGTTCTTTTTTGATTAAACTCCCTCTCTGCCCAATCACATTTCATATGAACAACACTCACCTCACTTAACCACGAGATGTTCATCATATTCATAATTATTCTCTTTACATCTTGCCTGAGGACTGCTATACCAGCATTTATTACCCTTATTTCACCGCCATTTCTCTATTCGCTGACAGAGCAGTATCAAGAATATCTTTAGCTTTGAGCTGCAGGAAGCCTTTTCAATCGCGACTGATTAAACAATCACAAAAGAACTGGAATGTTGTAAATCAGGAACAAAAACAAAGTTGCTGGAAAAGCTCAGCACGTCTGGCAGCATCTGTGAAGGTAAAAAGACAGAGTTAACGTTTCGGGTGCAGGGACCCTTCCTCAGAGCAACTTATTAAAACCCCAGGATCGCTAATGTAACAATCTTTCTCATCCAGTTGTCAGTCTCATTTGTCTCAAAATGCAACATTGTGACGACGATCATTCGCTGCTTGCAATGCCAACACGAAGCACCGCGCATGCTCCAGCCCACAATGGCGTCTGGGTGATTGATGTCAGTGCGAGACCAATAGGAGCATAGGTTGTCCATGCGTGACCGGGCGGATATCGCCCAATCGGAATGAAGAGAGGGCGGGATCAGTGAAAACCACGTGATCACCCACGAGAGCGGTGCAGAGTCGCTGAGATAATACGAGCCGCAGATGTTGAAGCATTCGAGATATCACGGTGTGCAGTTGGATGAACACAGCGGATCAAGCAGCAGGAAAGCTGACGTTTCCGGCCTAGGTCCTTTGCTGACACCAAGATTTGTGCAATTGAGATAAGAGCAGGCCACGGTAAAGAAAGCAAAACGGCAGAAAGCGGGAGGGAAGTGATATTCAAGATAATGAAATGTGAGGCTGGATGAAGACAGCAGGCCCAGCAGCATCTCAGGAGCACAAAAGATGACGTTTCGGGCCTAGACCCTTCATCAGAGAGGGGGATGGGGTGAGGGTTCTGGAATAAATAGGGAGAGAGGGGGAGGCGGACCAAAGATGGAGAGAAAAGAAGATAGGTCAGGAGGGGATAGGTCAGTCCAGGGAAGACGGACAGGTCAAGGAGGTGGGATGAGGTTAGTAGGTAGCTGGGGGTGCGGCTTGGGGTGGCAGGAAGGGATGGGTGAGAAGAAGAACCGGTTAGGGAGGCAGAGATAGGTTGGACTGGTTTTGGGATGCAGTGGGTGGAGGGGAAGAGCTGGGCTGGTTGTGTGATGCAGTGGGGGAGGGGACGAACTGGGCTGTTTTAGGGATGCAGTTGGGGAAGGGGAGATTTCGAAACTGGTGAAGTCCACATTGATACCATTGGGCTGCAGGTTTCCCAGGCGGAATATGAGTTGCTATTCCTGCAACCTTCGGGTGGCATCATTGTGGCATTGTGGCACTGCAGGAGGCCCATGATGGACATGTCATCTAAAGAATGGGAGGGCGAGTGGAAATGGTTTGCGACTGGGAGGTGCAGTTGTTTGTTGCGAACTGAGCGGATGTGTTCTGCAAAGCGGTCCCCAAGCTCTGCTTGGTTTCCCCAACGTAGAGGAAGCCACACCGGGTACAGTGGATGCAGTATACCACATTGGCAGATGTGCAGGTGAACCTCTGCTTAATGTGGAATGTCGTCTTCGGGCCTGGGATAGGGGTGAGGGAGGAGGTGTGGGGGCAAGTGTAGCATTTCCTGCGGTTGCAGGGGAAGGTGCTGGGTGTGGTGGGTTTTGAGGGCAGTGTGGAGCGAACAAGGGAGTCACGGAAAGAGTGGTCTCTCCGGAAAGCAGACAGGGGTGGGGATGGAAAAATGTCTTGGGTGGTGGGGTCGGATTGTAGATGGCGGAAGTGTCGGAGGATGATGTGTTGTATCCGGAGGTTGATGGGCTGGTGTGTGAGAACGAGGGGGATCCTCTTTGGGCTGTTGTGGCGGGGGCGGGGTGTGAGGGATGTCTTGCGGGAAATACGGGAGACGCGATATTCGTATGGGTTTGGAAGTTTTACAAACACTTAGTGCACGTCGGAAAGCACACACATTTGAAACTCCCAGACTCACGTTTGCAGAAAACAAATCAATGCCTCAAATGGCGATAGGCCCGTGTGACCGGCACCATCTTTATTGGGGGCAATGATCCGCCAGGCGCATGTGCGGCAGCGTTGAAACTTTGAAAGGGCCGAGGTGAAGCTGGGCGCATGCGCAGCCGCCTCTGGCTGAAAGTGAGAGAACAAGGTGTGGGGCTGGAGGAACACAGGACAGGCAGCATCAGAGGGGCAGGAAAGCTGGCGTTTTTGGGCCTAGACCCTTTAGAAATGGGGGAGGGGAAAAGGATTCTGAAATAAATGGGGGGAGAGGGGGAGGCAGGTGGAGAGAAGACAGAGAAGTTAAAGAAGTGGGGATGGAGCAGTGTTTCAGTTGTTCCATGGGGACTGTGACTCTGAGGTTTTCAGTGCTTGATTATTGAAGATGTAAGGACAAGTTGGGAGACTAGTAAATATTACAGGTTAGTTTCAGTGTCTGAGCTGTCTGAAGGAAGAGGTGTAGGAGGGATACCCCATGCTCCATTCCTGGGAGCTGGTGGAGACGATGTGTTGTGAACCCACCCTCCTGCCCACCGAGACCGTGGGGATTCCATTTGTTCCGGCTCGATATAAAAGGGAGATGGCATCAGGGGCACAGTTTCTGAGCTGTGCCAGATTCGAATGGTACTGACAGTGGGGTGAAAGTGAGAATTACCCTTCACTGAACATTGCTCCTTACTCTGTCGGTGGGATGTGTATATTTTGAAATCTCCACACAGGTCGTCCTGGTTCTCTCTGGCTCATTCCAGGGCCCTCCCCATTCGGCGGGGGAAGGTGGGTGAGGGAACTGATGTGGGGAACACCACCGCCCTGCTTGGCCTTTTCTATCCTATTCCAGGCTGTTCCTCCTGGAATGAGGGAAAGGGACGGAGGGAGTGAAGGTGAATGTGCATGGCCCTGCTGTTAGTGATGGTGTAGGTGAGGGGGAAGTGGTGAGGTGTCCGGATTGAATCAGTCGACAATGTTGGATCAATGCAGTGTTTTCAGTGTTGGGGAGTATGTTTACTAGTCAGCATTCTAAAGTTGTGAACACATCCTTCCATGACACAGTCTCTCAATCTCCCCCTCTCTGTCTGTTTATCCAACCCACCCCATTTGTTTGTATTTAAAGTGATTCCCCAACATCTCGCTCTGGCAGTGATTTTCACACCGATGGCACCCCTTGTCATGGCAGATTGCAGATATGGAGCTGTAAATGGATGGGAGCCCCACATCCTGTCACTTCCAGCATGGGCTGCAAGTTTCCCCAGGCTGGGAGGTGATTTAACACAGCGTGACCGGTCACTGCACTGGGGTGGTCTGTACAGGTCCACACTCTGGGAAGGTAACTGCTCCGGGTTTACAGATCAATGCACTGGTGTGGTCTGCACAGACCCCGTGCTGGACTAATATATCTATTTGGCTGGTGAGGTCTGCACAGTGTCCCACTCTGGACAGATTGCCGGGTTGTATGGAGCAGGACACAAGCCTGGACTGCGCAGTGCTCCATGCTGAACAGATATTTCATCTGGGTTTGTGGTGTCTGGGCTGGTTCTGTGAGGTGGATTGAGAATGTGAGATAACTGACCACTTCAGCTGATCTGGCAATGCCTTTAATTTGTATTTGCCAGTTGTGTTGAGTTTGGGGAGAGATTTCCACCGCGAGGCTGAGTGGGTCTGAACAAAACTGATGGGCAGAAGGGCCTTTGTGATGTGGATCTTTTATGACTCCATCACATTCTGTAACCGTCGTTCCCAGGAAAATTCTGTATCCAACATTATTTGTGAACAGTTGGATGCCAGTTAATTGAACAAAAGATAAGATCCCGAGGGGAAAATGTTCCATTCCAGAGAGAAGGAGACTCTGTTTCAAAGTCCCCTCAGGCAGTTAATGGGGTGAATAAATTTTCCCTGTGTTCATGTTTCTTCAGAAACAAAAATTGACCACAATTTGGACCAAAAGACTGAAATTTCCATCCTTCGTTTGTCTTCAAGGAACTGGGAGACAATCCTTCAGGACAGCAACGTCTTCACCCTCTATATCAGGAACTGTAAGGAAATGACCTGTGCCTGCTCTCGAGTGATTGAGTTTGTGGGAATGTTCTAGAAGCCATCCGTCCTTATGGATGTGTTTGTGTCTTTCAGGAGGGAGAGTTTCTTGTATTTTATGTTCGGTTTTTTGTAAAATAAAACAAATTGAGACATTACTACGGGTTATTTCAGCTTCTTTTTTTCAGTAAATCAGCGATACATTTGAAAATGTCACTGGGTCCTCAATCAAACTGAAAACTTTGCCTCCAGCCTGATGTATATTTTATGTGTTTTCCTTCCTCACAGTTAACGTAGTGACGATCTACATCCGGCTTTATAAGGATTGTGGATTGTCTCCATGTGTCAGACGTTAACTGGGGGCCATGGCATTGGCGGATCTCCTGGTCGTTATCCTCGACCTGGTGTTGAGACACATTCCCATTGTTTATCGGGAATAGTTTTATTTCCTGTTGTCCATCCCCGTGTGTAATATCCGCGCCGTCCTGCTTTATGCAGCCACTGACTGTTCTGTCTGGTTCACCGTCACTTTCACCTTTGATCGATTTGTGGCCATTTGTCGCCAGGAGCTGAAAAGTAAATATTGCAGTGAGAAAACGGCGGCTGTGGTTCTGGGAACAGTGACTGTGCTGAGCTGTTTAAGGAAAATTTTCTGGTATTTTATGCTCATAGCTCTCTATTGGCTGGGGAACCTCCCCTGGTTTTGTGAGGGAACAGACGGTGTTTCTCACTCTTGTCTGGGTCACAATCGAGTTCCTCCACCACATTCTAACCCCGACTCTCCCATTTCTCCTGATTCTGCTGCTCAATGTTTTCACCGTCAAACACATTTTAGTGACCAGCAGAGCCCGCAGGAGACTCCGGGCTCACACCAATGAGGACGGTCAGGGTGATAAAGAAATGCATAGCTGAAAAAAAATCGATTACTTTACTGTTTGTGATCTTGACCAATTTCATCTTGTTCTGGTCAACGTTAATGGTGTATTCCATATTGTACTGGATCTGGTTGATTGGCTATGCCTCTGTGACTCTGTATTCCTTTGTTCAGGAATTGGGCTCTATGCTGCAGCTCCTCAGTTCCTGCACAAACACCGCGATTTATGCCGTGACCCAGACTAAGTTCAGGCAGCAGCTGAAGAATGTGCTGAAATATCCCTTTACCCAAATTCATCAATCAATCAAATTCACTCATTAATCAACCCATCCAGGATTTTCTCATTTCAGTTCAATTTTCCAGCAATAAAGCAGCCTGTCGCTATGGTAACAGGCTGAGGGTAGTGCTGGTTTATCCAACCTTATCCCACAGGGGGTTACAGGGAAACATTTCAATGTTTCTCTTATCTGAGGAGCCAGTGAGAAAAGATACCATTCCAATGACTATATCTATAACTTCAATGTGTAATTAATAAAAATATTCAATTAAAAAGTTCCAAGTCGCAGAGTATTGTTGTCAGTTTTTGTATTAAAGAAACTGAGCAGGACAAAGACAGATTCGGCCCGAGGTCCTGGTCCTCAGGGAAGGGAATGGGAATCAGGATTGAGCTCAGGAGTTGTGTTCAAGTCACTCTGTCCTTGCGTTCACCTCTGGGTCACCCACTCTGACCTGGCCTTGACAGAATTCATCTTCACCACCCCCCCCAACCTTGTTCCATCTAACTCTATATCTCCTACCGAATCTCATCATGATGTCTCGATGTCTGTCTGTCTCCTCATGCTTTTTCTCCATCTTTTTCACTCTACCTGTCTAACGTTTTCTTCTTCACGCTCTGCCTTTTCACTCTCTCTACCTCCCAATCTTCCCCTCTCTCAGTTTCCTTTTACCCATCCATGCCTCTCTTTGTCTATTCCTCTCTCATCTTCCATTGCTGTGGGAACTGTTTGCTTTGAGGTAACAGCATGTTGCTAGGGACCATGCTGTGAGTGAACACAAACCCTGTTGCTAAGAGAACAGTGCAATGGTGGTGCAGGAGGCTGGTTGCAGGGGAACAAAGTGTGTGGAGCATCACTGGCCCCTGTCACCGGAACAGTGTGATGATGGGACTAAAGGTCGGTGTCTGTGGAACAGTGTGGGATGGTGCCACAGGCCTCTGCTGTGTGAAACATCCAGGTATGGGTCTCCAGGCCATTGCCAAGGGAAAAGTCTGAGTGTTTTAATCTGATATTAAACATATGAATAACCAAAGTGCAAACAGGGACAACAGCTTGTGATTGATGCAGCTAAGACATCACCCACAGAGCAGAACATGATCTGAGCTGTACAGTCCTGTCCAGCGGGGGCTGTGAATGGAGATGGGTAATTAGAGCCATAACAGGAGGGAGGCAGCTCAGTAAGTATTCCCAGAACCAGTGCTGATGGAATATAGGACATCATTGCATTGCAGAGCTATTTGCTTCCATCCCCAACACGAAGTATCGAGTTGATGACTCAGCGTTCTGATGTAGTTTGATCTATTATGTCTCACGGACCTAGAAACAGTGAAAAGTTTTGTTTTGCATGCAGCACAGGCTGATCACACAAGCGTATTATGTGTATTTTCTTATCGTGGCCTCTTCCTGAGAACCTTAGTGACATGGGTGTCAGTCTTGAAATAATTTGACTCACTCCATGTTCAATTAGGAAGCGGCTGAAGGAACTGGATATTACAAAACCTATCGGTGTCGACAACCTTTCAGCAATAACACTGAAGGGTAGCGATCCAGAGCTGGCCTGGCCATGATCCAAGCTGGCATTTACCCAGCAATGTGGGCAATTTCCCAGGAATTTCCTGAGCAGAAAAGACATTTTAAAAAAGCCCAGTCGTGTCGACTTGCATCCAATCTCTCAAAAGTTCAGTGAAGTGATGGAAGGGAAGTGGACGGTGTTCTAAAGCATCACATCGTCAACAATAAGCTGCTCATGGGTACTCGATATCTTCTAATGTTTGCTGTTTTTGCTCATAGTCCCCACTTACATCTTGTTTTAGATTTATCGCCCTCCTTCCGCACCTTCTGGCAGGAAGATGACATTCAACCACAGTCACATCAAACAGGAGCGCTCAGATATCCTCACTGTCACATACACAGCTACAAACACACAGATAGTTCTCCAGAGGTAGGTACACACAGAGCCACACACATTTAGACATACACAGACACACATACGCACAAACACATTTATACAAACACACATGCACGGTCGCACACATATTTACACATACACATACATTTATATATATATATATATATATATATACACACACATTACATACATGCACATATATACACAGAGGGAGGTGCACACATCTCTACATACATACATTTACACAGGCTCACACAGATACATTTATGTACACATCTCTACACGCAGGCACAGACAAAGTGAGAAACACACAGACAGACACAAACTGAGGTGCAGACATACAAATAGATACTGACACACACATACAAACACAAACACGCAGAACCACAAAAACGCAAGCAGACTCACTGACACACATACATATATACACACAGACAAAGTAACCAAACCAGGTAGAAACACAACGTACACATACAGATTCTGTGTGAAGTAACTGACACTGCGCTGAGTTGAACCATATAATGGTTATGTCAGTCCAATAATTCCCAGCTTTTACTGATAAATGTCAGTGAGAACGTGGGGCAGTGCTGTGATGTCTCTTGGCTATTGCCAGCGAGGAGGTGAATATATTTATTAAACTCATGATCATTTGTACAATTAACAAACATCCATTTGTACAACAGATCCATGCAATCAATTGACGTCCATCTGTGAAATAGTCGGAAATTGCACAACACCAGGTTATGGCCCAACAAAGTAACTGAATTCACAGATAATATCAGAGATAACGGGAACTGCAGATGCTGGGGAATCCGAGATAACAAGCTGTGGAGCTGGATGAACACAGCAGGCCAAGCAGCATCTTCGGAGCAGGAAAGCTGATGTTTCGGGCCTAGACCGTTCATCAGAAATTGGGGAGGGCAAGGCGGTTCTGAAGTAAACAGGGAGAGAGGGGAGGAGAGATCGTCTGAGGTTTGCCCTCTTAACTTCTATTGGTCCCGCGCTGACATCAATCAACGCCTTATCACTATTTTCACCTCCACACCGAGGGAATACCTGACAAAGCATGCAGCATAGTCTTGGTGACTGCTTCACAGCACATCTATGTTCTTCTCACAAAAAAGACTCTGAACTACCTGTTGCCTCCCACTTTAATGCACCACCCTTCTCCCTGGCCAACATCTGTGTCTCTGGCTTGCTGTAGTGTTCCAGCAAAGCCCAATGCAAGCTGGAGGAACAAAGATTTCCACTCGGGGACCCTACAGCCCTCCGGACGCAATATTGAGTTCAATATTTTTAGGGCCTAAACTCTCCCATGTCCCAGCCCCCCACCCCACACTCCAGGCCTTGTTATCACATAGCCTGCCATTACACACACACTGTTGTTAGTCAGTAACATTCCCAATGAACAACTATTCACCCTCCCACCCTGATCGTTTACAAGTCCTTCATCTGTCCAGCTAACCTCCTCTTTCTTTGGGCTGAATCTATCATTTACTCCCTACCCCACCTACCTCTCTATTTCCTACATATAAACAGACGATTTCCCAGCTATTTTCAGTTCAGAGGAAGGATCATCAGCGTTTTCCTCCACAGATGCTGGCAGACCCTTTTCCAGCAGCTTTGTTTTCGTTCCTGATTTACATCATCCGCAGTTCTTTCGGTTTCTATTAAGCACGTCTATACCCTACCACAGCACCCTGTCCAACAATAGCTGTGTCTGGCCCTGCACAAGAAATCGTGGAACAGTCTTTACTGGGACCCACTGGGGGTCTGAAACTCTCAGTAAAAATGAAAATCATCTGAGCGGCGAAAACCAGAACTTGAGAAGACGGTCTCTGCCTCTGCTGAAACCTACAGGATACACCAAGTAGAAGCAATTGGTAGGATCAACACTACAAACTGTAATTGATCAAGCGTCTGCACACATTATCCGGGGGTGGGGGGTGTTTGTCGAAATGTTCAGTTTCCTTTTCAAGTAGACAGATGAAATGTAAGGAATGGAACTATTTCAAATCCTTGTCCATTCTCAGGTCAGGCTCCCACTTTTACTGGCTTCATGCACAATTTTACTACGTTGACAGCAAGATAAGCTTTAACTTTGATTTGATTCTGCAAACAGTAGAAAATAGATCGGAAAGATGCCAAGCTGGAGATGCTGGTATTTTAAGTCAGGTGTGAAAATGTTTCATGCAGCTGAAAGATAAAGATAACTCTTGAACCTGCTTTGTACGTGAACCATGACATGTTAGTGAGATAAATGCCAACAGATGCAGCAGCTCTGAGGGACCAGGAAAACAGAATAACGGCAAATATGCAGAACATCACTTGGTTAATTGAACTGAGTGCTGTTCATATGAGCCATAACTGAGCACACGGCGAGGTTATTCAGATAAGAACAAGGATTAAAGCAAAACTTCAAGAAATGTTGATGCGTAGGAGAGCAACTAGTATCACAAAATGGCGACCTGAGAGAAAGAGCTTGAAGACGGAGGCTGCAAAAGCTACGAGAAGTCATTTTAGTGCTCTGCTATTTAGTTATTAATGCCAGCAGTATAATCCAATTAAAACCAAGTTCTTAGGAAGGCTTACCAGACCCGAAACGTTAACTCCGATGTTTTCTTCACAGATGCTGCAGACCTGCTGACCTTTTCCAGCAAACACTGTTTTTGTTCCAAGTAAACCAAGTATCTGACTTTATCACTGTCATTTTCCTGACAGCACATAAAATTCTCTTGACTTTGTCTCAATAAAGTTAAGCTAAAATTGATTGTTGGTTCACAACGCAACTCTGCTGCAAAGTATGCTCTTGTCTGAAAAGAAGTGCAGATGACAAAGTAAGAACATTCCGAATATTAATCCAGGCTGGGAGCTTTTTATGGATGCCTGACTGAAGTAATGCTCAGTGCACAGAGAGGGGGCAGTTCGTATCGGTGTTGGGAAGTGTTCATTCTGGAAAGTTCATTCTCAAACAATGACCATGAATTGACTACTTCGCTGCTATTCCATTCCCCAGTTTTATTTTCAAATGAAATCACGTGTGCAGATCATAAGACATTATTGAGTTGTGGATAGTGTCGAAGGATGCTGTCGGTTGCAGAGAGACATAGATAAGCTGCAGAGCTGGGCTGAGAGGTAGCAAATGGAGTTTAAAGCCGACAAGTGTGAGGTGACGTACTTTGGTAGGAGTAACCGGATGGCAAAGTACTGGGCTAATGGTAAGATTCTTGGTAGTGCAGATGAACAGAGAAATCTCGGTGTCCATGTACACAGATCCTTGTAAGTTGCCACCCAGGTTGACAGGGCTGTTAGGAAGGCATACAGTGTTTTAGCTTTTATTAATAGAGGGATCGAGTTCCGGAACCAAGCGGTTATGCTGCAGCTGTACAAAACTCTGGTGCGGCCGCACTTGGAGTATTGTGTACAGTTCTGGTCACCGCATTATAAGAAGGATGTGGAAACTTTGGAAAGGGTGCAGAGGAGATTTTCTAGGATGTTGCCTGGCATGGAGGGAAGGTCTTATGAATAAAGGCTGAGGGACTTGAGGCTGTTTTCATTAGAGAGAAGAAGGTTGAGAGGTGACTTAATTGAAACATATAAAATAATCAGAGGGTTAGATAGGGTGGATAGGGAAAGCCTTTTTCCTAGGATGGTGATGGCGAGCACGAGGGGCATAGCTTTAAATTGAGGGGTGAAAGATATAGGACAGATGTCAGAGGTAGTTTCTTTACTCAGAGAGTAGTAATTGTATGGAACGCTTTGCCTGAAACGGTAGTAGATTTGCCAACTTTGGGT
The DNA here is from genome assembly GCF_030684315.1 of Stegostoma tigrinum. Classification (NCBI taxonomy): domain Eukaryota; kingdom Metazoa; phylum Chordata; class Chondrichthyes; order Orectolobiformes; family Stegostomatidae; genus Stegostoma; species Stegostoma tigrinum. The sequence goes on along the minus strand of NC_081364.1, from coordinate 74,404,157 downwards.
ACATTTAAGTCGTCATTGGACAAGCATATGGAAGTACATGGAATAGTGTAGTTTAGATGGGCTTCAGATTGGTATGACAGGTCGGCACAACTTTTGTGGTCAAGATCGGGATTCCCGGAAGGAATGTTGCCTCCCTGGTGCCAGGGTCCGGGATGTCTCCGATCGGGTGTATAAGGTTCTAAACTGGGAGGGCGAACAGCCAGAAATCGTGTTACATATTGGCACAAATGAAATAGCCAGAAATAGGATTGAGGATATAAAAAGTGATTTCAGGGAGTTAGGATGGAAGCTGCAGAGCAGGACGAACAGAGTCGTGTTCTCTGGTTTACTACCGGTGCCAAAGAGATAGCGAGGTGAGGAACAGGGAGCGGGCGCAGCTGAACACGTGGCTATGCAGCTGGTGTAGGAGAGAGGGCTTCAGATATGTAGATAATTGGGATGCCTTCTAGGGAAGGTGGGACCTGTACAAGAAGGACGGGTTGCATCTGAACTGGAAGGGGACCAATGTCCTGGGTGGAAGGTTTGCTCGAGTAGTTCGAGAGGGTTTAAACTAGTATGGCAGGGGGGTGGGAACCTGAGCTGTATACCAGAGGTGAGCGTTGATGCAGGTGAGGCAGTAGCAAGAGGTAGACCAGCTAGTGGGAAGGATTTTCCTGGGAAGGAACCAAGGGATCGGTTAAAGTGTGTTTGCTTTAATGCAAGGAGTATCAGGAATAAAAGTGATGAACTTAGAGCATTGATCAGTACCTGGTGCTATGATGTTGTGGCCATAACAGAGACATGGGTTTCTCATGGGCAGGAATGGTTGCTGGATCTTCCAGGGTTTAGAACATTTAAAAAGAATAGGAAGGGGGGAAAAAGAGGAGGGGGTGTAGCACTACTAATCAGAGAGGGTATCACAGCTACAGAAGCTTCCATTGTCGAGGAAGATCTGCCTACTGAGTCAGTATGGGTGGAAATTAGGAACAGCAAGGGAGTAGTCACCTCGTTAGGGGTTTACTACAGGCCCCCCAATAGCAGCAGGGAGATTGAAGAAAGCATAGGTCGACAGATTTTGGAAAAGTGTGCACGCAGTAGGGTTGTTGTAATGGGTGACTTTAACTTTCCTAATATTAATTGGAACCTCCTTCGAGCAGAAGATTTGAATGGAGCTGTTTTTGTAAGGTGTGTTCAGGAGGGTTTCCTAACGCAGTACGTTGACAGGCCGACGAGGGGAGAGGCCATTCTAGACTTGGTGCTCGGAAACGAGCCGGGGCAGGTATCAGATCTTGTGGTGGGAGAGCATTTTGGTGATAGTGACCATAACTGCCTCACATTCTACATAGCTATGGAGAAGGAGAGGATTAGGCAAAATGGGAGGATATTTAATTGGGGAAGAGGAAACTATGATGCGATTAGACATGAGTTAGGAAGCATGGACTGGGAGCAGTTGTTCCAGGGGAAGGGAACTATAGACATGTGGAGACTGTTTAAGGAACAGTTGTTGGGAGTGATGAGTAAATATGTCCCTCTGAGACAGGCAAGAAGGGGTAAGATAAAGGAACCTTGGATGACGAGAGCGGTGGAGCTTCTAGTGAAAAGGAAGAAGGTAGCTTACGTAAGGTGGAGGAAGCTAGGGTCAAGTTCAGCTAGAGAGGATTACATGCAGGCAAGGAAGGAGCTCAAAAATGGTCTGCGGAGAGCCAGGAGGGGGCACGAGAAAGGCTTGGCAGAAGGAATCCGGGAAAACACAAAGGCATTTTACACTTACGTGAGGAATAAGAGAATGATCAAAGAAAGAGTAGGGCCGATTAGGGATAGCAGAGGGAACTTGTGTGTGGAGCCTGAGAAGGTAGGGGAAGCCCTAAATGAGTTTTTTGCTTCTGTCTTTACGAAAGAAACCAACTTTGTAGTGAATGAAACCTTTGAAGAGCAGGTGTGCATGCTGGAATGGATAGAGATAGAGGAAGTTGATGTGCTGAAAATTTTGTCAAACATTAAGATTGACAAGTCGCCAGGCCCGGACCAGATTTGTCCTCGGCTGCTTTGGGAACCGAGAAATGCAATTGCTTCGCCACTTGCGAAGATCTTTGCATCCTCGCTCTCCACTGGAGTCGTACCTGAGGACTGGAGAGAGGCAAATGTAATTCGTCTCTTCAAGAAAGGAAATAGGGAAATCCCTGGCAATTATAGACCGGTAAGTCTCACGTCTGTCGTCTGCAAGGTGTTAGAAAGGATTCTGAGGGATAAGATTTATGACCATCTGGAAGAGCATGGCTTGATCAAATACAGTCAACACGGCTTTGTGAGGGGTAGGTCATGCCTTACAAACCTTATCGAGTTTTTTGAGGATGTGACTAGAAAAGTTGATTAGGGTCGAGCTGTGGATGTGGTGTATATGGACTTCAGTAAGGCATTTGATAAGGTTCCCCATGGTAGGCTCATTCAGAAGGTCAGGAGGAATGGGATACAGGGGAACCCAGCTGCTTAGATACAGAATTGGCTGGCCAACAGAAGACAGCGAGTGGTAGTAGAAGGAAAATATTCTGCCTGGAAGTCAGTGGTGAGTGGGGTTCCACAGGGCTCTGTCCTTGGGCCTCTACTGTTCGTAATTTTTATTAATGACTTGGACGAGGGGATTGAAGGATGGGTCAGCAAGTTTGCAGACGACACAAATGTCGGAGGTGTCGTTGACAGTGTAGAGGGCTGTTGTAGGCTGCAGCGGGACATTGACAGGATGCAGAGATGGGCTGAGAGGTGGCAGATGGAGTTCAACCTGGATAAATGCGAGGTGATGCATTTTGGAAGGTCGAATTTGAAAGCTGAGTACAGGATTAAAGATAGGATTCTTGGCAGCGTGGAGGAACAGAGGGATCTTGGTGTTCAGATACATAGATCCCTTAAAATGGCCACCCAAGTGGACAGGGTTGTTAAGAAAGCATATAGTGTTTTGGCTTTCATTAACAGGGGAATTGAGTTTAAGAGTCGTGAGATCTTGTTGCAGCTCTATAAAACTTTCATTAGACCGCACTTGGAATGCTGCGTCCAGTTCTGGGCGCCCTATTATAGGAAAGTTGTGGATGCTTTGGAGAGGGTTCAGAGGAGGTTTACCAGGATGCTGCCTGGACTGGAGGGCTTATCTTATGAAGAGAGGTTGACTGAGCTCGGTCTCTTTTCATTGGAGAAAAGGAGGAGGAGAGGGGACCTAATTGAGGTATACAAGATAATGAGAGGCATAGATAGAGTTGATAGCCAGAGACTATTTCCCAGGGCAGAAATGGCTAGCACGAGGGGTCATAGTTTTAAGCTGGTTGGTGGAAAGTATAGAGGGGATGTCAGAGGCAGGTTCTTTACGCAGAGAGTTGTGAGAGCATGGAATGCGTTGCCAGCAGCAGTTGTGGAAGCAAGGTCAATGGGGTCATTTAAGAGACTGCTGGACATGTATATGGTCACAGAAATTTGAGGGTGCATACATGAGGATCAATGGTCGGCACAACATTGTGGGCTGAAGGGCCTGTTCTGTGCTGTACCGTTCTATGTTCTATGTTCTAACATCGAGGGCTGAAGGGCCTGTGCTGTGCTGTAATGTTCTATGTAACATATCAGATCATAAGTTGACCATTCAGCCCATCAGGACCGATCCACCATTCAGTTAATCTATTTCTCAAATACATTCTGCTCCCTTCTCCCCATAAACCCTTCCAAAACAAGATCCAGTATATCGGAAAAACGCTGAATGGCTCAGCATCCACAGCCTTCTGCGGCAAAGAGTTCAACAGATTTACCACTCTCAGGCTGAAGAGATTCCTCCTTATCTCAGCTCTACAAGTGTTGTTCTTTCAGTGTGATGCTGTACCCTCGGATTCCAGTCTGTCCTACTCATGGGAAGATCATCTCCATATCCACTCTACCCTGGCCTCTCTGTATTCTCGATGTTTCAATGGGATTCTCATGAATTCTTCTGAACTCCATTGAGTGCAGACCCAATATATGCATGTCCTCATTCTATGATAAGCCCTTCATCACTGGTATTATTCTTGTAAACCTCCAATGCCAGCAATTGGGGTGCTAAACTGCTCACAATATTCCAAATGTAGTCTGACCAGAGCCATATACACCTTCCATTCTCAACTACAAAAAGTGAGGTTCTCATGGAGTTTATTTGTCACTCAATCAGTTCCCTCTCGCTGAAGATATCCACCTTCTGTCAGATACAACGCGCTCTCATTGCACTCTGAGGCTATACCCTTGGTTTCTCGTCTCTCCTACAGAGATTTTTTTTTTAAAATCCACATCCTATCTGTCCAGGCCACTTTGTACTATTGATGTTACAATACAATTCTCCACCCATCCTTCCAAACGACGACCACCCAGAGTTCTAAATTGGTAAGGTCACTTTTGGAATACTGTTAAACTTGAAAAAGGTGTAGAAAAGATTTACAAGGATATTGCCAGAGCTGAAGTGCTTGGGCTACAGAGAGAGGCTGAATAGGCTAGAGCTATTCTCCCCAGAGATTTAGAGGTGTATAAAATCAGGAGGGGGTGGAGAGGGTGAATATTCAAGTTCTTTTCTCCAGATTAGGTGGAGTCTAACACTGGGGCGCATAGATTTAAGAATTGAGAAGAAAGATAAACAAAGGGCATAAGGGGCAGCTTTTCCACATGGGGGTGGTACAAACATGGAATGAACTGCCGAAGGAAGTGGGGGAGTCTGGTAAAATTACAACATTTAAAAGGCACTGAGTGGGTATATGACTAGAAAAGTTTCAGAGTGGTGCGGGATAAATGCTGGCAAATGGGCCAAGATAAATTTAGGATCTCTGGTCAGCATGGGCAACTTGGAAAAAGAGTCTGTTGCAGTGTTGTACAAGCAAACGACTCTCTGATTTTATAACTGCTCCACATATAACAAGCCCTACTTCACTGGGATCATTTCTGTAAATATCCAATCCCAACACATCCTTCCTGAGAGATTAGTCCCAAATATGTTCATAATATCCCTAACACAGTCTGACCAGAGCCTTATACACCCTCAGCTGTGTGTCTCTGCTACTCTATATAGTCTCTTGAAATGAATCTGATCATCACATTTGCTTTTCTAACTATCAACTGAATATACGTGTTAACCTTCAGAGAAGCTTAAACTCAGACTCTTAATTCCCTTTGTGCTTCAGAGTTCAAAAGTCTTTCCCTTTTTGGAAAATAGTCTATGTCTCTCGTCATCCAGCCAAAGTGCTAAACCTTAAACTATATCACACTTTTGTTTCATCTGCCACACCACTGCCCAATGCCCCTCAATTCCCTCATTCAGAATATTAATGTATAATGTGAATGGTTGAGGTCCCAACACTGATCTCTGTGGATCCTCCTTCATCAGTCATTACCATCAGGTTATAGGCCCGTTTGTCCCCACACTCTGCCTTCTGCAGCCAGCCAAACTTCCGTTGACTTACCTTGTTTTTCATAATCAACATATTCAGAGATATTATTACTTGGGCCTGCAACAGGTGGAAATTGAATCCAGGCCTCTCGGTCGAAGAGAGACACCAGCACTGTGTTGCAACAGAGCCGCCCTGACTTCCCTTGTTGGGGAAGATTGTCTCATTCTCCCTTAGCATACTTCTGATATAGTCGGAACTGCAGATGCTGGAGAATCAGAGATAGCAAGGTGGAGAGCTGCATGAACACAGCAGGCCATGCAGCATCAGAGAAGCAGGAAGGCTGACGTTTTGGGCCTCGACATTTCTTCAGGAAAAAAAAAGGCTCCAGGCCTGAAATATCAGCTTTCCTACTCGTCTGATGCTGCTTGGGCTGCAGTGTTCATCCAGCTCCATACCTTGTTAACTCACATTCTTCTGATGCACATCTGCTGAGTAGCAGCTGAACGAAACTCAGCCAATTGAAAGAAGGCGTAGAATTAGAGGACAGGGCAGCAACCAGTCCTCCAACCAATTAGAGTGGATGAGGGGTTGTGCTGGTGATTGACAGGGTGTGAACATTTCAGCACCTGTCAGAAAGGGGAGAAGCGCAAGTTTTGAGGTAACAGGGTTTCGAGCTGGATGAAAACAGCAGGACAAGCATTAGAGGAGGAGGAAGGCTGATGCTTCGGGCATAGACACTACTTCTGAAATGGGGGAGGGGAAAGGGGGTTCTGAAATAAATTGGGAGAGAAGGGGAGGTGGGTAAAAGATGGATATTCACAGTAAAGTGGTCAAACCAGCCCCACGACCATGTCTAGCTTTCACACATAACTAAGAACAGCACCAGAAGCTGAATTATGCAGGTTCCTGTTTAAAAATACTGAAAAATATCAGTTTTCAAATTTAAAATGAAATGCATCTTGATCTGCAGATCAAAAGAAATCAGAAGGACTGGGGTTAACAGGAACTCTCACTCAGAATCACCGTGATGCCACTGAGCATCACATACATGAACACAGTTCATTTGGGTCTCCGCAAACAAGTGGCCACCTCAAAAGATGTGGGCGTGTTTGGGGAAAATTAAAAGGAGATTGATCAGAAAGAATAAATGAGGAGCTGGAAAAGCATATTCAGTCAGACAGCATCCAATGAGCAGGAGAGTCAACATTTCAGGCCGAAACCGTTTGTCAGGAATGGGGTTGATCAGAATGGTTCATGGAATGAGGAATAATAGTTGTAAGGTCAGGTTGGAGAACTGAAGTAGCTCTGCATTGATCGAAGGAGATTTGATAAAGGTGTCTAGATTTATGATATGCTTAGTTAAGGCAGTTAAAGAACTGCTGCTCCCATTCGCTGATAGTTAAATTATCAGCAACAAATGTATAAGATATTGGGTTAGTGTTACTGGGAGATGTAAGGAAGGAAACTTATGTATCTTTTATTTCATTCAATACTTTCATTCAAAGGCCAATAATATGTTGAATGAATACGGGATAAAGTGGCACGATCAGATCTTGGTATATCATTTGGTTTGAGTTTCCAATCAGCAAATGCTCTTCCAGCATGCTGCAAATTAAGTTGACAAAAACCACCTCAGTCAGCCCAGGACAGATTTTCAGATGAAACAAACCTATCTGTGATTTTGAGTTTGCTGTGTGTAAATACACCCCTCCTCACCCCCTGTAATAAAATTATAAACTCTATCCCTATTAATCCAGGAGATACATTCACAAACATTTTGTCAGAAATAGTAAGAACTCTCGAAGCTGGAGTCAGAGATAACACAGTGTGGAGCTGGAGGAACAAAGCAGGCCAGGCAGCAAGAAGTGCCTAGGCACGAAACGTCAGCTTTTGTGCTCCTGAGATGCTGCTTGGTCTGCTGTGTTCATCCAGCCTCACATTTTATTATCTTGGAATTCTCCATCATCTGCAGTTCCCATTATCTCTGCATCAGGGGAGCAGAAAGGTTGTCCCGGAGCACAACATTTTCTCCCTTCTCCCTGGGTGATTGCACATGCGCCCAGCTGCCCTTTGCCCCATACAAAGATGGTGGAGGGTAACGGGGGGCCTGTCCCTAAGAGGGGCAGCGATTTATCCAGTTTTATGAAACGAGGACAACATTATGTTTATATGAACACGAGTGCATCCACAATGTGGTTAGGAAAGCCTGCCCATCAACCGGGCCATTGCCTGCTCGTTCTGCCTCATTGTTACCTTTTGCAGAGCCGAGATAAAATACAATTGCTCCTCAGGATTGCTCGGAATGTGCATGTGCTATGCCATGTTTGAAACCGCAGTGTGTCTGTGTTTGCGCAGTGATAAGTAACCCGTTCATAGGGGATGTTAACCAGCAGAGTTCTGGGTTAACACAACCGCCATTGTAAATTTTTAACTTTTGTAAGTTACTTCGTGTACAAGCAATCTTTCTATTTATCTCTTAAAAGTGCAACTGCCCGATATAATACATACAATAAAGAATAAAATATTCCTGTGATTCCCATGTTTGCAATGTCACAAAATCCCATGCTGTGCCACGCATTAAAAGCTCATGTTTCCGTACTTGTTCTGGGCCATTATTAATGAGAGAAGTGCTGGTGGTTTCACTCCTCGGGTGATCAGAAAGTTTGAAAACAAAAGCCATTAGTGGTAAGCAGACGGATATAATCTCAAACTGGCATCATGCGGAAAACTGGCAAATGGCTCTGAGGAAGAGTTTGATTTGGTACTGTCTTCAAGGAGGACATTGTAGATTTTGTGTTCCAGCAAACAGTAATGTTTCCTGACATTAGTGGAAGTGCTGTTTCTGTTCTGTTGAAGGCCTCAAGACATTCAATACGTATTTTGGTCAGCACTTAAAGCATCAGAGCACACAAAACCAAGTGCCAAAAACTGGATTTACAGGTGAGATGTTTAATGAATGGCACTGATATAATATCAAATAATAGTCTCGGTCATTTTGCAAATGATAAAATTCAAAAGAATTGCCAGGAAGAGAAGTTGCAAGCATTGCTTGCACCTTCGCTGGTGCTCTAATAATTGTGATTCAGCACTCTGAGTGCTCTTTCCTGGATTGATTTCCAGTCAGCGAGTGAGGATTTATTTTACCTGTACAAATTCTTGACGTGAACATTAATTTCTGGCATTAAAACCGTCAAAGAGAGCATCTCAAATAGAATCAGAGAGAGTTCCACATCAGAGGTGAATTACATGGGAAGAAACACTGAAATCCATCGCTTTCATCAGCTCAGAGACAGCCCGACAAAAATGTTCTTTATTGAAAAATACAGGTGTTATTGGCGATGTAAGGGCTTGGATGCAGAAAGGTTCGTTCCCTCCTGGGGCCGTCTGGGAACGCAGTGTCTAATATCAGAATATAGGTCGCACACTTAAGGCAGAGGCAAGGTAAAATTTATTCCCTCAGATGGTTGTGAATCAGTGGATTCCTTTACAGAAGAGGGTTGTCAAAGCTGGGCCACTGAGTATATTTAAGGCTGAGATCGAAAGATTTTTCGCAGCAAGGGTATCAGAGATTATGGAGAAATCCAAGAAAGTGCAGTTCAGGATTATCAGATCAGGATTATTCACCCATGTAACTGCAGAGCAGACTAGATGCGTTGAGTTGTCTCTTTCTGCTCTAAAATGCATGATGTTAATATAAGGATGCAAAACTGACCAGAGTAAAATTTGCCAACTTAAAAATGCATGGATCCCATTGAGGCACTGTACCGAGGTGAGTTGTGCAATGGGCAACAAATAATGGGGCAGTCGTTGTGGTTGGTTGTTCCAGAGTGCTCTGAAAACCAAGTAACCAGAATAAGGCTGTCTTCAACACTCACACTGAGCCTGGCTCCACGAGGCTCACAGTCACCTCTCACAAATCTCCATTGCCCTTCACTTTTCCTGCCCTCCCCTGTTCTTGTCTTAAGCAAATTGCACGCCAGGCAATTGTAGCTGACATTGCTGATGTCGACCTGTAAGATAGATTGAACTGATACCGCCTGGTCTATGACGTAATTCTGCTCCTAAAGATCAGTCAATATTTCATAGTTATTATTGTAAATTTTAAACACGAACACTCCATGGCAGTGAAGGCACTGAAATCGAATCAGTAGACTACTAGGGAAGACCAGTATCTGTATCACCCTGGTCACTGTCTGATTCAACATTGCATCTCTCATCCTTCTGCACATGATCCCCTCGGCTTCTTTTCGGTTTTGTCACATTCTCAAGGTTTATACTGCACAGGCTACCCCGTTGTCTATTACATTGCAGTTTCTAATGCATGAATCCCTATCTTACAGGGCGCAGTCTTCGCTCTGGAGGGCAGTATTGAAAGCAATAGCCTTGTAAAGTACCGATCATGAGTTTACTTCTAACTGGAGGATATGAGAATGTTTGTACAACTACGGCATTCAATATCCAAAGGAACACTTCCACATTGTCTGAAATTATGCCAATTTCATTTCCTCCGCAGGCCAGCGGTGAGGTGAGGTGAGGTGTTATAAACTGCAGGTTGACAAGGAAACAATGGGGGACCAACACGGAGAGGGGAGCGGCCGAATGCTTTATTTCTTTGCTGTAATCAGATTCTGGTTTTGAAGTGTGAAATGGGACAATATAACCCAAATGGATGAAATCCTACTTTCTGAAGATTGGTCTCTGCTTAGGCCTTTGTCGTCTTCTGGGAAATATGTCAGTGTGTTACCATCTGAGGGTGAACTTGTGGCCCAGTTCCCCAAGGGAACGTGAACATCTCAAACGGCCAGTTCATCATCTCATAGCACACAAGGCTATGGGCCACAGCTGGAAACTAGGATGTTGAGCCTCTTTCCATGCTGTAAAAACACGATGATTCTGCCATTTTGGGGGAGAAACACCTGTCGCCGAAAGAATATGTCAGAAACTGTGTCATGAAGAAACAATGCACATAGCCCTGCTCCCATCCCTGGAGGTCGAGTGGTTAGGATTCAGCACGTTATTTACCACTGCTCGAGTTCAATTCCTGGTCAGGGAATCAGGTCTTATTGCTCCTGATAGTGGCAACAGCAAAGACAGTGCAGCTCTGACCGCAATCCTTTCAATGTCAGTTCCTGTCCCCCAGAACATCAGGGTCCATGTTCCAGCCGCTTAAAGAGGGGAAAGGTGCCTTAGCCGTCACTGCTCAGTCAGGCAACTCACCTTTGTGTTGTGTTGTTAGCAGGGACATCAGCAGTAAGGGGAACATTCACAAGATAAACAACCAGCAAAGATAATCACAGTCGCCACTTCAATTCAATTGTCTCCCCTTTCTGTCGCAGTGAGTTTCACTGCCATTTGCCGTCAGGAAGCTACAATTCACCCGATCGAGTCTGCTCAGCCATTCAATGAGATTGCTGATCATTTAATAAATCTCAACTCCGCTTTTCTGCTTTCCGTCGTAACCTGAGGGTAACACAAGCCTAATCACAACATCATATATTACCAATATTTTTCGGAAGTTTAGATTACTCCAGTGAACTGTGCATGTTTGCATGAAATTAAATAATATGAAATGAGCTAAAAAGCACTTCCTGCAAATCAACCCAGTGCAGGGTCAGCCATATGACAAAAGTAAGAGAGCAAAAATGTTACCTCTATTCCACCCAGCACAAATTTGTCTCTTGACAAGTTGAATATTTGCAACAAGTTTGTGACATTTTCATGGACAAATCCTCACTCAATCCACAAATAACTGTGCTGACAAAATCTATATTGCCTCAAATTAAAATTGCTGAATATCTTTTCACACAGCCTGATGCCCCAATAATCCCTGGTCCATGCCAATAAAAGTTGCTTGAGATGAGGTTGGAGCTCACAGCCTCGGTATGTCACGCGCTTCTATGCTGCCATAGAAGGACTGCACACTCACCGATTATGTCACTTCTATCTCTAGCATCCTGGTCACTGTCTGATTCAGCTTTGCATTCTCTCATCCTTCTGCACACGATCCCCTCGGCTCTATCTCTGTTTTGTCACATTGCCTTGGCTAATAATGCACAGCCTATACCCCCATATGTTATCACAGAGTAGCTCCGCGTGCACATTAACATACCCGTTACCGGGTATATCTTTGCGGCTGGACCAATGAGTTTCTTTGGTTCCGGGCCTGGGAACTGGGGTTATATGGTCATTGGCAGCAATGGTGACTTCCTTGAATGAGGGAACTGGTGAAGTATCTGATGTTAAACTCAAATGTTATTGAAAGATACATGTCAACAAGAGTCTGCACTATTCCCCAAGTTTTTGATATTTTGTAGAAATCTATCAGTCTCAGTCTTCAACATGCTCATTGATGGAATCTCCACCGCCTCTGTTAGCATAGTAATTACAGATTCAAGCCCTCTGTGAATCCTCACATTACAGTGCACCGTTTGGAAAGTATTTCTATGATGGATCTGGTGCTGTTCCTAACATATCCTCTGCCACTGTATTTATTGTTCTTTACCAGCAGGATCATTTGCATCGTGCAGTGAACGTATGTTGGTTAGTACTCTGTGCTGTGGCTGCAGTCACCTCCGTTCAAATCCGTTTCACAGCAGATGTTTGCCGCAATGTTTCTTTATTCCCTGTGACACGGGCTATAGAAATGTGGCAAGTATCAAATATTTTTTCTGTGAAAATATTCTTTGAATGGTGACAATCATCTCCCCACCCCTACTCTCTCACATACCTGTGTTTGATGCATTAGAATTCAATCCCACCACTTGGAGTTTTCTCTCCCTCCCACAACCACGAACTCTCCATCACATCCCTCCTACCACTTCATTGAAGCACTGCTTAACCTAACATCCATTTTCACATTGACATCGTTCATACTATCCTATTGCTGTCAGTGCTGCTGTGTGAACGTACCATGTCTGCCCACCGGGAGTTTTAAACCAGTTGATCCATTTAGATACTGTGGTTGTGAGATCAATACTCGTGCAGCAGTTTTTACAGGTGGGGACCCGTGATTATTGGAGCATCAGGGCTAGGAAATCGACAGAGAGCAATACTGAGCAAAATAGACTTCATTGGAAAAGGCCAGGTTCTGTAGGTTTCATGCATCATGCATTTCATTTGTTCATTCGGCTGTAACTACAGTATCGTGTGCAGTTCTGTAATTCACAAAATTAAGGGGATGTGATCACACCAGAAACGGTGCAGAAGAGATTACCAGGATATTGTCTGGGCTGAAGAGTTTCAATTATAAAGAGAGATTGAATGGACTATGATTGTTTTCCTTAGAGAAGAGGAGATGTGCAAAATAATTATTGATATTGATAGGGTACACTCAAATACCCCATAAATGGGCTATAGCTATAATGTAAGAGACAGGAAGGTTTGAGTAAATGTCCTGAAAAACGTTTTGAGACAGGGGTTGGTTTGAATTTGGAACCATTACCTGTAAGTGCCCCAGAGGCAGATATCATGATGACTCTAAGAAGCATTCAGGTGTGAATGTGTGATGCTGTGGCATTGATGTCTCTGGACGAAGCGATGGAAGAAGAATTTGGATCTTTCTGTGATTGTACTTGATTGGTGCACACTTAAAGGGCTTCCGGGGCTTTTGGGCTCAAGGTCCTCTGTAGTTTTGTGGTTAGTATCGTTGCCTATTGTACAGGCGACGAGAGTTCGATTCTGTGGGGGGAAAGAAAACAAACCTTTTTGGGGTCTTTCAGCAAAAAGAACACAACTTCGATTTCAGCTTCAGCTGAAGTGTGTGGAGTTTGCACATTCTAGCCATGTCTGTGTCGGAGTGCTCCAGTTACTTCTCACAGTCTAAACATATACAGGAGAGGTGAATTGGCTGTGGGAAATTGTCCCGTTGTGTGCAGGAATGTGCAGGCCAGGTCGTTAGGCGATGATAAATGCAGTTTGACGAGAATTGTTGGGTGTCACTGTTCTGTACTGGGCTCTGGACAAGAATGGTCACTGCTTCATGTAGCGCTCTGGGGTATAATGTTCACTCTTTTATGTTGGGCTCTGTGAGAGAAAGTTCACTGCTTTAGATCGACTCTGTGGGAGAAGATTCACTGGTTTATATTGGGGTCTGGGCGAGATTGGTCACAATTTTCTATCGGGAGCTGGGGCCGAATGCTCACTATTGTAGTTCGGACTCTGGGAGAGATTCATATGATCTCCATTCTACTTCTCCTGTGTCTTCACGGGTGCAATAGGCACTGCACCAAATAACTACAACCCTTCAATCAAAACAACAATGGATGGCAAACTGAATGTATATTTTGTGACTCAGTGACGAACAAATGCAATGTGTCTGTGAGAACGTGTGTTTTGATAAAGAAAATACAAAGTGCACATTTCAGGGATTTAGATGTTCACAATGGAATAGGATTCGGTCCCTTGTTTGAAACAGAATAACTTTCAGGTATCAGTGAAACATGATCAGCATCGCACTGCAGGGAAAATGCACAAAGCCGAGTGAGCCACATCTCAGATGACACCGTGCAACATAGTTACAGTCACAGAGCCTGCATCGCAACATAAGTAGTCTGAAAAATTCACTTCCTATTGAAAGGTAAGAAGATTGATAATCTGAGAAAGGCTGATCCTACTGCGTAATTATTCTAAAGGCAGTGCAGGGATGAGCTACATTATCATAATTCTTTTCCTTTCTGCTTCGCTGGCCGTATTCCAGTGAAGATTTCTGTTTTGGGGTAGGAGCAAATATCAGAGGTCACACAACACCATGTTGTACGAGTGATTGCCTTAAAAATGATTTTCCTGATGTTGCTCGGGAACACAACAAAAGCAAAGGCACAGGGAAAAGCTTTGAGGATCCCCAGACTTCTCTTCCATTTTCTTTGCTGCTCTCCTATGCCCAGATATAATTCCAATTTCCCACCAGATGCCGATAGCCCATCAACAAAAACAAAAATCAACGAACAGCTGAATCTACCTTGTCAGATAAAAACTGAAAGAACTGCAGATGATGTAAATCAGGAACAAAAACAAAGTTGCTTGAAAAAGCCCTGCAAGCCTGTCAGCATATGTGAAGGTAAAAAAAAAACAAAGCTAACATTTCGGGTCCGGTGACAGGCTGCATGGAAAGGTCAGAAGACTTGAAACGTTAAACCTGTTTTGTTTTCCTTCACAGATGCTGGCAGACTTGCTGAGCTCTTCAGCAACTTTGTTTTTTGTTGTTTCATCCTTGTCAGACTCAGTTGTGAGACAAATATGATGTGCCTGGGAGAAAGTATATTCGGCAATGCTTGCATAAAGAAAACATGAGCTGCATGACATTTCTGGAATGTGGTTTTTGCTTTGATAAACGATGTCGCTTTTTGCTCGAAATAGAACAACTTTCACATTTACACGTAGCATGAAAACCACCCGACGACAGGGAGAACGCACCAAGCTGAGCAGGCTGTGTACCAGATAATACCGTGTAGTACACTTACAGTTACCACACCGGTTTTGAGGAATAAGTGGCTCAAAGATAGTCGTCTGTCTGAAAAACTGAGCTTGCGTGAGAATTCAAGAATGACAAATCACATTGCGAGACTGTTCGAACCTTGGTGCCAGTAAAGGTTGCCATCTGCCTTGTCTTCCTCCTTAGCCATAAATTTTCCTGCACAGCTTTCCAGTGCTGGACATGAACAAATGTTAGACGATATCCAGCTGTGGGGAACGAGGAAAAGCAACCCAGTAAATTTTACGAAATTCCATGGTTCTTGTTTACGGATGCAAAATAGGCAGTTTCTGAACGCATTGATAGAACGTCAAAGGCGATTAGAGATGTCAAAGAGATGCGACAGCATGTGATTACTTTTTGTTCAAGAAGTGAAAAGCTCGCACGCCTGAGTCACGTTCATGTGTCTTGCTGCTGACTGATTAAGATACAAGTTGTTTCACTTGAGTTTCACTTTACTATCTCTCTTTGTTTAGATTTTCTTGCTCCTCTTTGGCTTAAAGAAAAAACGAATGGATACAATGTCAGTTGGTAGCCTGTCTCGTCATATCCTCAGCTTTAATGCCAATATGGCTTAGCCTTGAGAGCACATGTTAATTTAGTGACTGTATGAGAGTATGAGTCAAGAGGTTCATCTCATTCTGTAAATCCCTTCATTCTTTTGCTGACTGAATGAGCGGTGACTGGGTCAGGTGCTAAGAAATGAAAACATGCTTCTCTATTCCAAATTGCTTCTGGTTTTGATTCACGCACGTTGAGACATGACAGAGGCGAACAGGACCAACTTCATCCCAAGACACTGATAGTAGGAATTGCCGATGCTGGAGAATCTGAGATAACAAGGTGCAGAGCTGAATTAACACTGCAGGCCCAGCAGCATCAGAGGAGCAGGAAAGTTGATGTTTTGGGTCAAGACCCTTCTTCAGAAATGTTTCCCTCCTGGTTTTTAAACTCATCGCACTCCTGAAGTATGCTATTAATAAACACATTGGACACAAGCCAGTATACATTCCACTATGGAGGAAACCTGGAAGTGAGGCAATCCATTGCAATGGACCCCAGAGTTTAAAAACCAGGCAGGAAAACACACCGACACTTCATCAGAGGCTGCACCTGGGGTGGTACCAAGCACAGTAATGAAACAATAAACCAGCTCAGCGAGCCGTCCAACCTCAATTCTAATTTATTGCAAACACTAGTAATGACGATTTTGTCCCATTATCATTCAGTGGTAGTGTGGCTGAGTGGCCTAAGCTGCTGGATATAAGTTGCAGTTTTATTGAGTCTTGGGTTTGAATCCCAGTGCTATCCCAATCGTTGGTGAAGTTCCTGAGGTGGAAACTTAGGAAGGCAGTTTTGTTGCGCCTACTTTTCATCTCGGTCTTTGCTGTTCCCCGGGCCTCTGACAGTTTTGTTGATGAAAGCAATAAAATGGGCAACAGGTACTGAAAACTGTGACAGCTCCAGCTGTTCAGTACCTGCTCAGGTCTTCACTGGGGGCCTTTGCATTCCATGTTGGCGCCTGTTTCTGTCCTCAATAGGTCAGTGGCTTAAAGAGCTGTGGCTCGAGACCACCCGGGCACAGTGCCTACGCGGTTTCAGATCCAAAATTTGTACTGACCACGTACTAACATTTCACCCATTAGAACTTTATGATGCGATCGGATTTACACAACACCATCAATGATTCACCTCGGCTCCACTCGGATTGGGACAGGGACAGGGACAGGGACAAGTAGCAGTCTAGTATACCGTGCTCTCCAACCAGAAATTGGTGTGATCCTTTCGTTATAAATTTTGTGTCTGACGCCTCTCTCACTGACACCTGATGGAGTGAGGCTCCAAATGCTTGACCATTCAAATAAACCAGTTGTGCTATAACTTGATACCCCGTGATTTCTGACTTTGTCTGCTCCAGTGCGATACTGTCACTCCTACATTTGGGATTTTGCACACTTTGTGGGCGTCCATTTCCGTGGGTCAATGGATCAGCATCAGTATGTAAATTGATAAGATGCTGGCTCGAGACCATGCAGATACAGTGCTTCAGTTGCTTTGGGTCAAACAATTAAGGCTGCATGTTCTTCCAATTATCCCAGCCAAAATCCATGACAAGATTGAATTCAAAGCACACCCATCAAAGACTCTCTTTTCCCCTGCTCCACACAGAGTGAGACAGAGACAAAGGGAGCGATTTGACCCCTCTCTCCAATTTCTCACTCTAGCAGAAAGCAGCCACTGCAGCTTCAATCAGCGGTTTCCTACCCATCCCTGGGACACAATTTTAAGCAACAAATTCGTCATGAATGGTTCTTCTTGTGTGAAAGGGGCTAAAAAGCTTTTGTTCAATTTGGAAAAGGGCTTCAACAGATTCTCCCTGTCTTCAGAATCTTTTTAACCGAACCCCTGCCTCCAAATTAGAAGTGGCAAGATTTTTTAATGACAACGTGAGTATAGAAGTGAATTCTGCTCACATTTAACGAAAAAAAGAGTAAAACGCGCTTTGTTCAGATAATAAGGGAGCAGCGCTGTGAGTTGAATGTAAAAACCACTGCACTGCAGAAACGCAGAGGGCCCACCAACCCTATTATTTTTGTTTTTTTTAAAACATCGTCTTGGTCTATTATGCACAGGTTGTCCAATCATCTATTACATTACAGTTTTTGATGTACGAGGCTATATCTCTACAGGCATCTATCCCTTCTGTATTGGGTCTGTCGTTTGGTGATTCACCGAATGGCTGTAAGTTCATATCTTTCTGGGACCTGTGAGAATTTTCCCACCTGCTGCATCCAACGTCCAAAGGAGCTCTTTAGTTGTCACTTGAAATTATTTCTGATGCACCAGTGTTAACACCACCATGTCATTTCCTCCACTACCCAGAAATGCGTTTGAAATACCACATCCCTGTTGTCCTTCCAGGTATTTGAGAAAGGTATTTCAGAAGCAGCTAATGTGAGGAATGTTCCAGTTTAGCAGGAAGAACGAGGTGGAGCGTTATAAATTGCAGGGTGGTGAGGAAATAATGAGGGAGTAACACGGACAGGGAAGTGAATGAATGACTTTTCTCTGGTGTAAACAGACTCTGGCTTTGAAGACTGAAAATTGAACAATATAAACCAGGTGGGTGAAATCCTTGCTTTCTTGGGGCTGGTCTGTCCTGAGGCCTCTGTCACAATCGGGGGAATGTATTTGAGTGCTTCTGTTTGTGAGTGAAGATGAGGTTCAGTTCCCCGAGGGGGACACGAACACAGTTTTACCATCTCGAACTCCAGTCCTATTTATTGAACTTTTGAGATTAAAATGTCACAGGGAAAATATATTTGATATAATCTTTTGAAACATTAGAGCATACAAGGCTACAGCCAAGTGCTGGAAACGGAAATTGATGAGCCTATAAAACTCAATGATTTGATTATTTTGGAAAAGAAAACAAAAAGCCAAAAGTTGTATCATTAAGAGACAATGCACGTGCTTCTGCCGTCATCTCTGGTGATTAGGATTTGGCGCTTTCCCCTTTGCAGCCTGGGTGTGATTCCTGGTCAAGGATAGAGGATTGATTGTTCCTGACTGGAACAACAGCAAAGGTAAAACAGTTCTGACGGGAATCCTGTCAATATCTCGGATGAGTTCATGTCCCCGAGAACATGAAAGTCAATGCCCTAGCCTCTTCAAGATGGCAATTGTGCCTGAAAATTTTCTGATCAGTCAGGCAGTTCACCCTTCATCCCCCTCCGAATCCACTTCCTACAGAGATTCCAAATATTGTTGACGCTGAGAGCGGGCAATGTGTTATGTTTTCATGCCATTCCCAATAGCTGCAATGATTCAGTTGGTGTGTTTGGAAAACTAAAATTTACTCATGAGCAGCTTGTGGGACAATTTCAGGTTCCTTTTCTCTGATGAGGCTGGCACATTGGTGGCATTCACTGACACAAGAGAGAAAAGGGCTCTCTTTCCTGCAGTAATTCAAATGTTATCACAGTTTCAGAGAAGGGAGAAAGATTAGTTGGGAAGTGCAATGCCTTTTGAGGCTATACTCGAGCCAGGTGTGAGTCAAGCCTACACTTTCCTGATCTGTAATCAAGAACGTTATCCATTATGCTACTTGCTCATTCCACCCTGGAGTTTTGCACATTGCAGTTATGGTGTTAACACGGACATGAGCAGCAATGGTAACACTCACTACATGAACAGCAAGCAAAGTTGTCGCTGTCACTGCTACAGGTCAATTGCCCCGTTTTTGAGATGCGGCGAGTTTCGGTCGCAAAGAAAACACATGAGTCCTCAGAGAGCTGCCATTCACCCTATCCAGTCCGCTCAACCATTCAATGAGATCACTACTGTTCTAATAAATCTCAACTCCATTTCTCTGTTTTCTAGCGA
Source organism: Stegostoma tigrinum (assembly GCF_030684315.1). Classification (NCBI taxonomy): domain Eukaryota; kingdom Metazoa; phylum Chordata; class Chondrichthyes; order Orectolobiformes; family Stegostomatidae; genus Stegostoma; species Stegostoma tigrinum. The sequence goes on along the minus strand of NC_081364.1, from coordinate 74,384,942 downwards.
CAGGTGCTGCAGAAATGCAGCAAAATATCAAATATTTTAATGAAAATATTCTCTGCTGTAATGATTTTTCCCCCTTCAAACCCGTGCTGATTCACACATCTGCATTTGTTGTATCAGAATTCAAACACAGCTCTTTGAGATTTCACTCCGTTTCACAATTACCAACCGTCCTTTACCTTCCTTGGTTCACATCGCCGAGGTACTGCCCAATCTAACACTCATTTTTACATAAACACCGTTCTGTCTGTCCTGTACGGTCACTGCCGCTTAGTGGGCGTGCTCCAGACTTATCAACGAAACACTGAAACGAGTCAATCCACTTAGATACTGCGCTTGTGAGACCAAACATCATGTAATAACTTTTTTTCTGACATGCACCAGTGATTATTAGAGCATCAGTCTCAGGACAGCTTTGATCAAAGGAGACTTTGATGGAGAGACCATTTTCTGTGGTTTTATGCATCATTGAATTCATTTGCTCATTCGGCAATAGCACTTCTGTGCATTGTGTGCACTTCTGCAATTCACATTACAGCAGGGATGTGATAACACTGGAAATGATTCAGAAGAGATTTACCAGGATATGGCCTGGGCTGAAGACTTTCAGTTATAAAGAGTGATTGGACAAACTGGGTTTGTTTTCCTTAGAGCAGAGAAGATTTACAGGGGGCAAGTTTGAGACGTACAAAACAACACGGGATATTGATAGGGTAGACTGCAAGAAACGTTTCCTCTTTAAGGTGAGATTGGTCAAAAGAGGGGAAGAGGTTTAAAGGAAGATTTCGGAAGGTTTAAGTCGATGGGTGGAAACTCTTTTTCAGCCAGTGGGTGTTTGGAATCTGGAAGCCAGTGCCTGTCAGCGCTCTAGAGGCAGACATCCGATTAACTGCAAGAAGCTTTCAAATGTGACTTTGCGATGCTGAGACATACAAGGCCATGGGCCAAGCAGAAACCCAAGTTACACTTCAGAAATGATTATCCGGCCATTGGAAAATCGAACTATGAGTTGGTTGTATTCCATGAATTCATTGTCTGCTGTTGTTTTGTGGAGCTGTCCAAAATTGGATATATATTGCACCCTTTCACTGATAATAAAGTTAAAACTAAATATAGACTTTGATTGCAAATTCTTTTGACCCATTAATTGTCGGCCAACTTTTTTAGTACTTTGCTAATGTTCAACCGAATTAACCAATCTTATGTATTCTTTGTTTGTCTAATTACCTAATATCCTAGTTTCGTGCTTCTGAAGAAAATCTATCAACTGTCAGAATAGTGCTTCAAATTTTCCACTGTCAATATTAATTGACTGCAATCATTGGCGCCCAAAACTAACAGTTGGCTACTTTAAGTTTATGTTTCACTGCATGTAACCCAGCATTCCCCACACTTGCCATGACTTCTTTGTCAATTGTTCTGGTGATGGATATGCACTTTTTAGACATTACAAATTGACCTGTGCATAAACATCGAAAAAAAACCCGTCTGGTCTAGGCTTAAAATTCAACCTATTACATGGATATTTATGGAAACGGAAGTTGAGGAGGCTTCCTCAAAAAAAAAATGGATTTTGTTTCACGATAGATCAAAGGTCGGAGCTTCAGTGGAAAGCAGAACGCTTATGGAAAGATGTTTGTTGCAGCAAACACTACTTCAGCAGGATGGTTAGAACTTGAAAATAATTGAAATGAAGTTACAATGCTTAAATGTGTGTAGATTAGGGTGTTCTAGGCTGCTAAAAACCTGGATGCAAGTATTTCTGTATGCTGCAGTCGAGCCAGTTCTGAGATGGATATGAATGGTGAGGAGCAGAAAGTAACAGAAAATTAAAGTTTCATTTTACTTTTCTGATTATTTAATTAACTTTACAAATACACTGAGTAGATATTTTACCCCATTTTTAAACTCGTCCCTGAATTTACTTTGTGTCCCTGCATAAATAAATGGGTTGATGCAGGAACTCAAAAATTGAAGCATGTACCCATTTTCTTCCAGAAGGAATGTTGTGTCACTGAAGTCAGCACCTGAGAAATAAGTAACATCAACCACCCGAACATAGACAAACGTTATAAAATATAACAAATATAGCAACATGAAACTGCCTGAGATAGCAAAAAGTAAAACAATGGACTTTTTCCTCTTCTGCACCTCTGGATCATTCTGATTCTCTCCATTTCTTTGGGTCAGGATTCTCCTGCGGGCTCTATTGGCTGACAGAATGTGTCTGACGGTGAGTGCATTGAGCAGCAATATTAAAATGAACGGGAGACCAGGGGTAAAAATAACAAGAACCCAGTCGAATATGGCCCATGCAGCTGACGTATAATACGTTGCCTTTATGCCACAGAACCAGGGATCATTGTTAATGATGTATAAAGGTTCATAAATAAAATACGAAAATGTATTCCTTAGACAGCTGAGCGTGTAAATTATCCCTGTGACGCGCTGAGCCGTCTTTGCAGTGCAGTATTTTATCTTAAGCTTCTGACAACAAATGGCCACAAATCGATCAAAGGTAAAAGCAACAGTTAACCAGGCAGAGCAGTCAACGGCTGCATAGATAAATGCAATGCGGAGACTGCATATTGGCGTTATAGAGAGGAAACTGAATGGAAAAAAAATCCCAGAAATCCGATTTAATACTACACCAGAGATAACGAGTAGCAGGTCCGCCACGGCCACGGACACGAGATAGAATGTGACACATTTGGAGAGTCCGCACCTTCTCTTAACCAGTATTACAATAACGGCAAAGTTTGCTGTAAAACAGACAGGGAGAGAGAAGCAGCATTGTGGAACAAAATGTATTTTCTCTGCATTTCTGTTGATCTCTTTAAGTTTTAAAAATAAAACTCTACCTACTTCATTCTTCAACATATTCAATGTTTGGCACCTTACCATTTCTTTGTCTGAGAATGTCAACAGGAAGCTAAATACATAGAACATAGAACATTACAGCACAGCACAGGCCCTTCGGCCCTCGATGTTGTGCCGACCTACATACCAATCTCAAGCCTATCTAACCTACACTATTCCATGTACGTCCATATGCTTGTCCAATGACGAGTTAAATGTACCTAAAGTTGTTAAATCTACGACCGTTGCAGGCAAAGCGTTCCATTCTCCTACTACTCTCTGAGTAAAGAAACTACCTCTGACATCTTTGCTATATCTTTCACCCCCTCAGTTTAAAGCTATGCCCCCTCGTGCTCGCCGTCACCATCCTAGGAAAAAGGCTCTCCCTACCCACCCTATCTAACCCTCTGATTATTATATATCTTTCAATTAAGTCACTGCTCAACCTTCTTCTCTCTAATAAAAACAGCCTCAAGTCCCTCAACCTTTCCTCGTAAGACCTTCCCTCCATACCAGGCAACATCGTAATAAATCTCCTCTGCACCCTTTCCAAAGCTTCCGCATCCTTCTTATAATGCGGTGACCAGAACTGTACACAATACTCCAAGTGTGGCCGCACCAGAGTTTTGTACAGCTTCAGCATAACCTCTTGGTTCCGGAACTCGATCCCTCTATTAATAAAAGCTAAAACACTGTATGCCTTCCTAACAGCCCTGACAACCTGGGTGGTAACTTTCAAGGATAAATACATTCTGGAATGAAGAAATTCTCCTCATCTGTTTCGTATTTGGTCTCCATGCATCCTGAAACAGTGATGGCTGGTTCTGGAAAACCCGATCTAGGTGCATCATTCCTGCCTTTACCCTATCTCAGCCTCTTTAGCTTTTCCATTTTCAATCAGTTTCCCCTCTTTCTTCTCAACTCCAGTGATAGTAGTTCTAAGCCCCACTGCCCCGAAAAGTAAAACACAAATAACTGCATATGTTGGAAATCTGAAAAAAAAACCTGTAAAACATGGCAGCTCTGGCAGCATCTGTGGAGAGAAAACCGAGTTAACATTTTGTATGCCGTGACCAAACTACAGCATAGAGATTGCCACTCGTCCTAAGCGATCTATTTTGTCTTCATATGTCAGCACTGCCATGGCAGGAATCAGCCTGATGAACTGCCGCTGCACTGTATCTATAACCGTAACACGTTCACTCGGGTAAGGAGGCCAAAATGGCACCAATAATCCAGGCACTGTGTCGTCAAAGCTCTGTGCATCTATAGCTAGAAATCTCTGCTCTTGTAGTCTAAAGGAATGACAGTCTTGTTATTGAGTTATTCCTTCACCAAAAGTGTGAAGTTTACTGGTTTGAGATGCAATCTAATTGGTAAAGTATTGCTTTCGCATTGTATACTTGTCTTTGCAATAATCAAAATAACTTGAATGGAAAGTAACATAAACCAGTGTAATTGAAAAGAGCTCATGCAACTGCTTCAAAAGTTGTTGTTTTCTTTTAGCAGGGACAATGTTTTGGTACAATGACAATGACACGCTGTTTTGGGAGTTAACTTGCTCATCTGGAACAAGCAGGATTGAGAAGGGTTAAAGTTTTACATAGAGAAGTGTTTTCCTCAAAATGGCATTCTTCCTCAGCACGGTCACCAGCATAGGCATTAAAAATAGATATTGTCCTTTATTGTACACCGAATATTGTATACTGTACCTCAAATGCCAAACACACTGTCGATTTCGATGCAACTTCACAAATGTTGAACAAAGGAATAGACTTGTTTTGGCAGGTATCAAGTGTAGAAGGAAAAAAAAATAAGACAAACAGATGTCAATGTTGAATAGTCAGCATAAAATGCTGTGAGAGGAGAATCGGGGAAGCAGTGTCAAAGTGCTACAGTAGAACAGTTGATTTCTTTATCACAATTGTTTCATCTCAAAACCAAATGCTTCATGATAATCGTTCACTAGTTAGCTCATTAAATTAGATCTATAAATCCATTTGGAAATTTTCTAATTATTAAATTCACCAAAAAATCCGCCATTTTTGGAAATTATTCCATCAGTGTAACCATTAATTTGAGAACAGACATGAAATGCCCTCAGATAGCAAAATCATCACCAACATAACATGACAACACCCTTCAAATCTGTAGAGCAGTGCAATACTGCACACACAGGAACTGTTAATTCATACAATGCAGAAATATTTGCACTATATCAGCGTGTAAGAAGTCTAATAGAGTGAAAGGACCAATAACATTGTGTAGTTAGGTTTGCTCCGTGAATACTCCCGAGGAAGAATGGATGTAACACAGCAGAAGAGAACCGTGCTCTTAGCACAAGTACGGCCTAATAGTTATGCAGTCAATAACACTGTAGGACACCAAGTAGATTCAGAAACGGTAAAATAAACAAGAGACAGATAGAAATATGCCATAGTAGGGAAGAAATTGTTTAATAAATTGGGAGATTGAATACTCTTCACATCTCAAATTACGTTTGGAAATTGAAGCATTGATACAGATCATCATGATTCCCTTGAATACAAATAAATGTATTTACCTGGAATGCCAATAGCTGCAATAACTGGATAGTATATTGCAAACACCAAACCCTTTGGTGTTCCGTGCATTTCGCTCAGAAAGTCTGCACCTGTTTTATATTGTGCTGAGTGGTTGCCATATATATGCCTCATTCCAGGCTCCAGGGACAGGATTAGCTTATTCATCTTGCTCTCTTCAGTAATTATCTTAATGAGTGCATCAGCAGCACTGCTATTTCAGAGGCTGTGATCTATTTTAACAGAGGTAAAAGTGCTTTAATGTGTTAGACTTAGTTGTAAGGCAAAAAAAAAGTAAGTATCGAAAGGTACACATTTCAGATGATTAAAAAAAAATCAGCCCCACCTAACGAATTGCCCCGTTTAACCTGCTGTTTATCCTATTTTCAAAAGACATGAATCATCTAAGATTTTTGTTATGGTACGAAAGGCAACAGCAAACAAGATCGCTGAATTTAATATCCAATCTGTGTAAACACATCTCACAAGGAACATGGCTGCAATGTTTTATGAGACCACAAATTATTTTCAGTAAAATTGTAATAATCCAGAGTGACAGATTACAGTTACATTCAGTTGCATTATGTCGAACGAGATCCATTCCTTCCAGACTGTTTTGAGTTTGAACTCGGCAATACCATGGCATTATATTAAAACATGTATACAAACATATGATGCGAAGGTCTGGCTAGGAAAATTCATGTTCATTATGAAGACATGAAATCCAGGCCATTAATATTTCTCATGCATAAAATGGTAGCAAAATATTTCATTCAATAGCATTACATTCTGTTGTATCGATTCAGATTAGTACGTTTACATTAAAGGTACAGAGATCACCTCCAGCAATTCTGAATATATTCCTGGTCAGAATAGCTTCAACATGTTTATAATTAATGTGGGAATGCTGTTAAGATATCTATTGTCTCTAGGACAGCTTGCAGTTTCGTGGCCATAATCTTCTCCCTTTTCCCATTGTTCTGCAATGTCCCTGTTTTCACAATTCATTCTGGTGGAATCTGAGCAATCTGCAAATTTTGGGAGAAGGTCAAACCTGTGGCCATTTTCCAAAGTCCAATTATACTTTGTCGAACTCATTATCACATTGAAAAATCACTTATTGGTGGTCACCTATTTCTTTGAAATGGGTTTGCTGATTCGAAACTGCCATGGTTATGCTTCTGAGTGACATTAATTGAGTTAAGTGAGGCTTTCTTTTCATTTCTAATGATCTTCTTGGCTTTATTTTGTTTTTTTTTTCTTTTGGATTGACTCTCTGTCAATATCAACATAAGTTAAATATTCCCACAGATAACGTCTTCTACAAAAAGTGCACATAATAACACATTTAAAAAGAATCTGGATGGGTACATGAATCGGAAGGGTTGGGATGGTTATGGACTAAATGCTGGAAAATGGGAATCAATCAAATGAGATATCTGGTTAGTGTAGACAAGCTGGACTAAAAGGCCTGTGTATATCTTGTATGATTTTCTGCTTCTATAAGTTGAAAGAGAATAAATTCTAAAATTCTTTGCAGTAGAAGTTTCTTCCCCAAAAGGCTGTGATGACTTCCTGCTCACATTTATTCAAAGGGGAGTTAGTGAAATGTTTGACAGACATTAACCAAAACAAAATTTATTTGAACCTCGTAGTTAGGATACAATCAAGGATAGAGGAATTTACAATAATCTAAGTCTATTGGAAAACTTAACAGCATAATAGTTACAGCAACTGTTACTCACACCCTTTGGCAAAAAAGAAAAATCAGACACAAATTCTCGCATGCAGTTCTCCAATCCAGGAGGGGGGGTAAATAACCATTCAGAGAAAATTCAGCAGCCAGCCAGGAGACATGCAATGAAAATTCCAACACTGTTTTGAGATCCCAACAGCTTTTGTTGCTACTGACAAACCAAAACCCAGAAAGTCAAATCTGAGAGGGCTGGCCACGCTCTTTCAGGCTACATAAAAAAAAAGAGACACCAAAGTGTGGAGCTGGATGAGCACTGCAGGCCAATCAGCATCTTCGGAGCACAAAAGCTGATGTTTCGGGCCTAGACCCTTCATCAGGACCTTGGTGATGTCCCAGATAAATTGATGGTTTTTCTTATCCCTGTGGATCGAAATGAGTGAGTATTGGTTGTGTTTTTTTGTAGCCAATTGGTGTTTGCGTACCCTTATTGAAAATTTTCTTCTTGTTTGTCCCAATCTCTGCAGTGAATCTTATAGAGGACATTGGTCCTGTCCATTGTGGGAAATAGGTCTTTGGCTCGAGTGAGCAGTTGTTGTAGGGTAGATGTGCCACTCTGATGACCAGTGATCGTAGGCATCTTATGTTCAGTTCTGATGTGTTCCTGATGTAAGGTAACATGATGAATGCGCCGGGGCATATGGTATCTTCCAAGTGTTGTTTGAGAAGGCATCTTCTGACCCAGTATTTTGCATATCCACTATCTTGAAAAACCTGGTAGAGGTATTCTTCTTCTCTTCTGTGTAGTTTTGAGTTGTGGCAGTGTGTTCTTGCCCATTTAAATAGTCATAGAGACCCTATGGTGTGGAATCAGGCCCTTCGGCCCAAAAAGTCCACACCGACCCTTCGAGCATCCCACACAGACCCATCCCCCTACAACTCACACACCCCTGAGCAATTAGGGCAATTTAGCATGGCCAAGAAACTTAGCCTGCACATCTTTGGACTGTGGGAGGAAACTGAACACCCAGAGGAAACCCGCACAGACACAGAGAGAACGCGTAATCTCCGCACAGACAGTTGCCCGAGGCTGGAATCGAACACCAGTCCCTGGCACTGTGATGCTGTCGTGCTAACCATATAGCCACTATACCTCCCCCGTGTTCAAAACCAGCTTCGTTTGTGTGTGTTAGGATGGTTACCATTGCAGTTCAGTGCCTGCTCAGTGTGTGTTGCTTTCCTGTGCACTTTTGTTTGGAGTTTCCTGTTTGCCTTGGAAAGCCAGATGTCCAAGAAGGGGAGATGTTGTTCTTCTCCTCCTGTCTGGTGAATCTGATTCTGGTGAGGGTGTTGTTTATTAGTTTGTGAGTATCCTCTAATTTGGTTTGTTTAATGAGGACAAAGCTGTCATCCACATAGTGTATCCATAGTTTAGGTTGGATTAGCGGAAGGGCAGTCCGTTTCAGTGTTTCCATCACTTCCTCAGCTATAAGCCTGGAGATAGTTGATCCCATGTGCGCCCCATTGATCTGTTCGTATGTTTGGCCATTGAAGGTGAAGTGGGTGATGAGGCAAAGGTCAAGTAGTTTCAGCATGTTGTCTGTGGAGATGGTTTCACTAGGGTCTTGTTCTTTCACTCATAGAGCTGTCATTTGTTTCCCTTGCTTGTGGTATGTCTATTGATGTGAACAGGGCAGTGTCATCAAACAATATCATGGTCTACTTGTCATCTATCCTTCTGCCTGAAATGGAATTGAGGAATTCTTGGGCTGAGTGGATTGACTGGGGTGAATTGTTAACCAGCTGTCTTCGTCTCCCTTGAAGTTCCTTGGCTAATCTGTGAGATGGCGTGCCTGGTAGGGAGACTATGAAACTGAGGGGTACCTCCGGTTTGTGTACTTTCAGGAGGCAGTGGAATCGGGGTGTGTTGGTTCCTTTGGGTTTCATTCTGAAGAAGTCTGTTTTGTTGTTCTGCCCTGTCTGTTTGAGACTTTTTTTTAGCGTGTTGAGGATTTTGTTGCCTATTTGCGGTGTCAAATCTGTCTGCGCGTGCTGGCATGTGTTCTTGTCGGCTGGCAGTCCCTGTGCCTTGGAGAGGTAGCCCCTTTTATTGAGTATTACTTTAAGGTGTCCTTTGTCTGTGGGTGGTATTGTGATGTTCTTGTCCTTCTTCAGTCTTTCTAGGGTTTGCCTTTCCAATGTGTTGAGGGTGTTGAGTTTGCTCCTTCTGGTCAGTGTTGGGATTACTGTCTGTCTTGTGGGTTGTTGTGTTCCTTCATTCATGTTGCTGGTCCTCAGTGTCGAATACCAGTGTGGCTAGGGATTCCATTTTGTTGGTGTCTCTGTAGCTATAGTTAAGTCTTCCATAGAGAATGGCTTTTTCTGTGTCTGCCAGTTTCCTGTCAGACAGGTTTATCCAGATGTCTGCTCTGTTACTGTTGTTTTGCTGGGTAAGTGTGGCTAACTTGTCCTGAAGGGTCTGTATATTCTTGGCGCTTATGAGCTGTTGGCTGATGTTGATGGCTTGTTCCATTTCTGTTGTCCAGTCCTGATTGATACTTCCAGGAATAAAGATTTTTGGCGTGTAATTTCTCTGTTGCATCTGTGGACCCCAGACAACACCAAGATGCTGGGACAAGCAAAGCAGAGAAAGGCGCAGGAATTCCAAGAAGCCTGGTACTCTATGAGGAAAGCCATGAACAAACACATAGAACCCAACCCCATAAAGACTCCACTATGAAGGAAAACCGGAAGTCAGGAAATCTAAATCAACAGACACCACAGTTTAAATACCAGGCAGGAAAACATAACAGCGCTTCATTGGAGGCTGCACTGATGATGATACCCATCAGGGTAATGAAACGACTGCGGAATAATGATCCAGCTTCGCGAGCCAAAGAACACAACAGCATATGCCTCCTCTTCGGCTTCAACACTATTCCAGATTTCCCGTGATAACAATAGTTGAACAACCTTCCCTGTTTTACTCTTATGCCAGACATTCACGCATTCTTCACGTGTCTGCCATTGCCTATCTCCCATAAACCCCCTTAAGTATCTTTGGCCAACTCATCCCATTCAATGCATGCGACATACTCTTAAGTTAGCTTTGAGTTCATGACCCTCGTCTCAGGCTTAGCTGTGTCACTTGTTGTGAACCATATCAGAAATCCCCAGAAAAATTTAAGTGCCTCGACTAGATCCTAATTTTAGCTTATTACAAAGGCAAATTTAGAGTGTCTCAGATGCCATACGACTGGCCAAGCTACTCGATGTTACTCAAAGCACAATATAAATTAAACACTGTAAACAAAATACAAACAAAGAAAGAGGAATTGAGAATAACTTAACTGAATAGTAGGTATAGTATCTATTAATAATTAACTGTTCCAATACAGTAAAATCTCATCAATAGCTCCCTACTGGAAAATTCAGAAACAAATTCTCAAATGCAAATCTCTACACCAGGAGGGAAATAAAAGTCGTGAAGATTCAGAGAGAATAACAGCCAAGAGAACTTCAGCAAAATAACAACTCTTTTGAGATCCCAGCGTTTTCTTTGTTTCTGGAAAAAAACTGAAACACAGCAATCTGGATCTGTGAGAGGTAGCCACACCCAATCAGGCTGTTTAACAACCAAAGGACTCCCAATCTATTCACCCAAGATGTCTATAGCATCTAGTTTGGCACCTCTGCCTTATGACTTCCCTTCAAAATAAAAAGGCAGGACAAAGTAATCTCTTCAAATGACAACATTGTCACATACTCTCCATCTTAAAGAATTCTGTCATATTATGTTTACTCTTCAACAAAGGATCTTTCAATGCAAGGTTGCTGATTAATCCCCTCTCATTACACAATACTCAGTCTAGGATGGCCTGCTCTCTAGTTGGTTCCTCAACAGATTAGTGGAGGAAACCATCCTCCATATATTCCAGAAAATCCTCCTCCATCATATTGCTCCTAGTTTGGTTAGCCCAATCAATGTGCATATTGAAATCACCCATAATGATCATTTAACCTTACAGCATGCGTCTGTATTTTCCTGTTTATTACAGTCCCCAAACTCACAACTACTGTTTGGTGGTCTGTACATAAATCCCACTGACGTCTTTTATCCTTTGATGTTCTGCAGATCCACCCATACAGATTCTATTCTCCAGGTTAATGCCCTCCTTCACTAGTGTGTTAATCTCCAGCTTAACCAGCAAGACAACTCAACATCTCTTTTTTGCTTCTGCCTATCTTCCCTGAACATTAAAAAACCTGAGTTCCCATCCTTGGTCACCCTGGAACCAAGTCTCCGTAATTCTAATTATTTCATATCCATTAATAACTGTTTGTGCTGTTAATTCATCTACCTTATGATAAAAATTCATCGCATTGAGACTCAGGGTCATTTATTAGCCTTTTAGAATTTTAATATCATATGTTACTTTTTAATTTTTGTCTTTGGTTGAACTGCCTTCCGGTCATCTTTTTCCACTTGCAGCCTCCAGCAGCACTTCAGGAACAAAATAACTGTCCTCAAAATGGCCAATCCCAAAATGGCCCCTCTCCTCCAGCTTGTCTCCCTTTTAATCGCTGCTGACTGGTCACTGATGACTGTGCTGACTCCTCCCAGAATCCTCCTCTGTCACTACTCAGCAGTGCCCTCTGAGAATGAAGATATTGCCAGTTCAGCTGAAATAGTTCATCACATCGAATTCTGAATCTGCCTCATCAACCATAAACAAAGACAAAATGACAGACTGGCATGGAAATCTGTGCAGACCACATAAGTGTGTTGCCCAGCAAACTAGACTACCTGCCCAGCATGAAAACATTGCAAACTTTTGCCAGTACTTGCACTAGATACTTTCCTAGCACGTGGAAATTTGCAGCCCATGCTGTGAAAGGGGCCTGTGTGTGTGTGTGCGTGTGTGTGTGTGTGTGTGTGTGGTGTGTGTGTGTTTGGGCGGCTGCTGTGTGTGTTGAGGGGCATACGAAAAAATATTTGCGAGAGAACGCGCATGGAGGGAATAAAATTAAATATCATCAACTTGCAGAGGTGTGGGTAATCGACAGAGAGACCGAGGGACATTTCGTGGATAGATGAGATGATGTGCCGAAAAATATTACAAAAAAGGGCATTTCAATACCCAACACAATATTTAACTGTGCTCATGGGAATGATGGGTGAATGGGATTTTGGTGCGAGTTTGCATATGAAGCATGGATTATTGACTCACACTTTCTTCAGTAGGTTTGAGGCTGGGAATGTCAGCAGCAGATTAATGGTGCGATTAAGATTATATTTCATAGATCACGGTTCAAATAGCAAATGGTATGAATCAGTGAAGCATATTCTCGGGATTTTATTAGTTAAAATGGGAATGGTCAGAGTCTGATGATAGGAATTAATGCATGGCCAACAAGATAACCACTGTTGTGACTCATCTGTTTCAGCTTCTGATGTTGTCCAGGGATGGGTTGGAGGCAGAGAAAGGAAATGGGGTTAGTAACCAGTACCGAAGACAGTGACCTCCATACTTCCAATATTTAAATAATAGTGCGAGATGCAATGAATCGAGATTCACAACTGAAACTCAGGGTAGCGTCCTCGGCCCAACCATCTTCAGCTGCTTCATCAATGACCTTCCCACCATCACAAGGTCAGAATTGGGGATGTTCACGGACATTTGCACAATGTTCAGCACCATTCGTGGTGAGTGAGTAAACCGAATGTGATTCTTGCTGTGACGAACACCAATGAATGTGGTGAGTTCATTAAAATCTATTCAGCCTTATGGAGGAAGTATCTCCCCCGACTCAACTCAACTTGTACTTTGCAAACAAAACAACAAAGTTAGGCCAATGCATATGAACATCAGAAGTAGAAGCAGGAGTAGGCCGTCTGGTCCTTCAGCCTGTTCCATTATTTAATAATACCATGGCCGATATTTTCATGGCTTCAGCCCCATTCACCTGCCCACTCACCATAACTCTTAATTCCTTTACTGTTCAAAAACCTGTCTTTGCATTTTAAAAAAAAATCATGAGGGAGTGTCAAATACTTCACTGGGCAGGGAATTCCACAGACATACAACCCTTGGGTGAAGAAATTCCCCCTCAACTCACTTCAAAATATGCTCTCCCCTTATTTTGAGATTGTGCCTCCTAGTTCCAGTTTGACCTACCAGTCGTAACAACCTCCCTACTTCTACCTTACATATTTCCATCATAATTTCAAAATGGTCCATTAGATCCTCCCTCATTCTTCTAAATTCCAATGAGTACAGCCCAGTCTGTTTAATCTGTCCTGATAAAGCAACCCTCTCAATTCCAGAATCAACCCAATGAACCTCCTTTGCATCCCCTTCATGCTAATACATCCTTTCTCAATTCAGGGAACCAAACCTGCACATAGTAATCCAGGTCTGGCTTTACAAAGACAGCTGGAGCATAACTTCCCTATTTCAAAACCCATCCCTCTAGAAATGGAGGACAATATGCTTTTTGCCTTCTTCCTTACCTGCTGCAATTGGAAACCAACATTTTGTGATTCATACACGAGGACATCCAGGTTCTTCTGCACATGTAATGGAGAAACTACCAGGAGACATGGAGAATTTTTCAGGAAGTTAAACTTTTATTTACAAACAAACGCTTTGACAATCAGAAAATAGTTTCCCAATCGCCCCCAATCTTCGGGGCTCGTTATTTTTTATACCTTTTTGCTAACCTATTTTCTTCAAATTATCAGCATGCCCAATGGTATTAATTGGTAAACAAATTCTGTCACACTCTTAGATTATTTCTATCTTACGATAGAGAGCCATTGCACCTGCACTTGTAGGTCAGTCAGAGCGGTGAGTGCTTCTCTATCTTATCAGGTTACTGCTGCATTTTGAAAAGCGCATTGTCTACTATCTTTCTTTGCAGCGATCTGGGGGCTAGTGAATTATATAGCTTGAACAGAATTATTAAACAGTTTGCAACCTAGAAACCATCTTGTTGCTAACTTGCATTGAGAAGCCACCTTGTGCCTGTATCCAAGTTTCTTATTTATCATTATATCTGCGACAAGCAATTAAGCTGCCATTAATAGCTAACCTAGGTGTACTACCATTGTTCTACACTCACGTGACCTATGCTCAAGCGCTTCATTCTGTTAAGGTACAGCATACTATCGATTATTGTAACATTCCATAAATCAGCGCAACATCCTGCTGGTCACTGAAAGATTTAACCATTCGATTGCCCCTATAATTTTAATTCCCATCATTCCCCGTATTGAGACCTTTTGGTCTCACTCAGAAGAAGAAAGCAATAAGTATAGACCTCCTCTGTGCCAATGAAAACCTAATAGAACCCAACACAGGCCAAGTGAAATTATGAGGTCCGTTGCCTAAAGGATTCCTCTCCTGATCCTGGAGTCCCCTGGGCCAAAAACCCGTCCCGCAAAAGCTAGAACAGGGAAAAAGACCCATAGACCCTCACAGTCTAAGGCCCACGCATCCCTCAGAAGCGACTTTGGTGTCTTATTTCGAGCACACCTCCTGCACTGCATCAGATGCTGGATCATAGTAGTGGAGCGGTGCACCACTGTTAGAGGAGGGGGATGGCCCGGGGGTTGCTGGAAGAACAAAGAGTTCCCTTGTAGTAATACACACTGAAAGACACTTAATAAAAGGTAAGGCACAACAACAACAAAAAAACGCGACGATGAGTAGCACGATACCTACAATAATTCCAACCTTGGCAAACCAAGCTCCCCATCCCCCTAAGATGCGATCCAACCAATCAAAAACCTGATGACCAAAACCTGCGTTGTCCTTGAGCTCCTGCCTTAACGTCTTCAGCTTCTCCATCGCCTTAGTAAAAGATCCCTCTGGACTGGTATTGTTAGGTATAAAGGTGCAACAGTGCTCCCCAAACATTACACATACTCGTCCTTTATCATCTAACATCCAAACCAGAACCTGTCTGTTTTGCCATGTCATTTTGGTAGTTGCATCCAACTGCTCTCCCAAAGCTGAGAGGGCATCATCAGTGTAGTTAGTAAATCGTTGTTGGTTGTAATAGATGTAATTAATCCACTCAGTGTTTTTGCTGACTCCTACCCAAACCTCTGTTTGATCATTAAAGCTTGCAGATCCATCTTAACTACTTTTTGCACAAAGGCAGACTGATTTCAGATGGTATGCCAAACCTTGGGATAAGTTCATTCTTCAGGATTTTTACTACTGTTTCTGCTCCCAAATCTTTGGATGGAGTTGCTTCCATCCATCTGCTGAACCTGTCAATTACCACTAAGATGCCGTCTTTCCCTCTCACCTTCGTCATCATGTCAAAGTGGTCAATTACTAAGTGCTTAACTAGTCCTTCAGGTAATGGTATGAGTCCTATAGGGGTCACTGTCCCCCTTCTGATGTCGTACTGGGCACACACCTCACATTGTGATAGCATATAGTCCACTGAAGTCTGCAAGTAGGGCGACCAGAACCCGTCCCATTTTATTTTCCTTATAACTTCTCCTCTTGCACAGTGATCTCGTCCATGTGCTTCTGAAATAACTGTCAACAAAGCGGTTGGTGTCACCCATAGACAGTCCTCTTACTCTGCAAGCCCTCTTGATTCTGACTGCAACCCCCCCCCCCCCCCCGCCCCCGCCACCTTTGCTTCCATAATGCTTGCTTTGCTCGGGTGGCCGCTCTCTAAATCTCAATGATGTCCTCTGTTGTTGGCTCCGGGTCTTGCTACTATTTCCTCCACTGCCTCTGGCCTCAGGTGGTATTGTGGTCCTGCCCGTCCATCCCCTCGCTACCAATGAGGCGGTGTCCACAGAACTCTCTGCCCTGCCCGTCCAGTCCCTCGCTACCTATGAGGCGGTATCCACAGAACTCTCTGCCCTGTCCGTCCAGCCCCTCGCTACCTACGAGGCGGTATCCACAGAACTCTCTGCCCTGTCCGTCCAGCCCCTCGCTACCTATGAGGCGGTATCCACAGAACTCTCTGCCCTGTCCGTCCAGCCCTTCACTACCTGCGAGGCGGGATCCAAAGATTTCTCTTCCCTGCCCATCCAGCCCCTTGCTACCTACCCCACAGGGACTTACTGACACCACGTGGAATTTTACTTCAACCGATCTTTTTCGCTTATATGTCCCTTACCACACTGCGCAGTTTTCTTGAACAGTCCTCCTCGTCTCCTACAACTTTAAATTACTTCATTCGGGTCGGAGAGACCGTTCGGCAGCTTCCCCACACTTCTGCATCTCCGAGGACCCCCCAAGCTAACATAATATGGTCTGAATTAGAAGCAAAAATGTTTTTTTTTGTTTTGGGTGCACCCTTATTCTGTCAGTTTCAAGAGTGTCCCCACTGGACCGGGAAGCGCCCTATTGCTGTCGCCCCTCTTCAGGTAGGTTTCTTCATGACCATGCTCGTTGCACCAAATTTTCAGTCGAGAAACTACCAGCAGACGCGAAGAATTCTTCAGGAAGTTAACCTTTTATTTGCAAACAAAAGCTGTAACAATCAGAAAATGTTTTCCCGATTGCCCCCGAATCCCGGGGTCCATTATTCTTTATACTTTTTAGTTACCAAACTTTCTTCAAAAACTATCAGCATAACCAATTGTCTCTCCAAAGCTATGCAGCAGGCCAATTATGTTAGCTCGTGTTATCTCTCTAAAGTTATTCGTCTTCTGAATCACTTTCTGCTACAGCAGTTCTCTACTTTCTGCTACAGTGGTTTTCTACTTTTTAGACTGAAGCTATTCCATCCTGACCATCTCCTGCCACAATGGACTTTTATTTTAAATTTAACCTTTTACACTATGGTTATTTTCTGCCACAATGGTCTTCTACTTTGTACCTAATCTATAAGACAGTTACTAAGTTCACTGATATTAACTGGTAAACAACTTATGTCACCACGCTTAGATCACTCTTTTATCTCACGACAGAGAGCCACTGCACCTGCACTTGAAGGTCAGTTAGAGCGGTTAGTACTCCTCTATCTTATCAGGTCACTGCTGTATTCTGAAAGGCGCATTGTCTACTGTCTTCCTTTGCAGCAGTCTGAGGGTTAGTGATTTCTGTAGCTCGAGCAGAATTAATAACGTTCGCAGCCTAGAAGCCATTTTGTTATTAATTTGCATCGAGAAGCCATCTCGTGCCTGTATCCAAGTTTCTTATTTATTACTACATCTGCCACAATGGTCCTTCGCCTCGGGTTGACCCCATTACATCATGCTCGTCCTCAGTTCTATATTACATGCTTTAATAGCTGCTCTTAATAGCTAACCTCGGTGTCCTACCTTTGTTTTACACTCCCTTGACCTATGCTCAAGCACTTCATTCTGTTAAGGTACAGCATTCTATTGATTATTGTAACACTCCATAAATCAGTACATCATCCTGCTGATCATTGTAAGATTTAACCCTTTGCCTGCCCCTGTAATTTTAATGTCCATCACAGGGCAATCCCAAAGCTTCCAATTATACTGGGACCTTAGCCCAACGCCTCTTTCCAGAAAATGCTCAAATTAGGGAAAAGGGAAAAGATGAGAATGACCCATGAAAAGTGACGTTTAACAATCATAGTCTCAAAGGGGCTGGGTTTCTCTCTGATCAACAATGTGCGTGTGCCTGCACAGCAACGATTGCAGCGGATCGAGAAGGTGGCTCAGCAGTTCCCTTCTCCAGGACAGAAATGGAGGAAATGAGAGAAATTTCACAAAATTTCACATCGCAATCACCCTCAATTTCGCCACCACAGCAAGTAACTGCGATTAGAATTAATGCAGGATTTGATTTCACAGCAGCAGTGGGATAGCGATCTTCATTTCCTTTCAGGGAAAAAAAAATGAACAACGCATCTTGCCTAGGACATGTTTCAGCAGTGCAGCCTGCTTGTACCTGATATCATGCTGGGGACATTCCATGCCACTGCACCATGTAAATACCGTTTGAACGCTGACCCAATGGAGGATCTGTGCTGTCCAACATCATAGATCAGTTTGCGAACAGCAAACATATTTTGTGGCGTACAACTTAAACACAGATCATCCCCACCATGCTTCCACACAACCCACGCCTCGACAGAGACTGGAACCTCAATCCAACGACGAAGACTACAACATGCCATTTGCTCAGATATAACATTTTCTGATGTTGCTCCTGCAACACAACTACAGCGAGGGCACAGGGAAGGGTTTCGAGGATCCTCATCCCGCTTGTACATTTTCTTCGCTACTTGGGTATGCCTGGTTACAATATCAATTTCCCAGCAGTTGCCCACAATCCATCTATCAAAACAAACATCAATGCAAAGCTGAATCTACGTCTTGAGACTTGTTTGAGGAACAAATGTAATGCATCTGTGATAAACTGTATTTGGTTATGCTTCGATAAAGAAAATATGAACTGTACAACATTTTTGGAACTTAGATTTTCACTTTGGGGAATCATTTCACTCATTGTGCCAAGCAGAACAGCAGTTCCGTTTACAAGTATTATTCAGAAATAAAGAAAATAAAGCTCTTTACTCACAGTTTGAACATGCGTTAAAATATCCACCATTCCAAAGGTTTACAACGTGCACAAGACTGGGAAGAGTGGAAGGAGATAATGGGCACTGAGAAACTTATTGTAACTAATATATTGAAGAAGCAGGATGATCAGCACCCTCTGTCATTTGTACTGTCATCTGTAAGCTTATCACTTTCCGTCTTACATTTCAATACCTTGCTTTCTATTCAAAGCTTGGATTCACCATTAGTCTGTATTTACACCAAGTAGCTAATTAATCTGATAGCTTGACAGGCAGAGGGATGTCGAGTTAAATTCGGGACAGGAGGAGGCAGCCCATCAGAGAGTGTGTAAATTGATATCAAGTATGACAACCAAAACAAAGCAAATAATTAGAAAGGATAAGCTTGTCACATTGAATAAGATGCAGGAGCCACAATAAATCATATGGTCCATTCTATCCGCTCCCCCATTCCATGAGATCATGGATGATCTGATAATCCGGAGGCTCGATTTGCATGCCTTGTTCACTTAATCCTTCATATCCTACATTATTACAAATGTCTGAGCTTTGAGTATACTTATCGACCCAGCATAACTCTATACTAAACAATTCCACAAATTCATCACCTCCGAGAGAACATGAATCCTCCTCATCTCCATCCTAAGTGTGTAACTGAGATGATGCCCTTGGCCCTAAACTCTTCCACACAGAGAAAACATCAGGCCCACACTTATCTTGTCAAGACCCCTAAGAATATTAACTGTTTCAATGCGGTCTTCACTCATTCTTTTAAAGTCCAATGAGTACGAATGCTTTTAATTTAAAAAAAAGTTGTACTATTGACTTCTGACTCATTACTTAGCTTCTTACTTATTTTTGTTTCATCCATATAGTTGACAATGAAACATTCACTTCCATCATGTAAGTCATTGGTTGTGCTTGGGGGGAAAGTGCCTAATGTGAAATCGTGTTGAGCAACCTGCAAGAATTCAGAACTACGTCCCTGATGTTCTCATGTCTTTGTCTCGATACAATACGATCCCTATTCAGGAAATAATGTCTTATTTATTTTGTGCATATTTTCTGAAGGAAGGTGACTTGCAAAGTGTTTGAAAACTAAATGTTCACAGTAGCTCTGGCAGAATCAGTGGAGTGAGAGTTCAACTTTCACATCGGAGCTGGAGATCCCAATCAGACATCAGATCGAGGAACAACATGGAAGAGAGGCTTTGGAGTGAAAGAGGAGGGAAAGCGAGGGACATGAACTCTTGGAAAACAGCACATGGAATCTGTCTCAAAGGTTGGAACTGGAAGGCTCATTGTATGTGCTAACCAGTTCAGAATCTACTGCCTGACATTTGAATGGGCCCTCACAGCAGTCCTGTTTTAACAATTACAACCCGCTTCAGTTCAAAACTTTCATGAATGTTGCTGTCCCAAAATGATTCAATCATTTACTAAGTGAGAGAGACCCTTGCTTTGTGGGATATTGTCAGCCCTCAGACCTTTGTCACTCTCAGTGAATATATCTGAGTGCTTCTCTGTTGGTATCAAGTGGAGGATGATTGAAATGTTGTCTGGACAGTTCATTCAGTCAGTATCAATCTGGTTGGTCAGATTAATCCAATTGTAACCAACTGCTCCCCACCAACTTCTCAGGGGCAACTGGTAAGTTGTATTAAATGCTGAAGCACTCACGTCCAAGGGAAGAATTTAAAAAAAACACGAGGCTGTAAGTTTCTTCAGATTCATCTCCTAATTCACTGCAAAAACTAGTTATGCCGATTTCAGCATAATGGCTTCATGCAGTAGCATGGGTGAGCAGTCTAAGGTGCAGGATGTAATTTCCCATCTTATTGAGTCTTGGGGTCGAATCCCACTGCTACTAGATTTGCTTGTGATGTACCCCAGATGGAAGCTGGGCAATGTCAAAAATATGATGTCTTCTTTTCTTCTCAGTGTTTGCAGATCCTCAGGTCTCTGACAGTTTTGGTGATGAAAGCAGGTCCTGTAAATAGTGAGAGCTTCAGCTGTACAATACTTCCTCATATCTTCACTCGGGGGCTTTGCATGTCATGTTGGCGCAAGTTTCTGCATCTCAGTTGGTCAGTCGCTGAAAGGGCTGTAGCTCGAGACCACCCAGGTATGCTGCTTCAGCAGTTTCAGATCAAACAATTTTCTTGACCACGTATCTCCATCTCACCCACTGGACCTCTATGGTGAGATTGGATTTGCACAGCACCATCAATGCTTCACCTCAGCTCCACGCGGAGTGGGACAGAGACAGGGACAAGTAGCAGGCTGTGATACCGTACTCTCCAATCAGAGTGTGGTGTGTCTCTTTTGGTCTTTTTGTTTTAAATTCTGTATCTGACACTTCTCTCACTAAAACATGATGAAGGAGTAAGGTTCAGAAAGCTTGTGTTTTCAAATAAACCTGTTGGATTATAACCTGGCGTCATGTGATTTCTGACTTTGTCTGCAACAGTCCAACACCGGCACCACCAAATCAGGGGATTTTGCACAGTTTGTTGACGTCTGTTTCCGTGGGTCGATGGATCAGCATCAGGATATAAGTTTAAAAGATACCAGCTTGAGGCCATGCAGATGCAGTGCCTCGTTTGCTTTGAGTCAAGTTCTTCCATTAAACCCACGCAAAATCCATGACAAGACTGACATCAAAACACCCCCATCAAGAACTCTCTCTTCCCCTGCTCCACACGGAGTGAGACAGAGACAAACAGCAGGATTTGGCCCTCTCTCCAATTTCCTGCTGCCAGCAGAATGTGGCCACTGCAGCTTCAATCAGAAGCTTCCTGCCCATCCCTGGGACACAATTTACAGAAACTCATTTCTCATGAGTGGGTTTTCTCGTGTGAAAGCGTAGAAAAAGCTTTTGTTAAATTTGGCAACGACTGCTGCAGATTCTCCCTGTCTTTGAAACCTTTCCACCTAAAACCGCTGTCTCCAAGATCGAAGCGGCAAGATTTTGTGATGAGAACAGTAATATAAAAATGAACTCTGTTCACATTAATCGAAAAATGGGCAAAACACAACTGGTTAGGATAATGAGGGAACAGTACTGTGAAGTGAATGTATTAATCACATGCACCACAGAAACACAGTGGGCCCACCGAAACTATTTTTAACACTGTCTTGTTCTATTACACACAGGCTATCCAGTCATCTAAGGCATTACGGTTTCTAATGCATGAGGGCCTCTCTCAGAGGACACCTGTGCCTGCAGTGTTGGGTCTGTAGTTTGGTGATACGCCGAGTGGCTGTGATTCCATTTTGTTCTCGGGGCTGCGAGAATTTTCATGGCCTGCTGCATCCAATATCCAAAGGATCTCTATAAATGTCATTTGAAATTATTTCTGATGCAACAGTGTTAATGCCACCCAGTCATTTCCTCCTCAGCACGGTGGCTCAGTGGTTAGCACTGCAGCCTTACAGCGCCAGGGACTCGGGTTCAATTCCTGCCTCAGGTAACTGTCTGTGTGGAGTTTGCACATTCTCCCTGTGTCTGCGTAGGTTTCCTCCCGCAGTCCAAAAATGTGCAGGCTATGTGAATTTCCATGCTAAATTGCCCATAGTGTTCAGGGGTGTTTGGGTTATCGGGGTACGCGTCTGGGTGGGATTGTCCAAAGGACAGTGTGGACTTGATGGGTCGAAGGGCCTGTTTCCACACTGTAGGGAATCTAATCCAATCCACTAGCCAGAAATGCATTTGAAAAACCACTTTCCAGTTTGTCCTTCCAGGTATTTGAGAAAGGTCTTTCAGGAGCAGCTGTGTGACAAATGTTCCAGTTCAGCATGAAAAATGAGGTGGAGCAGTGTAAAGCTCAGAGTGATGAGGAAATAATGAGGCAGTAACACAGACAGAGGTGCAGCCGAATGATTTCTTTGTTTGTTGTAAACAGATTCTGATTTTGAAATCTGAAATTGAACAATATAAACCATTTCCTTGCTCTTTGGGGATTGGTCTCCTGAGGCCTGTCACTGTTGGGGGAATGAATCTGATTGATTCTGTTTGTGGGTAAAAATGAGGCTCAGTTCCCTGAGTGGGACATGAGCACAGTTTTACCATCTCAACTTCAGTCCCAGTATTGAGTCTTTTAAGATTGAAATATCACAAGGGAAAATATTACTGCGATGAACACTTGAAACGGCAGAGCAGACAAGGCTACAGGCCGAGTGCTGGAAACGGGGATTGATGGGCCGATAAATAAACTCGACGGTTTGGTCATTTTGGAAGAGAAAATAAATCAAAAGCTGCATCATTAAGAAACAATTCACGTGCTTCTGCCCTCAGCTCTGGTGGTTGAGTGGTTAGGATTTGGCACTTTCACCACCACGGCCTGGGTATGATTCCGGGTCAGAGAATCAGGATTGATTGTTCCTGACAGAGATAATAGCAAAGGTAAAGCAGTTCCGAAGGGAATTCTTTCAATGTCTTGGATTAGTTCATGTCCCCGAGAACATGAGAATCAATGCTCCGGCCTCTGAAAGATGGGAATTGTGTCTGAAATCTGTCTGTTCAGTCAGACAGTTCACCCTTCATCCTCCTCTGATTTCACTTCCCAAAGAGATTCTCAAGCCCATTGAAGCTGAGGCCGGGTGATTTTGTTTGCTTCCTTGCTATTCCCAGGAGCTGCAGTGATTGGGAAACCAAAAGGCAGGCATAAACATCTTTTGGGACAATTTCAGCTTTCCCTTCTCTGAAGAGGCTGGGATATTTGTGATAATCACTGACAGGAGATAATGAAAGGGTTCTTGTTACTGCAGAAATTCAAGCATCACTTCGGCTTCATAGCAGGGAGAAAATTAGTTTGGTGGTGTAACAACTTTTTACACTGCACTCGAGCCAGGTAGGAGTCGAACCTACAATCTCCTGATCCGTAGTCAGGTGCGTTATCCATTGCGCCACTGGCCCACTCTGTGCTCCAGCTTCACACACTGCAGTTATGGTGTTAACGGGGCATGAGTAGCAATGGTAACATTCACAACATGAACAGCCAGGAAAGTTCATCTCTGTCACTGTTTCAGTTCACTGGCCCACACTTTGTGATATAGCGAGTTTCACTGGCAAAGAAAACACATTAGTCATCAGGCAGCTGACACTCCCCTATTCAGTCTGTTCAGCCATTCAATGAGATCACTACTGTTCTAATAAATCTCAACTCCACTGTCCTGCTTTTTCTCTATAACGTGAGGAAAACTCGAGCCCAAACACAACATTGTATTTTTCTAAAGAAGGGTCTCAACCTGAAACGTCAATTTCCTGCTCCTCTGATGCTGCTTGGCCTGCTGTGTCCATCCAGCTTTACACTGTGTTATCTCAGGTTCTGTAGTATCGGCAGTTCCTACTATCATTGTACATTCGTCTTATTTTCCGCAAGTTTAGATTACTTAACTGGCATGTTTGTGCTTGCAAAAAATTGAATAATATGAAATGAGCGAAAATGTCCTTGCTGCTATTAATTGTGCAGCGATAACCGTATGCGAAAGTTCGGAGAGTGAAAATATTACCTCCATTTCTCCTTGCACAGATATCTCTCTTTACTGGTTGAACATTTGCAGCATTTTTCTTTATAATTGAGACATTTTCACGGACACATACTCTCTCAATCCACAAACGTCTGTGCTGCCAAAAACTATTTGTTTTTGATTAAAATTGCTTTCCCAAATCCTGATGTCTCAGTATCCTTTAGTCCATGTGAATTAAAGATGCTCTTTGCGCTCACTGCCATCCCCATTTCCAGTTGTATCTTCACAGCTGGGCCACTGAGTCTCTCTGATACTGGGCCAGAGAACTGGGATTATATGATCATTTTCAGTGGTTACTTCCTTGTGTGAGGAATCTGGTGAAGTAACCGATCTTAAACTGCATTTCTTTTTGAAAAATGCATTTTCAATATTTTCCTGCACTATTTCCGAAACATGTGATATTTTGAAATTTCAGTCTTGAACAGACTCAGTGACTGACCCTCACACAGCCTCTGGGTCACCAAATGTTAAAGTTTCACCCCACTCTGACCTTCCCACATCTCCATCTGTTACTTGGCAAGTACTCCTGCCGTGGAAAATTCATTATGCACATTGGAAACAATGACGTGATGTGGAAAACATATGGCCAGTGGCACAATCGCTCAGTGTGTGACAGGTATATGCCAGTGTAGACACCTGTGAAATACCCAGTATGAGTTATAGCTTCATGTGGATTAGCTTTTACTGACATGGGGAGAGTACACTAAGAATAAGGGCCACGTTGAGCAAATTGGACTTTATTGGACAGTGTCAGTTTTGTGGATTGAGAAACAAAGCTTTCAGTGGGAACTATCTGAATTATCAACAAATGCCCGGCACATATTCAATGCATGTGGGAACACCTGCGGAGAGAAAACGAATGTGATATTTCAGCTCGATAACCTTTCTCACATGCTGACCCTGCATTGGTTACACTCTGGGGAAATAAAAAAATGTTGTTTAGGTGTTTCATGTTACTCAGTTTGCTGCTAACTGGCAGTATCTATGACAATTATTTCAAAAAAAAACGGAATTAGGTTCATCTTATTTCACCGTTTGACTGGTGCATTCAACTTTTGTTACAATTCATTGAATTCAACTACTGCTGAGAAGAACAGAGGCTTGAAAATACAGAAACGCAGAGTCTATTTGCTGCATTTCTTCAGCAGGAATCAGTAAGTATGAATGGATGCAAAATCATAATAAATGTGGTTATATCTTTCAGGTACAAGATAAAATCAGGAATTCTGTCTCTGAGAGACGGTTCACTTCCTGATTATGATAGTATAAAATTACTTACCAATTAATAAAATAGTTCCGTTTCTTTTCTAAAGCTTCATAGGAAATCATATTCCACACGTTTCGAACCCATGATAATTTTTACAGTCGATGCTATTCAACTGCACGTGTTCATGAAATTTATTGAATTCTAAATTTTCTTCCTGTAATTTTTAAAATCCTGCTCAGTTTAAAAAAATTATAATGGTTCACATCAAATAATATGCCACATCTTCTAAAATTATTAATATTTTTATAATCAGTTTTAATCACCAGTTCATGAAATGTCGTCACATCTGAAGTCATTCAAAGTCAATTGATACCCACCGCACAACTCGCCATCCCACCATTTCTCCCACCCAACCCCTGTTGCAGAATCTCTCCCCTTGTTAAATACACTCCTTGTGTGCTTGCTCATCCGTCCTTTAAAATGTAGTGGAATCACCTATTGCCTTTGTTTCTGGAATATTTTTTGTAGATGTTAATACCTCTCTGATGGAATGAAACTCTGCCCCAAAGTTTCCTTTGTTATTCACTGACACTTTTGAATTTCTGACCTCTCTGAAGTTGATTCACTCGAAAGACAGCATTTTCATCTTATTTAGAAGCTCCAAACCTCTCAGTTACAGCATTTCTGATTTTCCCAACAACTCGTGAATATAATCTGCAACTTTTCCACCACCTGGTTAAACCCGTCTGCGTCCGTTCTGATGAATTTAAATCCTTCTAGGCCGAATCTGTGTCTTTTCTAATCTGTTTACACATCTGTGGTGAAGAGTGCGGATAAGGATTCCACACAATGATCCAACTGAGGCTCAACGACAGATGTTACGGTTGCACTGTGGTCTCAAGCACCTCACTGTGGGGCTACAGTCACTTCCAGGGCTGACTGGTTAAGGACAGTAAATATCTTCACCAAAGCTAGTCAGAGACCTGAGATCTAAAAGTTTCAAAAAGAACTTCCCTACTTACTGAGTATCATCTCTCCATATTTGTGTCCTCTTTGTGAATCACTTTGTGCATCCTTGTATTGAATTCGACCTAATGATTAATTTATTAATTTAGACATTTCCCTCATCTCTTATTATTCTGAAATCTATGGAGCACAAACTGATATTACGTGTATGCGCCTGGAATACAGTCTTCTCATCCCTGAGATGAATCGAATGGACATTCCTGATGTGACCTCGAAGGCAAGTAATTCCTTCTCTGGTTTAGGGAGATCATAACTGCAAGAACCTGCATTTGTGTGTTCATTACACTCAAGGCAATTAAAGCTTCATATTCAGCTTTTACAATATGTTTGCAGCCAAGATAAAGCTGAAAGCTGCATTTCTCCATGTCTAATGTCTGTGTGTGGTGCCCTGTACTTTGCCGTGTAGAATGACACTCAAATTTGTCTGAATACACTGTTCCAAATATTTCAGACAATCTGACTTGTGTGTATCAAACTGATAGAATGCAGTAGTTTAGCAGCACCTGGACACTACAAGGATGTGGTGGCTTATGGAAAGACATAGGTCTCACAAAGGGGAAAAAATGATTTCAATCCCCAAATCTACCCAGCATTGGTTGTCAATCGTGGAACCAAAGCGTGTGCCGTTTTCAACAGTTGGAATCTGGACTCTTGTTGTTCCACTGCTGCCCCATGTAAAGCACCTTTCTCTTTCAAGTCACGGTACAGCAATAATCCATGGTGATTCTAATGATGATATAAATTGGTCACACCGGATTGACGAATGTAGTTTAAATGGTGAGTTGTTGAGGTGCTATTGTGGCCACTTATTAGAACAATGCTATCCAGAAGCAACCAGCGAGCATTATACTTGGTAATATGTAAAGGCACAGGATTCGTTATTGACCTCATATTGAAGATGCCCCTGGGTGGCAGTGATCGCAGTGTGACTGAGTTTTATATTTACTTTGAGGAAGGGAAGGTTGGTTCTCAGATGAGGACTGAAATCTAAATTGAGGAATATGATAAAACTACGAAGTTAGGCCTGGCTGAAATGAAGTGGAAAATTAGGTTAGGAGTGGGATCAGTAGATTTGTAATGACAGATATTTCTGGAGGTATTTCACAACACTCTAAAAAAGCTACATTCCAATCAGGAAGAGTCGAAAAGAATGAAGTAGCAAACACATCGAAGGAAGGAATGTAAAGATAAGATGAAGTTCCACAAAAAAATTCTCATTCAGACCTATACACACAGGTCAGGAGGAACAGATTAGGGAGGCAGAGAGAGGCTGGACTGGTTTTGGGATGCAGTGGGTGGAGGGGAAGAGCTGGGCTGGTTGTGTAGTGCAGTGGGGAGAGGGCACGAACTGGGCTGGTTTTGGGATGCGTTGGGGGAAGGGGAGATTTTGAAGCTGGTGAAGTCCACATTGATACCATAGGGCTGCAGGGTTCCCAAGCAGAATATGAGTTGCTGTTCCTGCAACTTTCGGGTGGCATCATTGTGGCACTGCAGGAGGCCCATGATGGACAAAAAGCTTTTGTACTCCTGAGATGCTGCTTGGCTTGCTGTGTTCATCCAGCTTTAAGCTTTGTTATCTTGGAGTCTCCAGCAGCTGCAGTTCCCATTATCTCTGATACACACAGGTCACATTGTTTCGGTCAGTACGTTTTCTATACCACCTTTTCATCAGTTCTATCAGTTCTGAAGAAGAGACACTGGACTTGAAACATTAACTATGCTTTCAAGATGGTGCTCACATCGTGCAACTTCTTATGACATCCCCAGAGCAGATCTAACTCTAACATTTCTTCTTACTGTTCTACACTTTAACACCTATATGAAGTCTGAAAGAATTACTCATAATGTTCTTTCAAATCTAGTTACAGCTTTAAGGATGCGAAAGTCGTACAGATCCATAGACTGGCGATGCTCGGCTCACAGACCCAGGACAGCAAATAATGCTGATCTTCTTAACTTTGATGTTACTTAGTGCGTGCCCCAGTATCCCTCTATCTAAATCATTTTACAACCTCTGATCAGTAAATCCTTTCATACAATGATCTGCTTATCCTGCTTGTAAACAAAGCTTGACACTGTTCTCTGGTACACTTGACAACCAATCAGTCATGTCCACAGATGATGCCAGTCGTGCTGCATTTCTCCAGAAATTGCTGCTTTTGTTAGGAGAACTTTGTTCGGTCTGATCACTGGATTGCAGGAAAGGTGCAATTGTCCTCGAAGGCGTACAGAGCACAT
Organism: Stegostoma tigrinum; assembly: GCF_030684315.1. NCBI lineage: Eukaryota > Metazoa > Chordata > Chondrichthyes > Orectolobiformes > Stegostomatidae > Stegostoma > Stegostoma tigrinum. The sequence continues at coordinate 74,356,291 of NC_081364.1, read as the reverse complement.
TGACCAGGGTATTGCCTGGGCTGGACCATTTCCTCTGTGAAGGTAGACAATCGAAGCTGAAGTTCTTTCTCTGAGAACCGAGAAAGTTTAGAGGAACTTACTAACGTGCAAAAAACTACAAAAGGATAGATGTAGGAGATTGTAATAAACTTCATCTCATTGAAAAAGGATGATTAACCATCGATTTCGAATAAAAGCTAGGGACAGAGGACTCAGAGGAAATTTAAGGACAATGTGTTTCTCCCCCGGAGAGTTCTGGCTTTCTGGAATTCACTGCCTGGATGTATGGTTCAGCTAAGAATCATCAGATCATTTTAGGAATGTTTAGATAATTGCTTGAAGGGCCAGATCACGCAAAGATACAATCCAGGTACTGGAAAGCGGGGACAAACTGATACAAAAAGCTGGAAAGCTCAGCAGGTCGAGCAGCAGCTGTGAAGAAAAGCCAGAGTTTGTTTCTGCTGACCATTCCTTCCCAGGGAAAACACAGATACTTGATGAGAGACACAAGGATAATGCGCCACAGTTAACTTTCTGTACTGTTAGACTTCAACAGCTGTGAAGCAATGGAGAGCATGTTGGGCTTCGAAGGGCTTATTAACTGTGTTATTCAAACTTTGTGGGTTTAAGTCTCACCAGAGTCAAGTTTTCGTTCACATTAGATAGGAGTCAATGATGGTGTGTGGAAGCTGATTCATTGTTACTTCCTGTTGTCTCAGTCCAAACTGCTGAAGAGAGGGCGTTTGTCAGATTGTCAGGGCAAGTTTTCTGGAAATAAAACCACAAGTTACTGGAAAAGCTCACCAGACCTGGCAGCATCTGTGGGCAGAGAAACAGGGGTCATGTTTCAGAACTTCTTCAGAACTGTTTTCTCCCACAGGCAGTGCCAGAACTGTTGAGTTTTTCCAGCAGCTTCTGTTTTAGTTTCAGACTCCCAACATCCACAGATCTTTATGTTAGCCATCATAACAACATCAAAACGCCTTTGAGATGACTCACTGGATAAGGTTGCCATTAAGGGAGCATTTTCCTGACCGCATTAAAAACCCGGAACTGAACTGCTGAAACAGAACTGACAGAGTGAGAAGAGCATTGGCTCCAGCCTTTGTGGCTTCGAACCACCAAACTCACGTCTACGAGGGTTAAGCACTGACCCATTGTGCCACAGAAGCGAGTAAGCAACTGATTTGCAAGATTCCTAAAAGCTGGCTCTTAGTAAATTGCTCTGAACAAAACAGCAAGGAAGGAACCCCTTCAGGTAGCTCTACAGAGGTTTAAGCCTCTCCCTCTGAAATCATGGACTGTTGTGAAACCGTGCCCAGTGCTCTTTCTTCGCATTGATGCCAGAGTCTGGATGACAGGTTCCCATCCCTGATGAACATAAGTTAATTAGTTGGTGATTTAATGATGAGACGGCAGCTTTTATAGTCACTATTTCCCTGTGCCAGCCCCAGAAATTACCAGATCATTCATCTTGGTTTCACAAGCTACCTTTCTTTTTTGTGTTATCTTATGCTCCTTTCCTTTCTTTCTGGTCAATTCCACATTGGTTTGGAATTTGAGGATGTGCAGTTGGGAGAGAGGATCTGACAGTATTGCTTCATTTTAATAGAAGATGAATATCATCAGATTTTGAATATGGAAGGTGGATGCACCACTCACAGGGAAGAGAAACTGTGCACAGTTTCAGTCTGTGTACGAGGCTTCAGAAAATCAACCGACTTTTTGAAACGAAAGCAATGCCACACTCACCAGGAAACTATGGATCTGTGGGGGCTGTAGGAAGAGTAACAATTACCCATCCAAGCTGCAAACACATCGGTGCAATCACACCAGGAATAAACTGTTTACTTGCTTCGTGTGTGAGAAGGCATTCACAGCAGTTTCACACTGGAAAGAGGCTGTTTCCCTGCTGTCGGAGTGGCAAGGAATTAATTCAGCCATCCCACCTTCTGACACAACAGGGAGACCACGCTGGGGAGAGACTATTCACCCGCTCCGAGTGTGGGAAGGATTTCTCCCGGTCATCCGGGTTGTTGAAACACCTACAAGTTCACTCTGAAGAGAGACCCATCAAATGTGCGGATTGTGGGAAGTGATATACCATCAAAGTGTTCACACTGAACGGAGACCGTTCATGTGCTCTCACTGTGAGGCTGGGTTCGGGGCATCATCAACCCTCACTGTACACCAGCAAATACACACTGGGGAGAGGTCATTCACCTACTCTGTGTGTGGGAGAAAATTCACTCAGACATATAGCTTGATGAAACACCATTGGGTTCACAAGTAACTGCAGTAATTGGATATTTCTTTTGCTTGTTCATGGGATCATGCCATCAGAAGCTCAGCAAACTTTTATCATCCGTTCTAGCTGCCCAGAGGATGGTTCAGAATCAAACTAATGGTTATAGCATGGATTCATATGGAGGTCAGAAAAACAATGGCTCCCAGACCCAAAGGCACTGAGTTGATTTTCTGGTCTCTTGTCCTGTTTCTGAAACAAAAGTGAATAAATTGTTGCAGTTGATTTAAAAGTGAAAGACCAAAATGGGTTTTATTCTGATTTAGCATGGCCTGCTGCTTTCTCAGTTGTTATTGACAACCTCATGGCCCTCACTCCATCACCTGTTCCGGAGGGTGTTACAGGAAAGGGGGCATGGTCAACTGTATTTGGTCACTCAAAGGGTCACTGGACCCGAAAGGTTGGCTCTGATTTCTTTCACAGATGTTGACAGGCCTGCTGAACTTTTGCAGCAATTTCTGCTTATGTTTCTGATTTCCCTGCAATCGCATTTTTTGGTACATTTTTCAATATTCACCTTGTCTGTTTCAGGGAAGCCTCATTGATAGGTTTGGTGGGTTTTAGAAATTGAAAGTCAGGCCACAGATCAGGCAATGCTCTCATTGACAGAACAGGCTTGAGGGGCTGAACGGTCTACTCCTGTTCCTCCAAACGTTTTCCATCGATATCTTGTGGGAACATTTCCCCTCACTGCTCACTTCACATCCGTGACTGTTACATTACATGCTATCACTGGCTGAACAAATCTCCTGCGTTTGAACTCAGTCTGTTACTATTCAGTGCCCCATCTTCGCCTGCCCGAGTTTGACTCTCATCAGAGAATGTTGTCGCTACTGCAGAAATTCACCAAAGATCCTCAGGCAGCACCTTCCAAACCCACGACCACTTCCATCTGGAAGAGCGAGGGCAGCAGATATTTGGGAAGATCACCATCCCCACATTCCCCTTTGTGAGAAACAGTCCTTGCTCACAAATTCAGCCTGAGACAAAGCATTGGAAACAAGACAATTTTATTCTGTACGATCTTGCAAGAAAGGGTGTCTGCTAGACAGGGACACACTACAAAGAATGTTAAACATTCTTATACAATTTACGAGTTGCAGAATCACGCCTCCCTGCTCCCATTGGTCTTATCCTATCATTCCCCATCCTGTCGGACAGCCTTTGTTTATTGTTCCCTTTTCTACTGGCCGAAGGCCCCATTCCATTGTTTACTGCAATCCTTATTTGCTATCCTAAAGAGCGCTAGACATGCTGTACGTGTGAATTGTCAGGTTTGCAGAAATAAGCCTCTGCTACAACATCCTTATATCTACCACGTCCTTGTCTGCAGAAAGTATGTTTCTGGTCGTGCTAACTGCCATCTTTGCAGAACCTAATCTCTGGTTAATGATAAACTTCTGCTACAAAATCTTGTGACTATAACGTTCTTCTTTTGCAAGACCCAGCCATTCATCTTTATCTGCAGAAACAACATTTCTAATCTCTCACACCTTCAAGTCACTCACCTTCCTGACCTGGAAATATATCACCATTCTTTCACTGTCGCTGGGTCAAAATCCTGGAATTCCCCCCCTAATAACATTGTGGGTCACCACTCATCAGGAAGACTGCAGCGGTTCAAGAAGGCAGTTCACCACCACCTTCCCAAGGGCAACTACAGATGGGCAAGAAATGCTGGCCCAGCCAGGGACACCCGCATCCCACACATTAGTTAAAAAAAATACTGTGTGAACAGTCACAACTGGAGGATCCTGGCATCTCATTTCCCTGGATCAAAAACAAAGTTGCTGGAATAGCTCAGCAGGTCTGGAAGCATCTGTGACCCTTCCTCACTCTCCTGGGATCTACCAAACCTGTTTATTATTTCCACTTCCTCTTTCATTCTGTCTCTTTAATTTCTTAATTTCAGTCCACTCGCGTTTTGAGCTCTTCAATAACCCCATTTGGGAAAATGAGAGAAAGCTGGAATTAACACAGGAAACTGGGAAGTGGGCGGAAGTATGAGGAGAGGCCACATCAAAGAAAGCTCCCATTCCAACAACAGTTCTTCTCAAAACACAAAGGCAGCTTGAAAGCTTGAGCTGAATGAACATGGTGATGTGTGGGTTGTCATGAGGAAAATGTGACCATGATCACAAATGGTTAAGATCACAGGATTCCGACAGTGCAGAAAGACGCCATTCAGTGCATCTAGTCTGTACTAGCTCTCTATCCCACCCTACTCCCCTCAACCACACATTTAGCGCAGCTAACCCAACCACGTAAGCTGTACACTCGGGGGCAGTTTAGTGTGGCCAATCCACCTAACTTGCATTTTTGGACTGTGGGATGATCGCAGTTTAGCTCTAAAGAAGCGAGATTGTGGATTAAGGCTCAAAAAACCTCAACTCTGAAACAATTGCATGGTTTTTGTTTCCAAAATTAAAATCTGGGGAAAGCTGCAGCCACAACGATCTCAGTTTCTCTCTGGAGGAGGAGAATATAAAACTCTGACCCGGGGGCGCTGTCAGTTGACAGAGGCCTGGGGCGAGAAATGTAACAGATTCTGAGCAAGGTCGGGGTGAGACAAGGGCAAGAGGCACATGTCACGGGGGCGAAGCAGGAGAGATTCAATTGCAGAAATGTTATTCGTCCCTCAAGGCTGCAGGGAATGGAGTTAGGGCTGGAAAAGAAACAAATAAACAAAAGATGTGCCTGGAGCCAGGTGTGCAGTGGACCCAGACATAAATTGAAACAAGAAATGTAACCAAATTGGGGCAGAGTTCACAGTCTGAAATTGTTCATCTCAATGATGAGGCCAGAAATCTGTAAAGCCTGGCTCGTTCTATTCCAGCCAACACACACATGATGGGCCAAGGGTGAATACTGCTGGCCAGCCAACAATATGCACATCACACAAATGAATTTAAAAGGGCCTTGATCTGCACTGTAATTTTCTGTTACTTTAGTTCTGACATTTTCAGTTTGTTTCTGATGATGCCTATAACCCTAAAATTGAACTAGAGTTTAGCATCCGAGAGAAATGTGAAATAAGTCAGCTTTGCTTCAAGCACATCGCTGTAGTTTGTTGTATTTGTCCTGAGGGTTGAACAGCACCTGGAGCTCAGAAAGGATAATCTCAGGGTGGCGGGTAGGAGGAATCGTGCACAGCAACAGAGCTTCAGTCGGGGCAAATCCTTCAGGCTCACACTGAGGGGGTCAGATGGCACTTTACTCTTTCACGTCTCTCTTCATTGACAGCCAAGCCACAGTGTGGGTTAATCCTGCGGTGTGTAAGACTTGTGTCCCAGCTACTGTCTTCCATGGCTCACAGCTCCTAGACACAGAACAGAATCTCGTTTCCAAATAGGTTCAGAGTCGGGACTGTACAACGGTGAATGTTGGAAATGTGCTTCAAATCAGAGTTTAGTGTAAATCAATGATCTGTTCCTGACTAGAAGCGAACCATCACGCTCAGGTTTATGTTTCCTCTACATTGGTGAAGATAAAACAGTATTTTGTAGCCGTACAACACTGAGACCCAGAGCAGTGGGAGCAGGGGTATGAGCAGCCTGTCCCTGCCTCTGCTGCAACCACACAGAATGCCCCAGGGTGACCTGAGAGAAGGGTCTGGGTTAGAAATTATATTTCACCAACAATGATGACATGGGGAGGGTTGATAAAATGTTAATTTTCATTTTCAATTACTACACAGAACATACATATATTGGTCAGGAAAGGATGAAGAGGGGTTCGTGCTGGCAGTGGGAAGAAGTTTTTCTGAAGGAGTCTTGTCTGAGACTTTATCGCTTTCTTATGATGTCTCCAGGACATGTCTGTTATTCCCACTTTGATGTCATTTCCCAACCTGACTACCTTCCTTCCACTTGTTTGATCCAGAAGTAACTGTCAAAAACCAATATTTCACTTTGTGGATATTTTCCTGTGATAATTTTTTTTAATTTCAAAAGCCTTACATCAGGTTTAATCCAATCAAACACAAAACAGCCCTCTTGATTTACACCCAAACGACATCCCTGTGCTCCTGAGAACGTGAGATTTGGACACAGGCACAAGATGCTGCTGGTGTAAGTTATCAACAAAATGGCTTCTAGCCTGGGAACTGTAAATTCTGCTGGAGCTGCTCTTTTCGCCTAGGAACTGTGAGTTCTGCGAGAGCTACATAAATAATGCAGGAATGATAAGATAACGCAGTACTAACCATTCTAGCTGCCCTTCAGTTGCAAATGTTGTGGCGCTATGTGGTGAGATAAAAAGTAAGCTATGTGCTGTGATGTAAGTTGTTTACCAGTTAATGTTATAGGATTATGTAACTGTCAATGAAGCAATATCATGTATTGATTGTTTGAATACACTGTGCGATCACACCATGTACCCTGCTTTAAGAAAAGTATAGAAATGTCTTTGTATTAGCCTGTGGGTTGCAGCTCCTCCGAGGAATACGGAAGTCCCCAACTTCTGCGTTTTATGGATGATCTGTACCCGGCCGTATGATGAAATAAAGAGCAAAGTCTTAAATTGCCAGACCGACTGTGAGTGTTCATTGACTGATCACGGAACTAAGAGACCCCACCAGGGGTCGAGATTTAAGTAGGGATCGGGTGAATCCTGAGAGCAGTGTAAGGGCAGTTGGAGTTTGCTTCAGAAGGAGATCACCACTGATGCAAAGTGGCAGCAGTCTGTACCATCTACAAGATGCACTGCAGTGACTCAGCAAGGCTCCTCCAACAGCACCTTCTGAATCTGCAGTCTTTACCATCCAGAAGGACATGGGAAGCAGCCACATGGGAACACTACCACCTGCTAGATCCCCTCTGGGCCACATACTGCGCTGACCTGGAAATATAACGTGGAGATGCTGATGTGGGATTGCGATGGACAAAGTCAGGAGTCAGATGACACCAGCTGATAGATCAACTGGTTTATTTGAAATCACAAGCTTTCTGAACGCTGCACCCAACTTTGTCACTTTCTCATGATGTGTAATGAAGTAATAAAGTGGCGCTTCATCTGTCGAAGGTGGAACACCCCGAAAGGTTATGATTTCAAATAAACCTGTTGGACTTGAACCTGGTGTTATGTGTCATCTGACTTTGGCCTGGGAATATATGTTCCTTCTGTGTTGCTTGGTCACATTCCTGGAAGTCTCCCTCAATAGCACTGTGGATCTATCAACAGTACATGGCCCATAGCTAGCTCCATCCTCTCCAGGGCGGGTAGCGATGGACAATAATTCTGGGCATACAGTAATGCCAATGGCTCATAAGCAAATACAATATTTAGATCAGTGAGGGAGGGATGGGCAGGGAGTGAGGGAGGGATGGGCAGGGAGCGAGGCAGGGGCAGGAGAGGAGGGAGCAAGAGAAGGAAGGTGAGGGGGAGGGAGCGAGGGAGTGGTGATGGAGTGAGGGGGGGAGAGTGGGAGTGAGGGGGCACCACTGGGAGGGAGGGAACAAGTGAGGGAGCAAAGGACAGGGATCAGTGGACAGGGAGCGGGGCGTGGGGAGGAAGGGAGCAAGGGATGGGGTAGGGAGGGAGTGAGGGATGGGGAGGGATGGAGGTAGAAGGTGCCAGGGAGTGAGCAAGGGGTAGGAAAGGAGGGAGCAAGGGAGTGAGTGATGTGGAGAGAGGGGCTGAAGGACGCAAAGGGAGCAATAGGACAGGGAGTGAGTGAGGGAGGGAGGCATGGGGAGGGAAGGAGTGAGAGTTGCAGGGGAGGGATGAGGAGTGGGGTGTGGAGCGACGGGGATCGAGGGATTGGGGGACCGGGACCTAGTGAGTGAGGGACCAGGATCGAGGGACTGAGGGGCGAAGATCCAGGACAGGTGCGAGAGACCAAGGGACAGGGGGAGGGAGTGAGTGAGGGAGGATGTGAGGGACGGGGATGGAGGGAGTGAGGAACGTGGAGGAGGGAGAGAGTGTGGGAGCAAGGAACAGGGAGGCAGAGATTGACGGATGAGGAAGGGAGCGATGGGGAGGGAGCGATGGAGGGAGGGCAGGGATGTGGGAGTGATGGGGAGGGACAGGGAGGAGGGAGGGAGCAAGGGGCATGGTAAGGGTGGGAGTGAGTGACAGAGAGGGGTCAAGGGAGGGAGTGAGGGATGGGGAGTGAGAGACGGGGAGCGAGGAATCCAGGGACGGGGAGTGAGGGACAGGGAGTGAGGGATGTGGATAGGGAGGGAGCAAAGGATTTGGAGGCAGGGAGCGAGCGACAAGGCATTGACGGGGAGGGAGAAAGGGATGGGGAGGGGGAGGAAATGAGGGACGGTGAGGAGGCAGGGAGCAAGGGACGTGGTAAAGTTGGGAGTGAGGGATGGATAGGGATCAAGGGAGGGAGCAAGGGATGGGGACGGAGAGACAGGGAGCGAGGGACAAGGAGTGATCGAGTGAGGGACGGAGAGGAAGGGAGCAAGAGATGTGAGTAGGGAGCAAGGAAGGGGGGAGGGAGCGAGGGAGGAATGGGGAGGGAGCGAGGGAGGGGAGAGGGTGAGAGGGATGGAGAGGTGGTGAGAGGGAGGGTAGTGGTCGGGGTGGGAGTGAGGGAGAGACAGGCAGTGAGGCAGTGAGGGATGGGGATGAAGGGAGCAAAGGACCTGGTTAGGGAGGGAGAAAGGGACGGAGTGAGGGAGGGGAGGTACGGGGACATGGGGAAGGGAGGGTGGGTGCGAAGGACGGGGTGGCAGTGAGCAAGGGATGAGGAAGTGACTGGGAGGGATCAATTGAGGACGGGAAGGGAGAAGGGGAGGGAGCGAGGAATGGAGGTACGGGAGGGGGGAGCACAGGGTGTTGAGGGAGTGAGGAAGGAACAGGGAAGGGGTTGGGAGGAAAGGACGGGAAAGGGCAGATAGTGAGGGAGAGGGGAAGGAGCAAGGAAGGGATGGGAGGGTGGGAGGGAGGGTTGGGGTGGGTGGGAATGAGGGAGGGAGGGACTGATGGACGGGGAGGGAGGGAATGTGGAGGGAGCGAGGAAGGAGCGAGTGATGGGCAGGGATGGAGTAAGGAGGGAGCAAGAGGGGAGAAAGGAGGGGGCAAGCAGGGAGCAATGGACCATTTGATGGACCGAGTATGGGACGAGGAGGGAATGACAGGGAGTGAGTGAGCGAGGGAGTGCGGGTTGGGGAGGGAGCGAGAAAGGGATGTGGGTGATGGCGAGGTAGGGAGAAAGGAATGGGGAAGGGAGTGAGGGAGGGACGGACAGGGAGGGAAGGAGCGTGTGACGGGGTGGGAGAAAATGAGGGAGTGAGGAACAGAGAAGGAGTGATGGAGGGAGTGAGGCTTGGGGAGGGAGCTAGGGAAAGTGAGGGAGAGAGTGAGAACGGAGTGAGGGAGGAAGGAAGGTAGAAGTGAAGAAGGAGCTTGGGACGGGGAGGGAGCGTGGAACAGAGAAGGAGCAAGGGAGGGGTGAGGCAGAGGGAGGGAGCGAGGGAAAAGGAGCAAGTGAGGGAGACAGTGAGAATGGAGCGAGGGAGGAAGCAAGGCAGAAGCGAGGAAGGAACTAGGGGCGGGGCCAGAGTGAGTGAGGCAGTGAGGAGTTAGCAAGTGGGGAGCAAGGAGGGAGCAAAGAGAGAGGAACGGACCAATTGAGGGACCGAGCGAGGGATAGGGAGGGAGGGAGGGACGGTGTGGGAGTGAGGGAAAAGGAGATGGAGAGATGTGAAAAGAGGAGGCAATTGACCGGGAGTGAGGAAACAGGAACAAGGGACAGGGAGGGAGCGAGTGAGGTAGGGAGGGACAGGGTGGAAGCAAGGATTTGGGTGGGAAGGAGTGAAGAACGTGGAGGGATGGAGCAAGCGATGGGGACGGAGCAAGGGCGGGAGAGAGGGACAGACAGGGAGCGAGGGATGGAGTGAGGGTTGGGGAATGAGTGAGGGGAGGTAGTGAGGCAGATAGTGAGGAGGGACCAAGGGAGGGAGCATGGAAGGAGCGAGGAAGAGACGCAATGGGACCAAGGGAGGGAGCAAAGAGGGAGCAAGGGCGGAGTGACGGACGGATCGAGTGACCAACCGAGGGATAGGAGGGAAAGAGGGTCGAGGTGGGAGTGAATGAGGGAGTGAGGGATGGAGAGGCAGAGATGCGAAGCCAGGAAGCGAGTGACTGGGAGCGAGAAATGAGGAGTGAGCGATGGGGAGGGAGTGAGTGACGGGGAGCGAGAAGCGGGGAGTGAGGGATTGGGAGGGAGCATGCGACAGAACGAGGGATGGGAAGGGAGCGAGGTAGCAAGGGATGGGGAGGGAGAGGCGGGGAGGGAGGGAGCAAGAGACGGAGAGGGAGGGGCTGGGAGTGAGTGACGGAGGGAGCAAGGGACGGGAAGGGAATGAGGGAGCAAGGGACAGGGTGGGGACGAGGGAGGTAACGAGGGAGCAGGAAGGAGGGAGTAAGGGGGTAGCCAGGGACTGGGCCGGGGACACGGAGAGAGTGAAGGAAAGAGACAGGGAGGGAGTGAGGGATGCGGAGGGAGCAAGTGAGGGAGCAACGGTCAGGGAAGGAGTGAGGGATGGGTAGAGATCGAGGGACGAAGAGGGAGCGAGTGAATGGCAGATGAAGCGAGTGAGCGAGAGGCAGAGGAAGCGAGGGAGAAGGGACGACAAGGGAGAGAGGGATGGGAAGGGAATGAGCGAGGGAGTCAGGGACAGGGAGAGAGTGAGGCACAGGGAGGGAGGGAGCAAGGGGCGGGACGGGAGGGCCTGGGAGCAAGGGACAATGATCAGGGACCGAAGGGCGGGAGCGATGGACGGGGAGTGAGGGACGTGTGGGAGGCAGGGAGCAAGGGACGAGTGAGGGAGTGACGGGGAGGGATCGAGGGAGGGAAGGACTGGGACGGGGAGGGAGAGAGGGAGGTGTGTAAGGAGCGAGGGACGCAGATGGAGGGTGGGAAGGAGGGAGGGACTGGGAGGAAGGAAGCGAGAAAGGGACAGGGAGCCAGGGAGTGAGGCATGTGGAGGAAGGAGAGCATGGGACAGGGTAGGGAGGGAGCAAGGGACGGAGTGGGTGTGAAGGACAGGGTTGGAAGGAGGGACCGATGGACTGAGTGAGAGAGAGGGAGGGAATGAGGGTCAGGGTGGGAGTTAGCGAGGTGCAGGGAGGGAGCGAGGGTTGGGGAGGGAGTGAGGGACTGAGCAAGGAGGTAGAGCGGGGAGCAAGGAGGGAGCAAGTAGGGAGCTACGACTGATAGAGGGAACGAGCGAGGGATGGGGAGGGAGTGAGGGACGTGGTGGGAGCAAATTAGGGAGTGAGGGATAGGAAAAGAGTGAGCAAAGGAGCGAAGGACAGGGAGCGATGGAGCAATGGTGTGGGAGCAAGGGGCACGGAGGGATGGAGGAATGGCAAGGGAGCAAGGGATGGGGAGGGAGCTAGGGACGGGAAGGGAGTGAGCGGCGGGTAGGAAGCAAGGGTGTAAGGACAGGGAGGGGACGAGGGAGGAAACAAGGGAGCAGCGAGGAAGGAGTAAGGGAGTAGCAAGGGACTGAGCGAGGGACAGGCCGTGAGTGAGAGAAAGAGACAGAGAGGGAGTGAGGGACGGGCAGGGACCGAGGGATGGCTAGGGAACAAAGGATGTATTGGGAGTGAGGGAGTGAGTGATGGGGAGGGAGCGAATGAGTGACAGATGACGTGAGTGAGCGAGACGCAGCAGGAGGAAGAGAGTGATGGATTGCGAGGGAGAGATAAGGCACAGCAAGGGAGTGAGGGACAGGGAGGGAACGAGCGAGGGAGCGAGGGATGGGGAGAGAGTGAGGAACAGGGTGGGAGCGAGGGAGTTAAGGATGGCGAGGGAGTGAGGTATGGGGAGGGAGTGAGGGAGCTATGGATGGGGAGGCAAATGAAGAATGAGGGATGGAAAGGGAGCGAGGAAGCAAGTGAGCAAGGGAGAGAGGAATAGAGCAAAAGAGAGAGGGTCAGAGCGAGGGAGCAAGGGACTGGGAGGGAGGGACCGAGAGACGGGGAGAGAGGAAGCAAGCGATGGGGAGAGTGTGAGTCAGGGAGCGAGGGATTGTGAGGGAGGGAGGGTCGGCGAGTGAGTAAGGGGCAGAGAGGAAGGGAGCAAGAGAGTGAGGGACAGGGAGAGAGGGAGTGATGGAGCGAGGGACGCCATGTGAGCGTTGGAGGGAGCGAGTGACATAACGGGAGTGAGAGAGGGAGTGAGTGGCAGGGAGGAAGTGACGGAGGGAGGAACTGGAGCAAGGGACGGGAGCAAAGGACAGAGGGACAGGAGAGAAGGATGGAGAGACAGCTCGCAATAGGATCAGGGGATGGGGATGGAGTGAAGGATGGGGAGGGAGCGACGGTCAGGGATGGAGCAAGAGACATGGAGCGAGGGACAGGGAAGGAGCAAGGGGTATGGAGGGACAGGGAGGATAAGTGGCAGGGAGTGAGGAACAGGGAAGGGCAAGGAGGGGGAGGGACAGGGAGGGAGCAAAGAAAAGGGAAGGAGGGAAAGAAATGAAGGAACAGGGAGAAGGATTGGGAGGGTCAGGGAGGTAGACAGGGTTGGACGGACAGGGTGGGAGCCTGTTTCTCTCAACACAGAGACAAACAACAATATAGTTTGCTGTGCTGCTTGGCACTTTTTAATGAACGTTAATTACATATTGAAGTTATGGATGCAGTCAGTGGAATGGTGCCTTTTCTCTTTGGCCTGTGAGTTGAGAGAAACTTTGACATGTTTCCCTGTAACCCCCTGTGGGATAAGATTGGATAAACCAGCACTACCCTCAGTCTGTTACCATAGCGACAGGCTGCTTCATTTCTGGAACATTGAACTGAAATCAGAAAATCCGGGATGGATTGATTAATGAGTGAATTTGATTGATGGATGAATTTGGGTGAAGGGATATTTCAACACATTCTTCAGCTGCTGCCTGAACTTAGTCTGGGTCACGGCATAAATCGCCGTGTTTGTGCAGCAACTGAGGAGCTGCAGCATGAAGCCCAATTCCTGCACGAAGTAATCGAGGTACACAGACCGATACCCAAAAGACCACATCCGGGACCACACAGAATACACCATTAACATTGACCATAACAGGATGAAATTGGCCGAGATCACAAACAGTAAAATGATGGATTTTTTTCGATTTTGCATTTCTGTGTCACACTGACCGTCCCCATTGGTGTGAGCCCGGAGTCTCCTGCGGGCTCTGTTGGTCACTAAAATGTGTCTGACGGTGAAAACATTGAGCAGCAGAATCAGGAGAAATGGGAGAGTCGGGGTTAGAATGTGGTGGAGGAACTCGATTGTGACCCAGACACGAGACCTTTGAACATTGAGTGTTCCCTCACAAAACCAGGGGGTGTTTACCAGCCAATACCGAGCTGTGAGCATAAAATACCAGAAAATGTTCTTTAAACAGCTCAGCACAGTCACTGTTCCCAGAACCACAGCCGCCGTTTTCTCACTGAAATATTTTTTTTCAGCTTCTGGCAACAAATGGCCACAAATCGATCAAAGGTGAAAGTGACGGTGAACCAGACAGAACAGTCAGTGGCTGCATAAAGCAGGATGGCGTGGATATTACACACAGGGATGAAGAACAGGAAATAAAACTGTTCCCAATAAACAATAGGAATGTGTCTCAGGATCAGGTCGAGGATCATGACCATTAGATCCGCCACGGCCATGGCTCCCAGGTAACGTCTGACACATGAGGACAATCCACAATCTTTATAAAGCAGGACGTAGATCGTCACCACGTTCACTGTGAGGAAGGAAAACAAATAAAATATATATCAGAGGCAAAGTTACCAGTTTGATTGAGGCCCCAGTGACATTTTCAAATGTATCGCTGGTTTACTGAAAAAAAAATGAAGCTGAAATAACCTGTAGTAATGTCTCAATTTGTTTTATTTTACAAAAAGCCGAACATAAAATACAAGAAACTCTCCCTCCTGAAAGACACAAACACACATCCATGAGGACAGACGGCTTCTCGAACATTCCCACAGACTCAATCACTCGAGAGCAGGCACAGGTCATTTCCTTACAGTTCTTGCTATAGAGGGTGAAGACGTTGCTGTCCTGAAGGATTCTCTCCCAGTTCTCTGAATACAAACAGAGGATGGAAATTTCAGTCTTTTCGTCCACATTATGGTCAATTTTTGTTTGTGAAGAAACATGAACACAGGGAAAATGTATTCACCCCATTAACTACCTGAGGGGAATTTGAAACAGTGTCTCCTTTGCTCTGGAATGGGATCTTTTCCGTCGGGATCTTATCTTTTGTTCAATTAACTGGCATCCAACTGTTCACAAATAATGTCGGATACAGAATGTTCTGGGGAATGTCGGTTACTGGATGTTCCGGGGAATGTCGGATACAGAATGTTCCGGGGAATGTTGGTTATGGAATGTTCTGGGGAATGTCGGTTACAGAATGTGATGGAGTCATGAAGATCCACATCACAAAGGCCCTTCTGTCCATCAGTTTTGGTGAGATCCACTCAGCCTCGCGGTGGGAATCTCTCCCCAAACTCAACACAACTAGCAAACACAAATTAAAGGCATTGCCAGATCAGCTGAAGTGGCCAGTTATCTCACATTCTCAATCCACCTCACAGAACCAGCCCAGACACTACAAACCCAGATGGAATATCTGTTCAGCATGGAGAGCTGTGCAGACCAGGCCAGTGTCCTGATCAATACAACCGGGCAATCTGTCCAGAGTGGGACACTGTGCAGACCTCACCAGGCAAATAGATATCAGTCCAGCACGGGGAGCTGTGCAGACCACATCGGTGCATTGATCTATAAACCCGGACCAGGTATCTCTCCAGCACGGGGGGGCTATGAAGTGAACACCACTGAACTGATCTGTCAACCCACAGCAGTTCCCCTCCCAGCGTGTAGATCTGTACAGACCACCCCAGTGCAGTGCTCGGTAATGCTATGTTAAATCGCTGCCCAGCCTGGGGAAACTTGCAGCCCATGCTGGAAGTGACAGGATGTGCGGCTCCCATCCATTGGCAGCTCCATATCTCCAATGTGGCATGACAAGGGGTGCCATGGGTGTGAAAGTCACTGCCAGAGAGAGATCAGGGCATCAGTTTAAATACGAACAAATGGGATGGGTTGTGAATATAGACAGAAAGGGGGAGATTGAGAGACTGTGTGATCGAAGGATGTGTTCTCAATTTTAGAATGCTGACATGTAGACATACTCCCCAAAACTGAAAACACTGCATCGATCCAACATTGTCGACTGATTCAATCCGGATACCTCACTCCTTCCCCCTCACCTACACCATTACTAAGAGCAGGGCCATGCACATTCACCCTCGTTCCCTCCCTCCCTTTCCCTCATTCCAGGAGGAACAGCCTGGAATAGGACAGAAAAGACCAAGCAGGGTGGTGGTGTTCCCCACATCAGTTCCCTCACACACCTTCCCCCGCCGCATGGGGAGGGCCCTGGAATGAGCCGGAGAAAACCAGGATGACCTGTGTGGAGATTTCAAAATACACGCGTCCCACCGACCAAGTGAGGAGCAATGTTCAGTGAAGGGTAATTCTCACTTTAAACCCACTGTCAGTTCCATTCCCACCTGGCACAGCTTAGAAACTGTGTCCCGATGCCATCTCCCTTTTATATCGCGCCGGTACAAATGGAATCCCCACTGTCTCGGTGGGCAGGAGGGTGGGCTCACAACACATCGTCTCCACCAGCTCCCAGGAAGGGAGCACGGAGTCTCCCTCCTACCCCTCCTCCTTCAGACAACTCAGATACTGAAACTAACCTGTAATATTTACTAGTCTCCCAACTTGTCCCTACATCTTCAATAACCAAGCATTGAAAATCTCATAGAGTCACAGTCCCCATAGAACAACTGAAATACTGTCACACTCACTGGAGTGAGCAAATACTGATGAACTCTCATGGAGTGACTCAAATAATGAAATGCTGTCCACGGAATAACAGAAATCCTGACACACACCAAATGGAGTTCATGAAATATTGACAAACCACAGAGTCAGAGAAATTCTGATAGGCTCCCCTTATTTGTGGAAGTATTGGTGTATTTGTGTGTGTGTTACTGTGTGTCTCTGTGTGGGGCAGGTCTGACAGTCTCTGTGCTGTTTGATGTGATGCAATGCAACTCTCTGCTGGTCTCCACATGCCATTGCACAGGCAGCAGCCGAGGATGAGAACCATCAGGGATTTATTCAGAGAGGGACTGGGAGGGCAGCAGCTCACAACACCATCAAAACTGATTTCTTCTTCATGTACTTATTGAAATGTCTTTTAAATATTGTAACTGTACTCACTTCCAACATTTCATTTGGAATTTTATTCCATACCGGACCACTCTCTGTAAAATAATTGCCCCCATGTCTCTTTTAAAATGTTTGGTCCTCAAAGCTTGAAACATCCCCACAGACTTGAAATCCTCCATCCCCAAGAAAAGGTAACCGACATTCAACTTATTTGGGCACCTCATGATTTATAAGCCTCAATCAGGTCACCCCTCATCCTCCTGTGCACAAGTCAGTAAAGTCCCAGCCTATGCAGCCTCTGTAAACACTCTGATGTGGTGACGTATTTGGACGGAATCAGTCGACAGTGTTGGACCCATGCAGTGTTTTCAGTGTAAGGGAGTATGTCTACCTGTCAGCATTCTGAAACTTGTGAACACATCCTTCCATGACACTGTCTCTCTATCTCTCCTTCTCTCTATATATATCCAACCCATCCCATTTGTTCATATTTGAACCGATTCCAGACCATCTCTCTCAGGCAGTGACACGCATGGCACCCCTTGTCCTGGCACAGGCAGCACAGTGGCTCAGTAGTTAGCCCTGCAGCCTCACAGCACCAGGGACCTGGGTTCAATTCCAGCCTCGGGCAACTGTCTGTGCGGAGTTTGCACGTTCTCCCCGTGTCTGCGTGGGTATCCCCTGGGTGCTTCGGTTTCCTCCCACAGTCCAAAGATGTGCAGGCTTGGTGGATCGGGCATGCTAAATTGCCTGTAGTGTTCAGGAGTGTGTGGGTTACAGGGGGATGGGTCTGGGTGGGATGCTTCAAGGGGTGGTGTGGACTTGTTGTGCCAAGGGGCCTGTTTCCATACCATAGGAAATCTAATCTGATCCTTATATCTCAAACAATCCATTCTCACCGACATCCCGGTAAATCTCTGCTGATCCCTCTCCAGGTTAACATTATCCTTCCTATAACAGTGCGACCAGAACTGGATACAGTACTTCAGAAGATGCCTCACCTACATCCTGTACAACATGAAAATGACATCCCAACTCCCAAACTCAAAGGCCTGAGCACAGAAGGTAACGAACTAAATGCCTTCTTAACCAGCCTGTCTGTATGTGACACAGACTTCGAAGAATTATACCTGATGGCCTCCTCTCTGTTCTGCAACACTAACAAAGGCCCTAATTTAAATTGTATAAGTCCTGCCCTTGTTTGTTTTACCAAAAGCAATGTCTTGCATTTATGCAAATTAAACACAATCTGCCACACCACAGCCCAGTGAGTGATATTCCCACCCCGCCAACACAACCCTGACATGTTTTGAAAGACCCTCCCAACTCCAGAAGGCCTACAAACTCCTGCCTTTATTTTCGCGAAGACCCTGAGCTTGGTTTGCCTTGTGCGGGCAGCAGGAGCCGTGGGGTGGTGGTGGGAGTGTGGATTGCAGACCAGCCTGTGATGGGGCGATTCATTTCCTTCACGGTACAGAGTTTGCCAATGGGCACCCAGATGGGCCCTAGTTATGCCTGTCTCTTCATTGGGTACGTGGAACGTTCCTTTTCCCAGTTCTATTCTGCTACCCTCCCGCACCCACAGCTCTTTCTCCACTGTATCAATGCTATTACCGGAGATAGTAGGAACTGCAGATACTGGAGAATCTGAGATATCATCAGTACTGCTTCTCTTTCTCGTCTGGAATTAGAAAGCTTCACATATTTTGCTTCCAATTTCCACCCTGCCCTCACTTTCAATTAGTCTATCTCTGACACCTCCCTTCCCTTCTTCAACATTTCTGTTTCCATTTCTGGGATAGACTGGCCACTAATATTTATTACAAATCCACTGTCTCCCACAGCTACCTGGGCTATATGTCCTCACACCTTCCTTCCTATAAAATCCTGTAAATATCTTGCATTTATGCAAATTAAACATAATCTGCCACACCACAGCCCAGTGAGTGATATTCCCACCGCACCCCCACACAACCCTGACATGTTTTGAAAGACCCTCCCAGCTCCAGAAGACCTACAAACTCCGGTCTTTATTTTTGCAAAGACTCCCTCCATCCCATTCTCTCAGTTTCTCCGTTTCCAGCACATATGTTCAGATGAGGCTAACTTCAACAAGAGAGCCTCCGACATGTCCACCTTCCTCCTCAACCAAACATTCCCCAGCTCCTTTGTTGACAGGGCATTCAAACAGGTCTGATCCATCTCGCACACTTCTGCCCTCTCTCCTTCTCCTTCCTGCTGCAACAGCGATAGGGTTCCCCTTAGCCACACCGACCATCTCAACAGCATCAACATCCAGAAGATCATCAGACGCCATTTCTGCCACTTTCAGTGAGATGCCACCACCAGACCACCTCTCCCTTGATAACAAAGTGTGAAGCTGGATGAACACCGCAGGCCAAGCAGCATCACAGGCCTGTCTTCCACAGGGACCGTTCTCTCCGGGACACCCTCGTACGCACTTCCTTTACCCCCAACAATTCCCCACAGCCCTATGGCCCTTCCCCTGTAACCGGTGAAGTTGCAACACCTGCCCATTTACCTCCTCCCTCCCCAGTATCCAAGGGCCCAAACATACCTTCCAGGTGAAGCAACACTTCACCCGCACTTCCCAGAATCTAGGCTACTGCATTCGCTGCTCACAATGTGGTCTCCTCTACATTGGGAAATGAAGTGAAGACTTGGTGAACGCGAGGTAGAACATCTATGCTCGGCTTGTAAAAAAAGTCTCTGAACTGCCTGTTGCCTGCCAATTTAATGCACCGTCCTGCTCCCTGGCCAACATCTCTGTCTCTGGCTTGCTGCAGTGTTACAGTGAAGCCCAAAGCAAGCTGGAGGAACAACACCTCATTTTCCAACTGGGGACCCTACAACCCTCCAGACTCAATATTGAGTTCAATAATTTTAGGGCCGAAACTCTCCCTTGTCCCACACCCGACTGCGCACACCAGGCCTTGTTACCACATACCCTGCCATTACACACTCCCTGTTGTTAGTCACTAACAGTCCCTATTAACAACTATTCACCCTTCCAGCCTGATCGCTATTAACTCCTTTGTCTGTCCAACTTCTTTCTATCTCTTTGGGCCCTAGCATCTCGTTTACTCTCTAGCCCACCTACCTCCCTATTTTCAGCATATAAACTGACATTTTCTCAGCCACCATCAATTCCGAGGAAGAGTCACTGAACCCCAAACATTGACTCCTTTTTTCTTCCTTCAAAGATGCTGCCAGATCTGCTGAGCTTTTCCAGCAACTTTGTTTTTGATCCTAGAATATAATTTGTTGCTGTTTAACATTTAATGCTTTTAGGATGAGGGCAGTCACACCTTAGAGTTGGGAAATAGAAATCTGCAATATGATCTTTTGGGGTTGAAAATTATGCTCTTTTGTCGTGTCTGGTGTTCAGTAATGTCTAATCGAGATTCTTCATAGTGAAGAACATGTCTGCAGAATTTCTTTCCCTAACATTGCAGTCTCCAGATATAGTAGGAACTGCTGCTGCTGGAGAATCTGAGATAACAAAGTATCGAGCTGGATGAACACAGCAGGCCAAGCAGCATCAGAGGAGCAGGAAAGCTGACATTGCTGGTCTGGACCCTTCTTCAGAAATGGGGGAGGGGAAGGGGATTCAGGAATAAATAGAGAGAGACGGGGGAGGCGGATGGAAGATGGATAAACGAATAGATCGGTGGAGAGGAGACAGACAGGACAAGGAGGCTGGGATGGAGCCAGTAATGGTGAGTGTCAGTGTGGAGGTAGGGTGGAGGTTGGTCATTCTAGAGAAGACAGACAGGCCAAGGAGACAGGGATGAGACTGGTTGGTAGGAGGTAGGGGTGGGGGTTGAGGTGGGAGGAGTGGATCAGTGGGAGAAAGGATTGACAGGTCAGGGAGGCAGGGACGAGCTGGGCTGGTTTTGGGATGCAGATGGGGGTCGGGAGATTTTGAAGCTTGTGAAGTCCACATTGATACCGTTAGGCTGCAGGGTTCCCAAGCAAAATATGAGGTCCTGTTCCTGCAGCCTTCGGGTGGTATCGTTGTGGCATTGGATGAGGCCCAGGATGGACATGCCATCCAGGGTGTGGAGCGTAGATGTTCCACAAAGCGGTCTCGAAGGCTCCGCTTGTTTTCCCCAATGAAGTGGAGGCCACATCAGGAACAGGGGATACAATATACATTAGCAGATGTGCAGGTGAACATCTGTTTGATGTGGAAGGTTTTCCTGCAGCCTGGGATGGAGGGTACGGGGTGGTGGGGTCGGGGCACGTTCCGCACTTCTTGCAGTTGCAGGGAAAAGAGCCGGGTGATGTGGAGCTGGAGGGGAGTGTGGAGCGGACAAGAGATTCATGGAGAAAGTGGTCCCTCCGGAAAGCAGGGAAGAGTGGCGAGGGAAAAATGTCTTTGGTGGTGGGGTCAGATTGCAGATGGCGCACGTGCTGGGGGATGATTTGTTGGATCCGGAGGTTGGTGGGGGTGGTCGGGGCCGTTGTGGTATGTAAGGGCGAGAAGATTCTGTTTTGGTTTTATTGAGCGGAGGGGGTGTGAGGGATGAGTTGTGGAAAACATGAGAGATGCGTGTGAGGGGATTTTCAACCACTGTGGAGGGGGCTTGCAACCCTTGAAAAACGAAGACATCTGGGATGTCTGGGAGTGGAATGCCTCATCTCAGGAGCACATGCAGAGGAGGCGCAGGAATTGGGAATAGAGAATGACATTTTTGCAAAAGGTGGGTGGGAAGAAGTGTATTCTAGGTAGCTGTGGGAGTTGGGAGGCTTGAAATGGATATTGGTTTCCAGGTGGTTTCCAGAGATGGAAACACAGAGGCCCAGGAAGGAGAGAGATGTATCACAAATGGTCCAGGGAAACTCAAGGTTGGTGTGGAAGATGTTGGTGAAGTGGATGAACTATTTGAGCTCCTTGTGGGAGCACAACGCAGCACCGATACAGTTATCAACATAAGGGAGGAAGAGGTGGGGTTTACGGCCAGCGTGGCTTCGGAAAAGGGATTGTTCGATGTAACCTACAAAGACGCAGGCATAGCTTGGGCCCATGCAGGTACCTACGGCCAACCCCTTTGTCTGTAGCAAGTGGAAGGACTTGAAGGAGAAGTTATTAATGGTGAGGACGAGTTCAGCTAAGCGGACAAGGGTGTCAGTGAAGGGGGACTGGTCGGGCCTGGGGGACAGGAAGAAGCAGAGGTCCTTTATGTCATCTGTATGGGGAATACAAGTATACAGGGATTGGAGGTCCATGGTGAAGATGAGGTGTTGGGGACCAGGAAATTGGAAGTTCTGGAGGAGTTGGAGGGCGTGGGTGGTATCATGGACATTGTTGGGAGTTGCTGGACCAAGGGAGAGAAAATGGAGTCCTGATAGGTGGAGATAAGTTTGGTGTGGACAGGAGCAGGCAGACACAGTGGGTTGACCAGGGCAGGCAGGTTTGTAGATTTTGGGAAGGAAATAGAACCAGGCGGTGCAGGATTAGGGAATGATGAGGTTGGAGACTGTGAGTGGGAGGTCACCTGAGGTGATGAGGTTGAGGATGGTCTGGGATATGATATATTGGTGGTCATGGGTAGGGTCATGATCAAGGAGGCAGAAGAGGGAGGTGTCAGAGAGCTGGCATCTGGTCACTGCAATGTCGAGGACAGTGCGCCATTCTCCAACTGTGCTTCCCTTGTCCGCGGATTTTATAGTAAGGTGAGGATTGGAGACAACGGAGCGAAGGGCTGTATGTTCTGCGGGGCCAGGTTGGATTGGATGAGAGGGGTGGAGAGGTTGAGGCAATTGATGTCTCAATGGCAGTTGCAGATAAGAAGTCGAGGGAGGCTAGGAGGCCTGGGGATGGTGTCCAGGAGGAGGGGGTGTGTTGGCGGTGGGAGAAGTGGTCAGTAGAGGGAGGATTTCAGATAATAACCATTTGAGCTGGAAATCATAGCCAAGCAATTAAAGATGTTAATAGTTTATCTCAATGGCACAGCACATTCCCTCAACATCCTGTAGTTGAGGCAAGTACCTTGCATTTGTTCAACACTGAAAAATCTTCCCTGTGTACTTCAGCAAATTTAACCAGAATTTGATAAACCCAAACTCAGTTGATAGTTGGCACGCAAAATGAGACTCAAAATCTGGGCATGACTTTGGTCTTGTGTAATGGGTAGCGCCAATGCCTCTGTGGCTGTGCTCTGATTCAATTCCAATCTCTGAATCTAGGATAATGTCACTAGCTCTGGACCAGAAGTTCTGGATACAACTCCTGCCAGTCGCAGAGGTGTGTCACAGCCTGTCAGAACAGGTTGATGAGCAAATATACGGGACAGTCATATTATAGATTCAGGGGCCTTCGCAGTGTGGTGGCCTTCACCTTTGGACCAGAGGTCTCCATTCAAATCCCACAGCAGTGTTTCAATAAAATGTCTAAACAAGTTGGTGAATGTTTTTCCAGAATTGTGACTTGATTGAGAAGGACCAGTGTTGAATTTCAGAATTCAGGCCCGGGATAACAGAAAGCACAGCCATTCGTGTTGATTGGAGTAAAATGTGCGCCTTATATATATTTATAAAAACATGAAGGGCATGGATCGGGTGAATAGTCAGGATCTTTTTCCAGAGTATGGGGAGTCAAACATTAGAAGCACAGGTTTATGGAACAACGGGAAAGATTTATGAACCATACGAATGAATTTCCAGACAAAGTGCTTGAGGCTTGTGAAAACACCATTTCAAAGGATGGGTACATATATTGGAAGGGTCCAGAGGAATGTTAGCCAAATGCTGGCAAATGGGATGAGATTAATTTCGGATACCTGGGCAGCATGCACATGTGGACCAAAGGATTTGTTCCCATACTGTACATCTTTATGACTCATTCATTTACTCAGGATCTCTTTGTAATCTTGGATAACCTTGTCTGTCCATGGTTCAAATAATCTCAGTGTCATCCGTAAACTTGCTAACCTTGCCTTCTATAATTTTCATCTAAAGCATTCTTCTAAATGACAACCAAAAGTAAATCTAGCACCAATCCTTGTGGATCACCGCTAACCACAGGTTTCCAGTCTGAACGACAGTCCTCCATGGACACCCTGTCCCCTGCCATAAAGCAGAAACACGTGCACACACACCTGCATACGCACACGCAGGCACTTGCATACACGCACACAGCCGTAGAGATAGATATATTTTGATGAATAAGCAGTTCAAGCGTTATGGTGAGAAGGCAAGAGAATTGTTATGAGAAATATGTCAAGCTTAATCGAACAGCAGAGCAGACTCGATGGGCCAGATGGCAAATTCTGCTCCAATTTCTGATACTGTCTGGTCTGAAGGTATCGGGAATATTTAGAGGAGGTAATTTGCTGTGAAGCTAACACACTTTAAGAAGTCTCCCAATTAAGACTGAGATACGAATATCTCTTTCTGTTTAATATTGTGCTGTCTGTGGTGTTCTCATACCCAGGGAATAGTGAACACTGGGTTAGTGAAGATATTCAAGGTGGAGCTCAACTGACCATTAATGGACAAGAGAGTCCATTATTGGGAATAAACAGGAAAAGTGTGTTCAGCCACAAACAGATCAGCCATGATCTTTCTAAATGAAGCAGCAGTCTCGAGCGTCCGATTGGCCAACTGCAGCTTGTATCCTGTTTGTTGTTGTCTCACTCCACCCTTCAAAGCTGTTACTGAGGAAAAGGATGTCCCCATTCAAACAGTCATGGTTGCTATCATAGAGACACAGAGATAAAAAGCATGAAAACAGAGCCTTCGCTCCAGCTCATCCACGCCATCCCGATAACCTAAATCAATCCGGGCCCATTTTCCAGCATTTGATCCATTCCTCTCTAAACCATTCCGAAACATATACCCATCCTGATGCCATTTAAATGCTGTAATTGTACCAGCCTCCACCACTTCCTCTGGCAGCTCATTCCATAAACACGCCACCCTCTGCATGAAAATGTTGCCCCTTAAGTCCCTTTTAAATCTTTCCCCTCTCTCCTTAAAGCTGTGCCCTCTCGTTTTGGACTCCCCCACCCCGAGGAAAAGACCTTGGCTGTTTCCACTCCTGTGTCTCTTATGACTTTGCAAACGTCTGTAAGGTCACTCATCAAAGGCTTATTATTTTCTTGCGTACCAATTGTGGCAATTTTTCCACACAGCGCCCACAGCCAAAAATGAAATTAATCATTAAGATTACCTGTACTCGTGGTGTTGTTATAGGGACAAATGTTAACCGGGCTGATAGGAAATCTCCCCTCTTCCTCGCTACATTTCTGTGGAAAATTGAACACCTGATTGATAGGGCAGACCAGATTTATTACTGCATCTCAAAGACAGCATTTTTGACCTTGCAGCATTCCACTCAAATAGTACTCCACATTCTGTGCTTGTATTTTAAACGCTTAAGGATCAGAATCATTGACAGTACAACCTCTACCTGATGATCTGACAACAAATAGCCCTAATGGTGTGTTGCTGAGCTCAGATACACCTCAACAACCAGCTACACACCACAGGAGAGGCCCTGCAATCATTCCCAGCTGCTACACAGCAAGTCCTGGTTAGCTGACGGGAAATGCAGAATGTAGATAATTATTTAGTTGCAGGTTGGAAAGCTGCGACTAATGGAATTCCTAAAGGAATGTTGTGAGTTCATCAACAGTTTACAATCCAGATTAATGATGTCGATGAAGGGCTGTTCGGATTGGAGCTCAATGTGCTAGTACAGCATTATATTCACCCAATAAGATGACAAGTGGAGGGAGGCGATCTACACTGGTGTGTCGACAGGCAGTGTTTGGGAGCAAACTTCCGGCAATGCAAATAAAATAGCACAGTGTGGGTTATGGGACATTTGTGTTTTGGGGAAAGGATAAAACAGCAGTAAATTATATGACCGGAGAAGTAGCGCACAAATCAGTGCGACTGAGTGATTTGTGTGTCCTGGTACAGAAATCATATAAAGTTAGTCTGAAGATGTCGCAAGTGATTTGGAAAGTTAATGGAATAGTGCTGTATCTTGAAAAGGGTGCTGGGTATGACGTGAGGCATGTCTCCCTGCTTCTGTACAGGGCATTGCTGAGAATCCCTCTCATGCTCTGTCTGAAGTTATGATGCCCGAAACTGAAAAAAAATCACAATGGCCTTTGAAACTTTTCAAAGATGGTTCTCTGTCCACTGTCCTGTGACGAAGGCATTATGTTATGGAGGATTAACAGTTTAGTTCTGAGAACCAGAAATGTTCTTGACTATATAAGAACGTGAGGAGAGTGTAATTGGTGAATACCTGACGGATAATTTGTCTTCATTGGGAGGATACAACTGGGGAAATAATTTTAAAAATAAAACAGATTCTGAGCAAGGTTCACTTGACCTGAAACATTAATTCTAATTTCCCTTCATAGATGCTGCCAGACTGCTGAGCTTTTCCACTAATTTCTCTATTTCTTTAGGAGTAAGACACATTCATTTTAATATAGATGTTGTGAAGACATCAAGGCTTGTTATTTTTAAATTATGCAGGCACGTATAAACATGTCTTTAAATCAAGTAGGCCTTTTTGTTGCTCAGGAAATGAGTCTGTGTATGACAGCAGCAATGATGCGTCAACATGGAGCAGGGAACGTGATGGAAAGAAATAGCTCGGGCAATGTTCAAGAGGACCCCACATGTTCATATCTGGGGGTTGGATAGCATTATTGCATGATTCAACTCAGAGAGGAGAAAAGAAACGCAACCGACCTGAAAAGCAACAGCCTATCGCTCCCTCTCTATTTCCTTGTTCCTCATCGCATCAATGTATGAGAGCTGAATACACACCAATTATCTTTACGTCTCATGGAGGATTCATGATGAGGATAAAGTGGAATCTCCAACTGCCTGCAGCAAAGGGAATTCAGCTAAATCTAATAGTTCCAGGGAATAATCCCATTGCCAACAACTTGTGCGAGCAGAACAAATTTGGAAGCAGAATAACAGTTGGGACAATCTCACACATTTTTCCTTTTGTCATGAGTTCGACTGTTACGTGGACAAAGTTCTTTCAAATTAATATTTCAGCTTGTCATCAAATATACGTGTGTGTGTGTGTGTGTCTGTGTGTGTGTGTGTCTTTGTGTGTGTTTCTTCTTTGCATCATAGTTTGAGTAAAATTGGTTTGGTCATAAATGTGTCATTTTAGCAGATTCAAGAAAACTGTCTGACTCTTTCCTGACACTGACCCAGACCCAGTGTGAGACCTATATTATCGGCCACATCACCAACCTGGTTACATTTAAAATTTGTAGTGATCAGGGGAGAGGTGGGACTAGAAAAGGAAACAGTGACCCGGCAAGCCAGTGCGTCAGAGACCAGTGAGTCTGACATGAGTGCTGGATAAGTTGTTGGAGGGGATTCTGAGGGCTAGGATTTACATACATTTGGAAAGGCAAGAAGTGAATAGGGATAGTAAACATTGCTTTGTGCAGTGTAAATCACATCTCACGAACTTGATTATTTTGAAGAGGTGATAAAGAAGGTTGATGAAGGCAGAGTGGCAGACACTTTCCAAATCGGCTTCAGGAAGGTGTTCCATAATGTTCTGAATGGTAGACAGATTAATAATAGGTAATCACATGGAATCCAGGGGGAGCAAGCCAATTGAATTCAAAATTGGCTTGAAGGTGGAGGATTGTTTTATAGACTGGAGACCAGTGACCAGCGGTGTGCCACAAGTATCAGTGCTGAGTTCACTGCTTTCCATCATTAATATAAAGGATTTGGATGTGAATATCAGAGACATGGTTAGTCAGTTTACAGATGACATCAAAAAGTGATGCAGTGGACAGTGGTGAAGTTTATCTCAGAATGCAATGGGACATTGAACAGATGGGCCAATGGACCAAGGTGTGGCTGATGGAGTTTAATTTAGATAAATGAGAGGTTTTGCGTTTGGTAGAGTAAAGCAGGGCAGGACTTTGGACCCCACACCTCAGGAAGGACACACTAGCCCTGGAGCGTGTCCAGCGGAGATTCACACGGATGATCCCTGGAATGGTAGGTTTAACATATGATGAACGGCTAAGGATCCTGGGATTGTACTCATTAGAGTTTGGAAGGTTGAGGGGAGACCCAATAGAAATTTACAAAATAATGGATGGTTTAGAAGGGGTGGACGCTCAGAAGTTGTTTCTGTTAGGCGTGAGGAGAGCGAGAGCCAGACAGAGAGAGCGCCAGGATGCTGCCGGGAAGGTAACATTTTTTGTTCCTACTTAAAAAAGCTTCCCTCGAGCTGGGGCCATCTTCATTTATTTGGGCAGGAAAAAGAGTGGAAGGGCGAAAGTCATTGGGGATTCAATTGTAAGGGGAATAGATAGGCGGTTCTGCGGTCGAAAACAGGACTCGCGAATGTTATGTTGCCTCCCAGGTGCACGGGCCAGGGATGTCTCCGATCGGCTGCAGAACATTCTGAAGGGGGAGGGCGAACAGCCAGTTGTCGTGGTGCATATAGGCACCAACGATATAGGCAGAGAACGGGATGAGGTCCTACAAGCAGAATTTAGGGAGTCAGGAGCCAGTTTAAAACAAATAGAACCTCAAAGGTAGTAATCTCAGGATTGCTACCAGTGCCACTTGCTGGTCAGTGCAGAAAAGAAAGAACAGCTGGGCTGGATGCGTGGCTTGAGAGATGGTGCAGGAGGGAGGGGTTCAAATTTTTGGGACATTGGAACCGGTTCTGGGGAAGGTGGGACTATTACAAATTGGATTGTCTACAACTGAGCCGGACTGGACGCAATGTCTTTGCGGGTGTTTTAGCTAATGCTGTGGGGGAGAGTTTAAACTAATGTGGCGGGGGATGGGAACCAAATATTGGACAGAAAAGAGGTAGGAACGAAAGCCTGTAGGGAACTAACTAATGGAGTCAGTGTGACTAAAGGGAATAATAGTCGGGAAACAGATGATGAACACAAAGGGACAGGTGGTCTGAGGTGCATTTGTTTTAATGCGAGAAGTGTAGTTGATATGGCAGATGAGCTTCGGGCTTGGATCAGTACCTGGAAGTATGATGTTATTGCTATTACTGAGGCTTGGTTGAGGGAAGAGTATGATTGGCAACTAGTTGTCCCAGGATATCGATGCTTTAGTGGGGTTAGAGAGGGAGGTAAAAGGGGTGGAGGAGTTGCAGTACTTGTCAAAGACGATAACACAGCCGTACTGAAGGAGGGCCCCATTGAGGACTCAAGCAATGAAGCAATATGGGTAGAACTCAGAAATAGGAAGGATGCAGTGACAATGTTGGGGCTGTACTACAGGTCTCCCAACAGCGAGCGTGAGATAGAGGTACAAATATGTAAACAGATAATGGAAAGGTGTAGGAGAAACAGGCTGGTGGTGATGGTAGATTTTAATTTTCCCAACATTGACTGGGATTCACTCAGTGTTAGGGGTCAAGATGGAACAGAATTTGTAAGGTATGTCCAGAACGGTTTTCTAGAGCAGTATGTATGCAGTCCAACTCAGGAAGGGGCCATACTGGACCTGGTGCTGGGGAATGAACCCGGCCAGGTGGTTGATATTACAGTAGGGGACTACTTTGGAAATAGCGACCACAATTCCGTCAGTTTTACAATACTCATGGACAAGGATGGGAGTGGTCCTAAAGGAAGAGTACTAAACTGGGGGAAGACTGACTATAACAAGATTCGGCAGGATCTGAGGAATGCAGATTGGGAGAAACTGTTTGAAGGTAAATCCACATTTGATATGTGGGAGGCTTTTAAGGAGAGGTTGATTAGCGTGCAGGAGAGACATGTTCCTGTGAAAATGAGGAATAGAAATGGCAAGATGAAGGAACCATGGATGACAGTTGAAATTGTGAAATGAGCCAAGAGTTAAAAGGAAGCATACATGAGGTCTAGGCGAGTGAAGACAGACGAAGCTTTGCAAGAATATCGGGAATGCAGAGCGAATCTGAAATGAAGGATTAAGAGGACAAAGAGAGGACATGAGATATTGCTGGCAAACATGGTTAAGGAAAATCCCAAAGCCTTTTATTCATATATAAAGAGCAAAAGGGTAACTAGAGAATGGATTGGCCCACTTAAGGACAAAGAAGGAAAGTTATGTGCTGATTCGGAGAAAATGGGTGACATTCTTAACGAGTATTTTGCATCGGTATTCACCAAGGAGATGGACATGACAGATGTCGAGGTTAGGGATAGATGTTTGCTTATGCTAGGTCAAGTTGACATAAGGAAGGAGGAAGTGTTGGGTATCCTAAAAGACATTAGGATGGACAAGTCCCCTGGTCCGAATGGTATCTATCCCAGGTTGCTGAGGGAAGCGAGAGAGGAAATCGCCGGGCCTTAACAGATATCTTTGCAGCATCCTTCGACACGGGTGAGGTCCCAAAGGCCTGGAGACTTGCATATGTTGTCCCCTTGTTCAATTAATTAACAGACTGTAAGGAAGTAAATATACTGACCTGCTGGGTTCTGTCAATGGCTGGCATCTACCATATTAGTGTAGACAAAAGGTCTGGCATCAGACACAGAATGCGAACATGTTACTCTGTTGTACATTCATTGTGCTGAGGAACGCAGCACACAGAAATTGCCAAAATAGCGAAGTACATTTACTTCTGTCAATAATCTATTTTTCTCTATTTTTACACCTCTTAATCCATATTCCCTCTCTGTTTCAGTCTCCCTCTCTATTTATATCTTGTTAATAAACCCTCCAATAGTGCCCGGTATCACATCTCTCAAATCTCCCTCTTTCAGTTAGATCTATTGCTCATTTGTGGATGAGATGTGATTATAATTGAGGAATATCACTACAAAGGAGAAAGGAAGTTGCCAGAGTTGATGGGAAGGGAAGCCGAGCAGGGAAAACAGTGGAGCAGCAATGGCAGGAGTTTCTTGGGATAATTCAGAGGCACATTTTAAATTCCTCCCAAGGGAGAAGAAGCATACTCAGGGAGGACAAGGCAGCTGTCGGTAATGCAGGAAGTTGGGGACAGCATAAGAGCAAAAGAGAAAGCGTTCAAAGTGGTGAAGACTATTGGAAATCCAAAGGATTAGTAAGACTTGAAATTCCATCTTAGGGTAAATGATAAAAACAATAGGGAGGAGATGATGAAATATGATGGCAAGCTTGTTAATAATATAAAAGAAGATTGCAAGAGGTCTTCAGATATATAACAAGGAAAAGAGGGAAGCATGACCAAACACGGGACTGCTGGAAATGAGGCTGCAGTAGTTATGGGAAACATAGAAATGGTAGAGTATCTGAGCAGGGACTTTGCATCAGTCTTCACGTTGGAAGACACCAGCAGCCAGCCAGAACATAAAGCGAATCAGAGGCAGAGGTATGTGAGGTGACCATTCATAAGGAGAAGGTGCTGGGGAAGCTGAAAGATTTGAACGTAGATAAATTAACCAGATCAGGTGGACTGCGCGCCATAGTTGTAAGGAGATAGCGGTCGAGTTTGTTTGGCTTTGCTGGTGATCTTTCAGGAATCACTGGAGTCAGGGAGGGTCCCAGAAGACTGGCAAATATCACCCCGCTGTTTAAGGAGAGAGAGACACAGAAATCAGGAAATTATAGGTGATGGGGCAATGAAAAATATTTTGAACAAGGCTCAGTGGATCCTTAGATTTGTGAGGAGAGGTCCAGACTATAAAAGCAGGGAAGTGGTGGAGTATATTGAAAAAAAAATTGGTTAAGCTACAGCATAACAAGGGTTAAATTTTCAAATTTTATTACAAACAGAAGACTTGCAAGTGCGGTTGAAATGAAGGAAATCGGTTTAAAGCATACAGGAGCGCACATGACAAACAAATTGTTGCCTAGACCCTGTACTTAAGGATGTTGGGAACAGCCTGTGAGTAAATTGAGTTTTAAAAAGTCTAAAAAGCACAATGAAAGCTGTTGCTGCAGTGGTCCCAATGTACAACAATGTCGACAATATTGAAGATGAAATAAAGCCAGATATTTGAAAAGATCGCAGACTCATTCCTCGTTTCTCAGCAACGCAAAACACACCTTCCAGGAGAAGCAGCATTTCACTTGTACTCTTTCAATCCAGTCTACTGTCATTGGTGCTCATAATGCTGCCTGCTTTACACTGGCAAGTCCAAAGAGAGACTGCTTTGCCAAACACTTCCACTCTGCCTGTCGAAATAACCCTAACCTTCCAATTTCGATAATATACCTTGTACTCATGCTAACATTTCGATTCTGGGTTCCTGCAAAGCTTCAACGAAGGGCATCCCAAGCTCAAGATACACCTCATTTTACGCTTTGAGCTTTATAGCTTGTAGGCCTTAATATTCAATTCCATAACTTCACAGCCTGACACCATTGGGAATGTTCTCCATTTTTTGTACGTTCTCCCTCCCGGCCTCCCTGTGACCTTGTCATGTTTGTTTAACTTGCACTCAATGGAAAGAACACATCTCCCCCATTCACACCTGCATTTACTCCCATTTTGCATCTGTTTCTCTTTCACCACAACTAAACGTCCATTTGTCTTTTGCAATGTAAACCACACCCTCTGTTTTCTGTCACTCCTCCTCCACATCTGTCAAGGCATTTTTCATTTCTTTCCAGTTCTGAAGAAGGTTCAGGCTGGACTTGAAACCTTAACTCTGTTTCTCCATCTCCACAGATGCGTCCAGACCTCCTGAGTTTCTCCAGAAATGAATCAGCACAAAATAAATTTTCAACAAAACATAGAACTGTGGACACTGGAAATCTGAAACAAAAACAATAATTGCTGATGAAACTGAGAGCTTTGAAGAAGTGTCACCGGATCCGAATGATGGCTCTCCCTCGACAGACGCTGCCAGACCTGCTTAGTTTCTTCAGCAATATCTATTTTCAAATAAATTCCAACAGTGTGTGTCAAAGCTGCACAAACGCCCTGTCCAACATGGAGCACCATACACTGGGAAGTGAATGGCACAGCAAGGTGCACTAATTCATTGGTTAAGGCTGGCACCACTGGCACTACAGAGCACTTCATCACAGTCAGGGAGAGAAACAGGGAGAAGCTCATTCACTTTAAAAACAGAAAATTTCACTGTGGGAAGTGAAAAGATTCAGATGAATATGTTAAATGTGTCTTGTGAAATGTGACAAATTGGAGGAGAGACATCATGGAGAGAGTCTCAGAACATTAAAATAGAAGTGTTACCACATCAGAACCCAGAGTAAGTCACTGAGTGCAGGAGCGATGGCGACTCGGATTGGACTGGGGGACAGGCAGTACAATTACATTGCACATATTGCAGCTCAAACCTGGGCATTCATGTGGTGATGTAAACCACTGCAGCAGCAAAAGCAGAATTGTGTTCAACCACAATCTGTAACTTTTTGTCCCAGAGAATCCCTCAGTCTGTGGTTACCATGAAGCTGAGCAATGATTCAGTGATGAATGCAGGCAAACACACTGGGGTCAGAACCATCTGAACGAAAAACTGATGCCAGCCCATTATAGATACCGCATTATGCTGCTTGCATTCCAAACGGTGGAACTAATACATTACAGACAGGGCAAAGTGACTGCAACAGCAACAGACCAGAAGTCCTGCCACAAACATTCATAAATGGTGATTGACAGTTAAGCAACTCCCTGGAGGAGAGGGCTCCACAAATATCCCCATCCTAAACAATGGAACAGCCCTCCACATCAGTACAAAAGTCAAGAATGTAGTATCTGCACCATCCTCAGCCAGAAGTATTGAGTGGATGACTTAGCTCGCCCTCATCACGGCTATCTACAAAATCACAGATGCCAGTCTTCAACTCTTGACACCGACCTGGCAATGTGGAAAATTTATCAGCTGTGCCCAGTCCCCTAAGAGGAGAATAGTTATGATCTGACCAACTGCCACAGCCTCAGTCTCACCAAGATCATCGAATCATTGGAAGTTGTTTTTGTCAGAGCTGTCAAGCAGCACAGAAATAACCTGCTCAGTCTGGTTTCTGATGGGTCCCCAAGTGGAGATGCTGCTGTTGTGGAAATATCATTAGATTACTAATCCAGACCAGGCTAATGATTTGGCAGCTAAGGAAAGTTCAGAACAATGAACAAAATACCAAAATTTCAAATCTGGTGTCAGTAAAAGTGGGCCTTGAAGCCAATATTGATTGTAAAAACCAATGTGCTTCAACAATATACTTGCAGGATGCAAATCTACTGTGCTTTCCTGGTATGTCCTAAAAGTGACTCCAGACCCGTGCTGAACTCTTCAATTGTCTCTGAGCCAGGACAGGCTGCAACATTACCTGCCAATTTTTATACTCAATGCCCAGGCCAATGAAGGTAGGCATGCCATATGCCTTGTTGACTACCTTTTCTACCTGCATAGCCACTTTCAGTGACCTGTGTACCTGGACACCCAGATCCCACTGCCTATGAGTGCTCTTCAGGGTTCTGCCATTTACTGGATATTTTCCATCTGGATTAGACCTTCCAAAATGCATTACCTCACATGTTTCCGGATTGAACTGCATCTGCCATCTCTCTGCCCAAGTCACCAACCTATCGATATTCAGCTTTGTCCTTTGACGGTCCTCATCACTGTCCGCAATTCCAACAACCTTTGTGTCATCAGCAAACTTACCAAATAGACCAGTTATATTCTCCTCCAAATAATTTATATATATATTACAGATAGCAAAGGTCCTAACACTGATTCCTGAGGAACGCCACACTTTTGATCTCAATATGACCCAAACTATCGACACACCCTTCCCCAGACTCATCATCTACCACGTCTTTCTCTGTGGTAAATACTGACACAAAGTGCTCATTTAATACCTCACCATATTCCTCTGGCTCCACATATAAATTCCCTTCCCTGTCCTTGAGTGGGCCATCCCTCTGCCTGGCTACCATCTTGCTCTTTGTATGTATATATGGGATTTTCCTTAATCTTGATGGTCATTGACGTTTCGTGACCCCTTTATAGCCGCCCTGACTCCTCGTTTAAATTTCATTCATCTTTCCTTATATTCCACCCTTGCATCGTATATTCTCAGCCTCCTGGCCTGAATAAATGCTTCCTTTTTCTTTCAAATTAGGCTCACAATATCTCCCATTATCCAAGGCTCCCTAAACTTGCCGTACTTTCCCTCATCCTTAGAGTAACGTACTTGTCCTGAGTTCCCAGCAACTTACACTTGAAAGCCACCCACATACCAGATGTGATTTTGCCCTCAAACGTCTGTCTCAATCTACATTCTTCAGTTCCTGCCAAATATTGTTATAATTAGCCTTTCCCCAATTTAACACCTTCACTCGATAACTACAACTATCATTATCCATCAGGACCCTAAGCTTACTGAATTGTGATCACAGTCTTTGAGCTATTCCCTTATTGAGACATCGAACATCTGGGCAGGCTCATTCCCCAATACAAGGTCCAGTACGGCCCCTTTCCAAGATGGACTGTCTCCATCGTGTTTCAAAAAGCCCTCCTGGATGCTCTTTATAATCTCTGTCCCATCCGAGCCCCAAGCACTGAGTGAGTCCCAGTCAATGTTTGAGAAGTTAAAATCACCCACAACAACAACCTTGTTACTTTTACATCTTGCCAAAATCTGGCTACAAACCTGTTCTGTTATCTCCTGCTGACTGCATGGAGGTCTATAGTAAACCCCAAACATTGTAATTGCACCCTTCCTGTTCCTGAGTTCTACCCATATTGTGTCGCTGTATGAGCCATCCGAGGTGTCCTCCCATGGTACAGCTGTGATATTCACCTTCGCAAGTAGTCCAACTCCCCGACCCATTACCTACCTGCCTCAATCCTGCCTGAAACACCTGTATCCTGCAATGTTAAGCAATCAATCCTGTCCCTCCCTTAACCAAGTCTCTGTAATAGCAACAACGTCATAGTTCTAAGTACTAATCCCAGCTCTACGTTCTCCTGCCCTACCTGTTACACTTCTTGCATTGAAACAGGTGAACTTCAGTCTTCTAGATCCGCTTTGATCAGCAACCACTCCCAGTCTGTTCTTTCTCTGTGTCTTCCTGGCCCTATTCTCTGATTCACTTTCAGTCCATTCACTTTGCATTGATTCCCCCACCACTGCCAAGCTAATTTCAATCCTCCTGAGTGACACCAGCAAACCTCCCAGCCAGAATATACACCTATCCTTTTCAAATCTCAAAGCATCAACTTTCCTGAATCTCTGATACTGCCTGGCCTGTTGAGATCATCCAACTCTCCACCTTGTTATCTCAGATTCCAGCATCGGCTGTTCCTACTATCTCTGAGGAAGTTCTGGAATGAAACCAGTTCACTTGATGGCCATTGTCAGCACTGCCCTCTCCCTGGTGCATACATGGCAGACTCTCTCAGTGTTGAAAATGCCTTCCTCTCCTTAGTTTATTTTCCTGGCTGATAAACCGTGATATTTCTGCATGGTCACAATGAACTGAAACTTTAATGTGTCCACACTTAATAGAAACAGTTGACAATGTAATTGCACAATTTTCTGTACCACAGTCACAGTAACAGCAATACCACTGTTGCTGCTGGAGGTGACTGGGGATGTTGGGGATGAAATGGCCTTGTGGAATTATTTCTGGACTATTAATCCAAGGACCCAGGTAATGACCCACACCCCAATTCAAATCCTGCCACGGCAGATTGTGGAATTTGAATTCATTGAAATACCTGGAATGATGAAACTATTTAGCCATCATTGATCATTGGGAAAAACCCACCTGGCTCACGGATGACCTTCAAGGGAGGAAATCTGCCATCCTTACCTGGCCTGGCCTACATTTGACTCCAGACCAACATCAATGTGGTTGACTCTCAACTGCCATTTGGAATGACCAAATCAGACACTCAGTTATATCAAACACCCCAAAGTCTCACAGAAATGACATAGGACAAACCTATTTACAGCAATATACAGCATGTGTACGGTAGAGATTCAAGAAAAAAGCTCATAAACACCTTCTCAAGGGCAACGAGGAAAGGGAAATAAATGCTGGCCCAGCCAGTCACACCCACAAACCATTAATGCATAAAGAAGATGCCCACATTCAGGAAAGACAGGCTGAGGTGACACAACTGACTTTAAGCAGGGACTCAGAAGTATACCTACATGGGCATGACATTCAGGAATATGGGAAAAGGCAAAAAAAGTAATTAATTTCACATTTTATTTCCATCCCACCTGATCATCAACAATTCCTTTTTTGGTTATATTTTTCTCTCGCTGTCTCTTTCTTAATATATTCAACTCATTCCTTCCCCCTTCAAAACAAATATCCCTGTCACCAGCATAAATCATAATATTTGCCAGCAGATTTCAGTTCCGATGTTTGTTCAGTCGACTTGAAATGTTACCTCTGCTTTTATTTCATCAGAGCCTGCCAAACTGTTCACTTTCCTCAGCACTTTGTTTTATTTTTGTCTCAGATCTCTGACATATGTCTTTCTTTGGTTTTACTGTGTTTTTAAAATAAATTTCACGGGATGACGAAATCATTGGCAAAAGAAGCATTTGATGACTATCATTAATTACCTTTAGCTGTGACCATTCTACAAGGCAGTTTGAAGCCAAACACATTGTTCTGGGTCTGAATTCACACTTAATCCAGCCCGGGTAATAACGTTAGATTTCTTTACCAGAGGAGATCAGTGAAATGAGACAGGTTTTTTGAGAATTTGCTGCTGGTTTTATGGTTGCTCATAGTGAAATTGGCCATGGTTACAATTCTTATCATTAGAATGAAAGTCCTACCACCAGTTGTGGTAGGATTTGAAACAGTATCTATCATGTGATAACCAGCATCTCTGCATGACCTCTTGAGTGACTTAACTACTCTAACATGGTGTCCCTATCGTGAGTTACTTTGAAAACAAGAACAAATGTGTGATCAAATTATTTGTAACTTGGAAGACTGGTCATAAGACAGCTGGAACCAGAAAGTCTTAATTTTCCCAAGGCATAGATAATGGTTTATCCAGCCACAGCACAGAGGCAGAGGGGGAGAGTGCAGATATTATGTAGCTGGTGTTGGACAAATTTGGTGATGGAGACAATAGTAAGACATAAATCAAAAAAGGCCCTCAATTTTGTGAACAAGCCTTGTTCTCAGATGCTTGCGAAGGATGAGTCTGAAATTCATGGACAAGGAAGCGAAGTTTTAACTGAAACTGAAGATCATTGTTTCCATCTTTTCCAAATACAGGTAACAGAAACGGCAACAAAGATGTATATGCCTTGTGGCAGTAATTACTGGACAGAGTTAGAAAGGCTTACCAGGAACACCAACTACAGCAAGAATGGGATAGTAACCAGCCTGAATAATCATCAGTACACCTAGTATTCGAAATGGTAACGTTGACCAAGATGCAGTAAGATAATAAAGACCCGAGGATAAACCCCTGCCCATTGTTGAAACATTCCAGTCTATTGTTCTCAGATTCTGATCCATTGTTGTAACATTCCAGTCTATTGTTCTCAGATTCTGATCCATTGTTGTAACATTCCAGTCTATTTTTCTCAGATTCTGATCCATTGTTGTAACATTCCAGTCTACTGTTCTCAGATTCTGATCTCTCCACCCCCTCTCTCTGCAGCTGCCGAACCCTGTTAGTGCTGTCACTGATGCTCCCGCTTATACTATGGGATAAGACATTGAACAGAGCGCCTTAGGTATAGGAGAGGGAATGCTTCATGTAACGCAGTTAGAATCCATCGAGACTGACATCAATCACAGTCACTGAACAAACAGTTCCAGTTAACAGCTTTCAATACACCTTCAGTGAACCTTTGGTTCACAATTGAAACTGGGCTGGATTGGATCTTAACATCATTGGCTATTTGTTGTTTATTCCATCACCAATTGCTCTAAAGATGTATGGGGTGAGGGAGAATGATGGATGTTTTCATTTTGCAAGTTACGTGGCTCTGCCTTGTTGTCCACGTGCAATGCTGTAACCATCTGCATCAGTACACTAACCCTCCCCAAAAAAAAGACAAGCAAAATGTCATTACTGTGCTGATTGTACAAAAAAAAAATGCTGAGCAAAATTGTGTTGGCCTTGCAGAGAACGTGTGGTTTTCTCACGTCTGTAATAAAACAACATTGTATGTTGAAGATACAAAGTTCTTCATTGCCGTTTATGTGCTTTAAAACAGTAACATTTACATTTCTTGATTCAATTGACCTAAACTAAAATCAAATATGGTGTGCACAATGATGCTGTTCATTAAAGCCCATGGACTAAAGAGCCAGGGACAGAATGAATGTGACATTGGTTCGGAGACAGAGAGGAATGGGGGCAGTGGCTGTCGAGACTGGAGAGGAGTACAGTGATATCCCAATGTCATCAGTATTTAGCTAGCACTTATTCTGACAGATGGAATGAAATGTAATGCAGAGCAAGGAAACAGATTATATTTGGGAGATGGAATGCAAAACAACAATATGAACACACCATGATAATTTTAAATGTAATAGGAAATTATATTTTAGGTAAAGACTGTTTAATCATGGGGTATGCAGAATGATAAAATTGTTCATATATGCACAGGATTTTCAGAAGTAAAAGCAGACAAAGATTTCAAAATAACAAGGTTTAGAGCTGGATGAACACAACAGGCCAAGCAGTATCTTAGGAGCAGAAAAGCTGACATTTTGGGATTTCAAAATGTTAGGTGTCTGGGGACTTTTCAGAATAAGAATAGTAGGGATTTAGTTCACCCCGAGCTGGTGCAGAGATGATGGGCTGAGTGACCTCCATCTTTGGTGTAATTATTCTGAGATTTGTATGAAAAGGCTTCAGAGCCTGAGGGGAAACACTTTCAGAGAAGGGTATGGATTGTGCCATCACGAGTAATCTATTTCTGTTGTCTCATGCAGTGCAGCTGCCTTGGAAATTTATTTTCAATCAAAATCAATTTCCTAAAATTCATGAATTGAGGACTTATTCACAGAATATTTCTAATTAAGAAACAGACACTGGTGTAATACACCTGTAGTCAGCCCAATGGCTGTCACAGAATCGGGGATGGACGATATTGTCCAAATATAACCAAGTTCAACATCTGGACCTATCAAGAAAAGCAAAATTCTGGAGATTAAGGAAACCTGAAATAGAGGTTCGTGGAGAAACACAATATATGAGGCAACATCTGGAGA
This sequence comes from Stegostoma tigrinum, assembly GCF_030684315.1. Taxonomy (NCBI): domain Eukaryota; kingdom Metazoa; phylum Chordata; class Chondrichthyes; order Orectolobiformes; family Stegostomatidae; genus Stegostoma; species Stegostoma tigrinum. The sequence continues at coordinate 74,316,622 of NC_081364.1, read as the reverse complement.
CAGATTTTGAGTTAACAGTTCTGGTCTGTTATGAATCTGTTCTGAAAAAGTCATATTGCCCATGCTGCTAGACATGATAATTTTTATTCCTGCATTTCTTTTCTTTCTTTTGGGCTGTCACAATTTGTCTGATCTGAATCACAACAGTGAAGCTGCCATTTGATTTGACCTTCAAGTATTTGTGAATGATCATTAAAGGAGACATTGCAAAGTTTCTTTCATAAAGATCAAAAGTATCGATGGCATGTTACATTGAGATAAATTGCCATGAAAAGTTTGAACTCAGTGGCATTGATATCGCAAAATCAGTCCTCTTACTGAAAACGATGCAGACCCTTACCTCAATGTCATACCATGCTCCTGATGTCGCTGGGGTTACACTCAACCAGCAAAGTCTTACCTTTCTGATACTTTGGGCTCAACTTTGAAAACATAAAATATCTGGATATTTTTCATAGGACGCACTCAACCATTGGTTTTAGCAGGCACTAGCAAAGGCTGAGTTTATTTGTCATCACCAATAGCTCTGGATAAAGTAACAGCGAGCTACCTTCCTGAAACACTTCCAATCCAAATGCTGCATACGTGCACACAGAGCTGTTTGTTAGGGATTCCAGGATTTTTTTTTCAATACATTGTAGCCAAGGAACAGCAATTTAGTGCCTCTCCAGGATGACAAGTGACTTGAATGACTACTTTCAGAGATTGATTTTCCCATTGTCCAGTCGATGACATTACCAGTGCAGGAGTGTCTCCAATTTGCATTGATCACATTTTTGTTCAGGGTCCATATTGCCACAATGAGTGAAGTAACATGGGTGGCATGGCAAGTTACTCTGATCTCACTTCAAATGATGTTGGAACATGAGCTAAAACACGAAAGAGTGAAAGTACAGAACACTGTGCTCATTGTTCTCACAATATTCCAAAGCTTTTTTTTTCGGTACGGACTTCCGATTCTGTCAGCAGATGTTTGTCCTATTTGTGATGAGGCTAGTTGGTGTCTGGAATGCACGGCTTAGGATGGTGGTTGAGGCAGGGAACATCCCAAACTTTAAAAGCACTTGGATCAGCACCTGGTGGTGTAGTCTCAATGGGCCTTTTCTCAATTGTATGATTCTGTGTGGGAGCAGCCATGAAAGGTCTGATGTATTCTGAAGTACTGGCCAATGGTACTTGTTTGTCTGTTCCATCAACTGTGCTCAGAAAGTGTTTCAAAACAGCATCACTCAGACAGTATCAGCACTTACTCAGCTGAGGACAGCCCAGTAATCTCTGAAGATATACAGGATTTTTCAAATGGTCAGTGCAAGATTATTCCAGCTGTTTATCGCCATTATTTTAACAAAACCAATAAAATGGATACAGCTTTCCCTTCATTAGAATAAAATATTTTAGCTGTTGTGGCATCATTCCTCAAAAGAAGAACAAACTCCTTCTGCCCATGTACACATTTTTGGGATGTATTTGTTTTCCTGCCGGTTCTTTATCCCCACTCCCCTCCAGTGCTGCTTCCATGATCTGGTTCCATGTTTGTGCCACTCGAATATGCATTTCCAAAGAGAATGTTTCTGTTTGAGCCAAGATTGTGAATGCTCACAAACTAACAGATCATATTCCTCAGCACCGTTTCACAGTCCTCAGTTCCTGTAGTAGTATATGTCGTTGTTCCAAAATATGTGGCACCATTCAGGTTTAACTGATGAATGGCTAGTTCTTCAGTGTTGCCAGGCAGGAATTATCTCCAACAGGAGGCAATCCGAAAGCACCATCTTGATATTCAAAGAGATAATCAACTTCCAGTGACAAATATCCTGTGTAACTATTCATCTGAAATTCACCAAATCACAGAGTCAGAAAGTTGTGAAGAATGGAAACAGAGGCTTCAGTTCACTTCATCCATTCCAATTACATATACCCAATAAATCTTGCCCCATTTGCTAGCTTTTGACCCGTATCCTTCTAAACCTTTCCTAATCACATACCCATCTTTTCAAATGTTGTAATTGTACCAAACTCCATTACTTCCCCTTGCAGCTCATTCCACACACTCACCTCCCTCTGTGTGAAAAGGTTACCCCGAAGGTTCCTTCTAAATCTTTTCCAGCTCACCTTAAACATGCACCCACTAATTTTGGACTCCCCCACCCTGCTGAAAACATCTTGTCTAGATCCCCTATCTATTCTCCTCCTGACTTTATAAATCTCAGTAAGGTCACCCCTCAGCCTCCGAATCTTCAGGCAAAAGCCTATTCAGTTTCTCCCTGCAGCTCAAACCGTCCAACCCAGGTAACATTCTTATAAATATTTTCTGAACCTTTTCAAATTTCACAACATCCTTCCGATAGCAGGGAGACGAGAATTGCATGCAATATTCCAAAAGTGGCCTAACCAGTGTACAGCCACAACAGGACCTCCCAACAACTACATGCAACGCACTGACCAATAAAGGCAAGTTATACCAAATGCAACAGGAGTAGACTCCCGACTTTAAGGGCATTTAAATGGGCATTGGATAAACATATGGATGATAATGGAATCGTGTAGTTTAGATGGACTTCAGATTGTTTCACATTTTGGCACAACATCAAGGGCCGAAGGGCCTGTACTGCACTGTAATATTCTATGTTCTATGTTAAATGCTCTCTTTACTATCCTATCTATCTCTGAATCCCCTTTCAAGGAAAAAAGCGCCTGCACACCAGGACTCATCGCTCAGCAATACTCCCCAGGGCCTTACCATTTTGAGTACAAGTGCTGCCCTAATTTGATTTCCAAAATGCAACACCTCAGATTTATTCAAATTAAATCTACCTACCATTCCTTGGTCCATTGTCCCATCTGATCGAGATCCCATTGTACTCTGAAGTAACCTTTTTCAGTGTCCACTACATTTCCAATTTGGTGAACTTCTAGCTGGAAGTTTTCAAGGTCAATTAATGCCGGTCTAGCTACACTAAAATCCCAAATGAATTTTAAAAAAAGTCTGATTTTCCAGAAAAATTATTGATCTATAGAGCTAAATGCTGTCTTTGACATCGTGGGATATATTTGCAAAATGCAGCTCATGCATAATGTGAAAGAAAAAGACAAATCACAGCTCAGGTCACAGATAATTAAAGATAACGCAGCATTTTTTGAAGCAGCTGGAGGAGCACTCAAAATGCCATGCCTAGTGGGTGTCGACTTCCAGATAAGTGTGATTAATGTAGTTTTGTTTTTTTGATTGGAACAGACACGTTGAGCTGAAGGTCCTGTTTTTATGCTGAATGGCTCTCTGACCTTAATTTTTGAAAACAGAAAAAGCAGTCTCACAATTTCCATAATATGTCAGCTTTTGTGCTCCTGAGATGCTGTTTGGCCTGCTGTGTTCATCAAGCTTCACACTTTGTTATCTTAGATTCACCAGCATCTGCAGTTCCCATTATCTCTGATCACAATTTCCATGTGTTGTGAGCATCAAGTGATGAGGATTACAATCTCAAAGACCACACAGCATCCTGGCTTGAATCTATATCATTGTCCATTCACTGACATTTCTTCAGAATCCTGAACGCCTCCATGTGACATATGTTAGTGTCCCTGGGTTTCACCATCATATTCTGAATGGAAATTCGACAGAGGCAAGAAATGCAGGTCTTGCCAACAACAGTCATCTCAACAGGACAAATAGAAGTAATCTGTACTATTAAAGACATATATTCAGCCCAATCTGTTTACTAAAGCAGTTTTATTGAGATTTTAACTTTGTTCTATGTCTCTGATCTTTCTGAAAAACCATGAAGCTTTCCTGAGCATTTTCATAGTGTCGTTTAAAAATCGTATTTGGAAGTTGTACCCATCATTCTGAAAGGGAGCGCCTTCATCGCAATGTGAAAACTTGGATCAGGAGTAAGTGATTAGAAAAATCAAACCAAGTTCGCCATGTGGTGAGCTCTTGAATGATGTGGCCTCAAATAACCGTTCCTCTCCACCCCTGCTAAAATTGGTGTGTTATTCTGAGTCATGAATCTGTCTGCCACTCCCTTACGAATATTCAATAACTTATCCTCCATCTCGCTCTGGAAAGACTTCCATAAACACACAATCCTTTGAAAGGGTAAAATAAACAAGTCACCATCGTCTCACTGAGATATTGTCCAGTTTTACAGTCCATCCACTGGTGGTAATCTCGTGCACAAATAGAAATATTGTTTCAGCATTCAACTTGAAAAGACTGCTCGGAATATTTTGCGTTCAAACAGGCCCGGATCAGATTTGTCCTCGGCTGCTTTGGGAAGCGAGAAATGCAATTGCTTCGCCACTTGCGAAGATCTTTGCATCCTCGCTCTCCACTGGAGTCGTACCTGAGGACTGGAGAGAGGCAAATGTAATTCCTCTCTTCAAGAAAGGAAATAGGGAAATCCCCGGCAACTATAGACCGGTAAGTCTCACGTCTGTCGTCTGCAAGGTGTTAGAAAGGATTCTGAGGGATAAGATTTATGACCATCTGGAAGAGCATGGCTTGATCAAATACAGTCAACACGGCTTTGTGAGGGGTAGGTCGTGCCTTACAAACCTTATCGAGTTTTTTGAGGATGTGACTAGAAAGGTTGATGAGGGTCGAGCTGTGGATGTGGTGTATATGGACTTCAGTAAGGCATTTGATAAGGTTCCCCATGGTAGGCTTATTCAGAAGGTCAGGAGGAATGGGATACAGGGGAACTTAGCTGCTTGGATACAGAATTGGCTGGCCAACAGAAGACAGCGAGTGGTAGTAGAAGGAAAATATTCTGCCTGGAAGTCAGTGGTGAGTGGAGTTCCACAGGGCTCTGTCCTTGGGCTTCTACTGTTTGTAATTTTTATTAATGACTTGGACGAGGGAATTGAAGGATGGGTCAGCAAGTTTGCAGACGACACAAAGGTCGGAGGTGTCGTTGACAGTGTAGAGGGCTGTTGTAGGCTGCAGCGGGACATTGACAGGATGCAGAGATGGGCTGAGAGGTGGCAGATGGAGTTCAACCTGGATAAATGCGAGGTGATGCATTTTGGAAGGTCGAATTTGAAAGCTGAGTACAGGATTAAGGAAAGGATTCTTGGCAGCGTGGAGGAACAGAGGGATCTTGGTGTGCAGATACATAGATCCCTTAGAATGGCCACCCAAGTGGACAGGGTTGTTAAGAAAGCATATGGTGTTTTGGCTTTCATTAACAGGGGGATTGAGTTTAAGAGTCGTGAGATCTTGTTGCAGCTCTATAAAACTTTCGTTAGACCGCACTTGGAATACTGCGTCCAGTTCTGGGCGCCCTATTATAGGAAAGATGTGCATGCTTTGGAGAGGGTTCAGAGGAGGTTTACCAGGATGCTGCCTGGACTGGAGGGCTTATCTTACGAAGAGAAGTTGACTGAGCTCGGTCTCTTTTCATTGGAGAAAAGGAGGAGGAGAGGGGACCTGATTGAGGTATACAAGATAATGAGAGGCATAGATAGAGTTGATAGCCAGAGACTATTTCCCAGGGCAGAAATGGCTAGCACGAGGGGTCATAGTTTTCAGCTGGTTGGTGGAAAGTATAGAGGGGATGTCAGAGGCAGGTTCTTTACGCAGAGAGTTGTGAGAGCATGGAATGCGTTGCCAGCAGCAGTTGTGGAAGCAAGGTCATTGGGGTCATTTAAGAGACTGCTGGACATGTATATGGTCACAGAAATTTGAGGGTGCATACATGAGGATCAATGGTCGGCACAACATTGTGGTCTGAAGGGCCTGTTTCTGTGCTGTACTGTTCTATGTTCTATGTAAGATCATGTGTCATTCGCCTAAAGTGCAATAAATCCAGGGCCAGTCTGGTCATGATTTCCTCTGAAGATAAATACTTCTCAAAGGAATCACTTCAGTCAATCATCTCTGGATGGCTTCCGATTTCATCGTGCCCACAGCCTAATGCAGTCTCACCATTACCCGGGAAAAGTGGCCAAAAACTGCCCTATTCGGCCTTGAGACTGCTCGACCATGTCCTGCAGCAAACCAGGTACTACAGCCACGTTACCTTTCTTAGTACCTTCCTAAGGAACCAGATCATCCCCATTGGACTACAGTCCACATTCAAGCCTTCCCAATTTTTCCCCAGATGTGACAATATCTACATCCAGAACATTAAGACACTTCAGAAGCATCTTTCCCTGCGACTCCTGAAACACACACTCGCAGCAGTGCGACGGCAACTCCAGGCAATACACTCCAGCCTACCCAAGCTCAGAGCCTCCCTCTCTCAGACTTCTACACCCCTCGCACTCACTCCAACCTCTTTCCTGCAGAACGTACAGCCCTCTGCTCCCATCCCAACCTCACCATAAAACCCATGGACAAGGGAGGCGCAGTTGCAGTATGGCACACTGACCTCTACATCGCTGAGGTTACGTGCCAACTCTCCAACACCACCTCCTACTGCCCCCTTAATCATGACCCCACAACCGACCACCAAACCATCATCTCCCAAACAATCCACAACCTCATCACCTCAGGTGACCTCCCACCCCCAGCCTCCAACCTCATCATTCCCCAACCCTGCAACGGCTGTTTCTATCTCCTTCCCAAAATCCACAAACCTGCCTGCCCTGGCTGACCCATTATCTCTGCCAGCTCCTGCCCCACCGAGCGGATCTCCACCTCACTGGAATTCATTTTTTCACATTTCGCCCAGGAACTCCCTACCTACGTCTGTGACACAACCCATTCTCTCCATCTCCTACAAAACTTACAATTCCCCAGTCCCCAACACCTCATCTTTACCATGGACATCCAGTCCCTATGAAGCCGCATTCCCAATACAGATGGCCGAAAGGTCATCCGCTTCTTCCTCTCCCGCAGGCCCAACCAGTCCCCCTCCGCTGACACCCTCATCCGCCTTGCTGAACTCTTCCTCACTCTCAACAACTTCTCTTTCAATTCCTCCCACTACCTACAGACAAAGGGGGTGGCCATGGGTACCTGCATGGACCCAAGCTGTGCCTCCTTCTTTGTAAGTTATGTGGAACAATCCCTCTTCCATACTTTCACAGGCCCTAAATTCCACCTCTTCCTCCATGACAGTGATGACTACATCAACGCCGCCTCCTGCATCCACGAGGAGCTCAAACAGTTCATTCACTTCACTGACACCTTCCACCCCACCCTTAATTTCACCTGGACCATCTCTAACGCCTCTCCCTCCTTCCTGGACCTCTCTGTCTCCATCTCCGGCAACAACCTAGAAGCTAATATCCATTTCAAGCCCACTGACTCCCAAAACTACCTGGAATACACCTCCTCCCACCCACCTTCCTGCAAAAATGCCATCCCCTATTCCCAATTGCGCCAGATCTGCTCCCAGGATGAGGAATTCCACACCCTGTACATCTCAGATGTCCTCGTTTTTCAAGGACTGCAACCTCCCCCGACACAGTGGTCGAGAACTCCCTCGACCGTGTCTCCCACATTTTGCGCAACTCATCCCTCACACCCCGTCCCCACCCTTATCTGCCTTCCGGATGGACTACTCTCTCCGTGACTCTCTGGTCCGCTCCACACTCTCCTCCAGCCTCACCACACCTGGCACTTTTCCCTGCAACCGCAGAAAGTGCTCCATCTTCCCCTACTCCTCCCTCATCATCTCAATCCCAGGCCGCACATCTGCTTATACGGTATACTGCATCCGCTGTTCCCGTTGTGGCTCTGCTGCATCGGAGAAACCAAGCGGAGGCTTGGGGACAAGTCTGCAGATCACCCATGCTCGGTTCACACTAAACAACTCCCCCTCTCATTCTGCAAATGACATGTCCATCCCGGGCATCCTGCAATGCCACAACGATGCCACCTGAAGGTTACAGGAATAGCAACTCATATTCTGCTTGGGAACCCTGTAGCCCAATGGTATCAATGTGTATTTCACAAGCTTCAAAATCTCCCCTTCCGCCACTGCATACCAAAACCAGCCCAGCTTGTCCCCGCCTCCCTAACCTGTTCTTCCTCTCACCTGTCCCCTCCTCCCACCTCAAGCCGCACCCCCATCTCCTACCTACAAACCTCATCTCGACCCCTTGACCAGTCCGTCCACCCTGACTGACCTATCCCCTACCTACCTCCCCACCTACACTCACCTTTACTGGCTCCATCCCCGCCTCTTTGACCGGCCTGCCTCCTCTCCACCTATCTTCTCGTACGCAGCAGCAGCTACGCACTGATGATGTCTTCTCGACTGGAGACGAAACGTTTGCAATTCATTTGCCAAACTCGGCGAACAAACCAACAGACAACTATCTTCTCCTCTATCCATCTTCAGTCCGTCTCCCCCTCTCTCCCTATTTATTCCATAACACTCTCCCCATCCCCCTTTTCTGATGAAGGGTCTAGGCCCGAAACACCAGCTTTTGTGCTCCCGAGATGCTGCTTGGCCTGCTGTGTTCATCCAGCTTCACACTTTATTATCTTGGATTCTCCAGCATCTGCAGTTCACATTATCGCTGATGCAGACAGTGACAGGCTGAAGCACCTTCCCCTGTGCTGGGACATTCTCTGAGTGTGCGGTTCTGTACCGATTGTTGCTGCAATCTCACTGACCCTCCGGTAGTCATGGAACTGGTTGACGAGGCTTGTTAGTGACGTCAGCTCTGCCCTGTCTCATCTGATTGGTACCTTTCCGATGATCTACATTCACTGCGAAGAGAGATTTATAGAAAAGGTGCTGAAAAAGTGTTGGTGTAAACTGACTGTTTGCCCTGGTCAGGAAGCCCAGGAGTTTGGGAACAGTAAAAACTGACAGCAGTGATTTACAAGTCTTTGCACCCAGTCAGGCTGATGGAAAATATGGAAGGTAACTGGGACTTAAGGTAGTCCAGCACTATAAGGGCCTTGTTTTTTGGCCTACTTAGTTGACTTCAGTGTGTCTTGTCAGTTTTAATATCTGATGTGTCCTTTATTTTTAAGGCCCTATGTTAAACTGATTGTTGGAGTAAGGAGTAGGAGCTTGTGCCATTTGCTGTATTTCCAAACTGGTTATAGTCTCTTTGAACCAATTCTAAAAACAGTCTAATCAAAACTTGAGGAAGGGTCTAGGCATGAGATGTCAGCCTTCCTGCCGTGTTCATCCAGCTCTACACCTTGTTATCTCGGATTCTCCAGCATCTGCTCAACAGGCCCTTCAGCCTGACAATTCCACACCAAAACTCAGAGCATCCCAGCCACACCTACAACCCACCTAATCTACCCCTCCCTAAACATTACAGGCAATTTAACATGGCCAATCCACCTAACCAGCACATCTTTGGATTGTGGCAGCATCCTGATGAAACCCACACAGACACAGGGAGAATGTGCAAACTCCACACAGGCAGTCGCCCAAGGCTGTACTCGAACACGGATCCTGGTGTTGTGAGGCAGCAGTGCTCACCATGGAGCCACCATGCCACCAAAGTGCTTTCTCTCAGTGCTCTCACCCAACTTTCTCCAAATATGCTTGTTCCAAGGTAACTGTTAATCTGTCCTTTTTTGCATGTTCAACACTTGCTCTGAATGTTAGTGCCTCATCCCTGGTAATGCCGCACCTTCCCACCAACACCATCCCCAAATATCCACACATGGCATCAGAAGTAAAAGCAAATCGCCTGCCAACACTACCTCATTACAAATAGCATTTCAGAAAAAAAAAATGAAGCCATCGAAGTATTCACTAGTGTTGACTTTGATGATGACTTGGGATGTATTGAACTACAGATTTTGGAAACACTGTGAGCCAGGAAAGGATATGGCATGTACAACACACGTTTTTCATTTGAGTGCAGAGCAACTAATCAAACAAGTGTGCATGTGACTGCTTTATTTTTCTCATGCCAAGGCCTGTGAGCTTAATCAGATTACCAATTCACTGATGCGAGATACAACTGTGAATGACAGTCAGTGGCACATTACTCCGAAAGCCAATTCTCACATTAGCCAGACCGAGAGATATTTACAAATCTAGCAAAATGAGCCAGAGTTAAATAAAAATGCTAAATCAAGATGCAGAATTGCCTGTCCACAAAGTACATTCTTGCTCTAAGAACTCTACAAGCTTTTCAGCACCTGACAGGAGTTATGCCGCAATATCTCTGCCCTTCCCTGACATTTTTGCACTTTGATGTTTCAACTAGAACTTAATGCCTCACAGTGCTCCTGTCTTGCCTGGTGTTTATCGCAGGCATAAGCCAGGCAGCTTAGCATTGTTATTACCAGCAGTCAGTCAAGGGGTGGTCAGCACCTGTGGCAACAAACACGTGTTTCGACCAAATGGGCACGTCTCAAATTCTCAGGGAAACAGTTCTCAGTCAGGGCAAGGGGGAATAGTATTCAGTCAGGAGATCCTGACACAGCATGGCCAAGGAATCATTCGATATCAGCCCAGGGACTTCGACACTGTCAGTCAGCCATTTGAGACAATCGGGATCAGGGGATCTGTATCACTACAGTACAGAGAGGTGGCCACACTCACCACTAATTTCATTCCCAAAATGGTCCAGTAGATTTGTTGAGCCTGAATTATGACCATCAATCCAAGCTGACCCTGTCCATTCCTGCCACTGGGCGTCAGTTTGATGAAATTCTCAAAGGTGTTCAGGAGATTGGGAGGTTCAAGTCCATCGCTCCCTGAAATCGCAACACAAGTAGATAAGACGGTGAAGAATTTCACTTTCATGGTTCACTGCATCAGGATCTGGTCAGCTTTGATATGTGGCTGATAAGTGAGATGAAGTATTTTTTTCAAACATGTCAGAGCATGCATTGTTCCTACGAGAACAACTGTGGTTCCTTTCATGCATTTTTAAAAATTTCAATCATGAAACGGCCACAACTTGATTAGAAGTGAAAGTGACCATCAACCAGTTTGAACTGTCGGTTGCTAAATAAATTAAGACAGAGATAACTGTATTTGCAGGAGTTTTTTTTTGTTAAAAAAAAATCATTCATGGAATCTTGATATCACTGTATAAAAATGGAAGTTTTCTTCCCTAAAGGACAGAGGTGAACAGATGGGTTTTTCTGACTGACAACAGATTCATGGTCATCATTAGATTCTTATTTCTAGATTTAAAAAAAAACTCAAATTCCACCATCTGGAATGGTGTGATTCAAATCTAGGTCACCAGACCGTATCTCAGTCTCTGAGTGAGATGTTAATGTGATGACAGCCCATTGATTTATATACTTCTATAAATTAAAGTCTCTGTATAGAAATCAAATGCAGATAAAAGACTTTAATTTACAGAAGTAAACTCTTATCTACCTACACATCGGTATGCAGGCACTACCCTGAAGTTTCCTGCCCAGCTAGGAATTCAGTGTAAAGCTTTTTTCACTCCTTTTCTTCTCACACATCGGTATGCAGACACTGTCTTAAGCTTCCTGTCTGAATTGAAACTAGAATCAAACTGTTTCAAATAGGGTTAGGTGGGGAAAATTTGTAAGGGTGTGAAACCTCTAAAGCATGTAACTTCTGTCACTGGCAAAGGGGCCAGGGCACTGACTTTGTTCTAGTCAGACACACTGGCAACTTGAAATCACAATCCGTCCTCGACAACAACTCAAAATCGCCTCCTGCCATTAGCAGCTACTTCACTAGCAATCGATACTATAAGCTGGTCTTTTATGTTCTTGATGTAATAATTGCTTGGTATCCTATTTTTGTCTGTTGTAGTAATTGTTTTATGCATCATGCCATTATAAATTGTGAAGTCATTTTCAGTATCGTGGCTTTTGTAAAGTATAATAAGCGGGCACTGTCTGCTGCTTGGGGAGAATTACTTGCGAGACTCTGCTCTCTGTGCCGGGTTGAGTACAGTGATTCTCCACAGCTTGTACTTGCTTGGTAATAAAAGGATTTGTGTTTTTCTAAACAGGTCAGTGTCTTGTGATTGCAGCAAGTCCGTGAGGGTCTCCGAAAACAAACTTGACATGTGGAGTAATGGACAGCAGACTAAATAGGAAATATATACTAGATATCACACAATGTCTAGCTTTTTGTATTCATCACAAGATCTGTCACTGCTATGGACACCTGGTAAAGATCTGAAGAGACTGCATTCCCCATGGACAGGTCACCAGGTTTCATTGCATTTTTGCAATCGGCTATCAGGGATATAGAACATGACTCATCCCAATCTTTTGTTGGATTTAAAACTTTCCTTTGATTGTTTCCAATAAACAAATATCTATTAGTAGTTGAAAGATGTCTGTGGAGAGCAATAGAATCCATAATTGTAGAAGGTGTGCAAACATATTGACCAGACACAACAAATAAAGGGCCATTTCGATCAACATAGAATCCCTACAGTGTGGAAGATGGCCATTCAGTCCATTATCAACCCTCCAAACAGCATCTCACCCAGTCTCACACCCTACCCTGCATTTTGCACACAAGACACTATGGGCAATTTAGCATTGTCATTCTACCGAATTTGCACATTTTTGGACTGTGGGAAACTAGAGCACCTGGAGGAAACCCACGCAGGCAGGGTCTGGGTAGGACACTCTAAGTTCATTGGGAACTCGATGGGCTAAATGGTCTGCTTCCAGACTGGAGGGATTCTATGATCTCCAGAAGCAAGCCCAAAAAGCATGGTTTGGATATAGCTAACTGCAGAATCAAAAACCGACTTCACAGTTACTCAGAAATTTGCTGCTCGTTCACCAGTCCGGATGAACCAGGAAATCCCTTTTCACATACTGTGCGGGCGGCTCGTCTTTAGTCAGTGAGAATGTGTCAATGTGTCGTGATAACGTGACTATTTCCAAACTCTACCTGACAGATACACAACTGATATTAACATTTTATCCACAATACCTGTACTTTTAATTGAGCAGGGATCAGTAACATCAGTAAATACAGCCCAAAAACACGGTTCACTTGATAGTGAGAGTGACAGCAAAATCCTTCAACTGTGCTTCTTTGTGAACTCACTGGTGTGTTAACAGTTTGGATAACTGAGTGAATGCTTTCCCCAGTCAGAGCTCATGAATGGGTTCTCCCCAGTGTGAACCTGCTGGAACACAAGCAGGTAGGATGACCAAGTGAATGCTTTCACAGATTTAGAGCAGGTGAATGGTTTCTCCCCAGTGTGAACGCTCTGTAGGTTAGGTGAGCAAGTGAATCCCTTCCCACACTGGGAGCAGACGAATGGTCACTCCCCAGAGTGAAGTCGCTGGTGGATCAGCGGGCAATTCGAGTCAGCAAAGCCTTTCCCTCACACAGAACAGGCCAACGGTCTCTCTCCAGTGTGAATTCGCTCGTGCATCAGCGGTTGAGATGTCTGAGTGAATGCTTTCCCACATTTCATGCAAATGGTTTCTCTACAGTGCGAACTCACTGGTGTTTAAGCAGGTTAGAGGACTGAGTGAATCCCATTCCACAATCAGAGCAGGTGAATGGTTTCTCTCCAGTGTGACTCTGGTGGTCAGTTTCTAGCTGGGATGGATTAAAAAATTCATTCCTGCAATCTGCACATTTCCACAGTCTCTCTCCAGTGTCACTGCGCTGGTGCTCGGACATTTCAGATGAATCTTCACAGACTCTTTACAGACCATGTGCATTTCTCCCCAGTGTGAATGCTGCTTTTTCCTCCAATGTTCAAAATCCTGAGGTAACTGGTTTGTGATAAACAAAGTGACTGTCAGAGCTGGATGTGGACCTGTTTGTATTCTCCAATTGCAGACTAAGCTTTCAAACAGAAAGCAAGTGCAGTGAGTGAGGAACCAGAAGAACAACCACAGATTGTGAAATCGAGAAATCCTCTGGACATTTATGGAGCGACACTTGGGAAATGTGCTGGATCATCATTAGGACAAATTGAAATAAATATCCTCCAGGCAAGGGATCCAGTCAGTATTTGCACAAAACTGCTCAAAGAGAGGTGGGAGAGCCAGGGAGGAAGGGCAGGCATTGTAACTCAGTATTTCAGAGGGATCAAAAGGTTAAGAACAGTGCAGAAGTAAAATTGTGGAAATCTGAAATGAAAACAAAAAAAATGCTTAGTCAGAGTTGTACAGCACAAACCAATCCCTTTCATCCCAGTTGTCCATGCTGACCCTATGTCCCAAATTAATCTAATCCCATTTGCAAGCAATTGACCCATATTCCTCTAAACCCAACCTATTGACATACCCATCCAGATGCCTTTTAAATGTCATAATTGTACCAGCTTCCACCAGTTCCTCTGGCAGGTCATTCTACACAGGCACCACCCACTTTCCCTTAAAAAAATTTCCTTCTCAGCTTAAACCAATGTGTTTAGTTCCAGTCTCCCCAACCCCAGGTCAACAACCTTGGCTACTCACTCCATGCCCACCATAATTTTATTAACCTCTAAGGTAACCTCTCAGCCTTCAATGCTCCAGGGAAAATAGCCCCAGCATATTCGGCCTCTCCCTGCAGCTCAAAACTTCCAACATCCTTCTAAATCTTTCCTGCACCCTGCTAAGTTTAACTGCATCATTCCTATAGCAGGGAGACCAGAACTGAACACAGTATTCCAAAAGCAGCATAATCAATGCCTTGTTCAGCCTATAACATGACCTCCCAACTCCTACACTCAATGCACTGACCAATTAATGCAAGCATAGCAAATATCATCTTCAGTACCTTCTGTACCTGCAATCCACCTTCAAGGAACTGTGCACGTGCACCTCAAGGAGTCGCTGTTGCGTAACAGTCCCCAGGGCCTCATCAATAAGTGTTTCAGCCCTGCCGTGATTTTCATTACCATAATGCAAAAGCACTCATTTATCCAAACTAAACTGATTTCTATCACTCCTGGGCCATTCGACCCATCTGATTAAGATCCGATTGTCCTTGGAGACAACCTTCTTTGCTGTTTACTGCATAAACAATTTGCGTCATCTGCACACTTACTAACCATTCCTCCAATATGCATTCCACATGAGTTGTATCAATGATAAAAAGCAGTGAAGCCAGCACCAATCCTTGCAGCACACTGCTGTTAATAGTCCTCCAGACAGAAAAAAATACAACACACCCACCACGATCCTGTTTCCTACCTTCAAGCCAATTTTGTTTCAAATAGCTCAGTCTCCCTGGATTCCACTTGATCTCATCTTGCTAACCTGTCCGTCATGTGGAGTTTTGGTGAATGCCTTGCTGAAGCCCATATCGAAAACGTCCATTGTTTTGTCTTCTTCAACATTCTTTGTCACTTCCTCAAAAAACTCAATCAAGTTAGTTACTCAAGATTTCCCACTCACAAAGCCACGTTGACTATCCATAATCAGTCTTTGCTTCTCTAAACACATGCAAGCCCTGTCCCTCAGAATCCCCTCCAGCAATTTACCCACCACTGACATCAGGCTCAATGGTCGATGGTCCTCTGGCTTTTCCTTTAAGAATGGCACCAGATTAGCCACCCCAACTTCTGACACTTCCCCAGTGTCTCAGTGATGCAGATATCTCAGCAAGGGGCCTAGTAATTAGATTAGATTAGATTCCCGACAGTGTGGAAACAGGCCCTTCGGCCGAAGAAGTCCACACTGTCCCTTGAAGCATCCCACCCGGACCCATCCACCTATAACCCACACACCCCTAAACACTACAGGCAATTTAGCATGACCAATCCACTTAACCTGCACATCTTTGGACTGTGGGAGGAAACCGGAGAACCCGGAGGAAACCCACGCAGACACAGGGAGAATGTGCAAACTCCACACAGACAGTCGCCCGAGGCTGGAATCAAACCCAGGTCTCTCTTCCCCAGCTTCTCACAGTTTGTGGATAACACCTGATCAGGTGCCAGGGACCTATTCACCTTTATGCATTTTAAGACGTCCAGCACCCAGGCCTCTGTAATATGGACACTTCTCACAACTCATTATTTATGTGTCCAAGTTCTCTTGCTTCCATATCCTTCTCTGCAGTAAATACTAATGTGAAAGACTCATTCGCATCTCAGTCTGCAGTTCCACACATAGACAGCCATGTTGATCTTTAAAAAGGCCCTGTTTTCTCCCTCGTTTTTTTGTCCCAAATGAAGTGTCAGAATCTCTTGGGATTACCCTTAACCCTATTTGCCAAAGATGGCTCCTTGTTGCCATTCTCATTTCCCTTGAGTATACTCCAACTGCCCTTATACTTCGAGGGATTGACCCAGTTCCTGCTGTCATGACCTGACATGCGCTGCCTTCTTTTTCTTGACCACAGCCTCAATTTCTTCAGTCGTCCAATAGCCCCTACATTTACCAGCCTTGCCCTTCACATGAGAAGGAACATACTGTCTCTGGACTCTCCCTATTTCATTTTCGAAGGCCTTCCACTTTCCAAGCATTCCTTTACCTGCATATTACCTCTCCCGATCATCGTTTGGAAGTTCTTGCCCAATAATGTCAAAGTTGGCCTTACTCCAATTTAGAAATGTATATTAAATATACAACTTTTATATTTAAACTGATCCCATCTATCTGTATCTGGCACATATTCCTTTAAACCTTTCTTATATATGTCCTAATTCAAATGTCTTTTAAACAATGCGACTGTGCCCGCATCCACCACCTCCTCTGAAAGTTCGTTTCACACATGAACCACAATGTAAAAGAAAAATTGTCCCTCATGTCGTTTTTAAATATGTCTTTCTCCTCTCACCTTACATGTCCCCTTGTCTTAATCACCCAACCTAGGGGAAAAAACCCCTTAATATTTGCATAATCTGTGCCCCTCATGTTTTTTCTGAACATCTGTAAGGTCACCCTGTAACCTCCTATGCTCCAGTGAGAAAAGTTCAAGCTTTGGCAGTCTATTTTGATAATCGAGCCCTCCATTCCTGGTAACATCCCAGCAAGTCTTTTCTGACCTGTCTCCAGTTTAATAATAATCATGTCCTTCCTGTAACAGGGCGACCAGAACTGCACGCAATACCTCAAATGAAGCCTCAACAATGTCCTGTACAACCTCAACATAACATCCCAACTCCTATACTCAAAGGTCTGAGCAATGAAGGAAAGTATGCATCACAATTTACTAACCACCCTGTTGGCCTGTCTCCATAAAGTTCGAAGAATTATGCAGTGAATCTCAGCATTTCTCTGTTCCACAACTCTACCCTGGGTGCAACCATCAGTTGTGTAATTCCTACCCTTGTTCATTTTACCAAAATACAATATTTCACATTTATTCAAATTGAGCTTCATCTTCTCCTCAACCCATTGACCCAAATGATTAACATGTCACCGTCATCTCAGATAACCTTCACTAACCACTATACCACCAATTCAGTATAATCTGCAAACTTACTAATCTTGTCCCTTAAATTCTCATCCAAATTGTTAGTGTAAATGAGAAACATAAGTGGACCCTGTACCGATTGCTGTGGAACACGCTGGTCACAGAACTCCACTCTGAAAAAATCCTCCAGCACCGCGTTCTCTCCAAAAACTAAACCAATTTTGTTTCCAATTAGCAAGCTCTTCCTGAATCACATGTGATCTAACTTTACTGGAATTCTGGAACCCTGACAAAAGCTTCACTCTCATTCTAGAGGTGCTGCAAATCTGACCCAATTCCCTGCCATTTGTCCATGGCCCTCTTGATCGTACCTTGAAAAGTTAAATCCCAAATCTTTGAGAATAACTACTGAATCTGCATCTGGCTGCCACACAGACTGTTGCAGATTCTGGGAACTTGCTGAGTCAAGTAACCTTCAAGTTTTCACCCTGCATTATTTGCCAATTATCTGAATGTTGTATTCTGCAGTTACCAAACATTGTCACAATGTTAATAATTTTTGTCTCTCTGCAAACTAATATCCGGGAAATAAACCTACTAAACTAAATCATTGCTAATTAGCCCAAAGGAGAATCATCCGTGCTTCTGTTAGCTCTCTCCAAACCAGAAACCCATCATAATTATAGATAACGAAGTGTGGAGCTGAGTGAACACAACATTTGCTGCTTGGCCTGCTGTGTTCATTCAGCTCCACACTTTGTTATCGCGGATGCTCCATCATCTGCAGTTCCCATTATCACCCATCAAAATTGTAATTTACTTATGGGACGTGGTCTTTGCTGCCCAGACTAATATTGATTGTCCATTTTTATTTGATTTAGAGAAAGTGGCAGTGAACCACTCTCTCTCACTACTGCACTCTGTGTGCTGTAAGTGCACCACTGTGCCGCTTATTTGATAATCCACCCTACAGCCTCACCACACTCCCTATCGCAGGAATCATATCTCAATCCTCACTACCCTCCCTATCATGAGAATGACCCTTCAGCCTGCACGATTGCAGGCTCCACCTTCGAGCCTTACCACCTTTCCTATCACTGGAATCTCTCTCCAGCCTCATGACCTGCCGATTGTTGGAATCCCCCTCTAGCCTCAGATCTCTCACGGTCTCTGTAGATTCCTCCAGTCTCTCAAGCCTCCTATCTCCAGTCTCCTCCAGCCTCAACACTCTCCTATCTGTGTAAATTCCTCCAGCCCGTATAAACTTCCTTAGCTGTGTAATTGCCTTTAACCTGACAAACCTCCTTTTGTTTGAGGTCTCCTCCAGCCTCTCAATCCTCAACATTTCTCTGACTTCCTCCAATCCCACACTTTTCCCTATTTTTGAAATCTTCGACAGTCTCAGAACCCTTCCCGTCTCTAATATTCTCCAGCCTCACAAATCTCAATATGTCCCTTCCTCTAATACAGTCCTAATGATGATGCCCCATTTTTATTCCTCCACTTGATGGTGGCACTTGCAAATTCCTGGGATTCAAGCTCCAGAATTTCCTGGTAAACCGCTTCATCTCTATACCTCACTCGTTTCCCAAAAACATTAACCAATTATGAGTCATCTATTCTAACATCTCCTTTCCTGAGAGGGAAAAAAATTGCTTGAACTATTGCTTGGCATCTTCTCTGTGAAGTGTCTCTGAATCGACAGTACAGAAAAGGGCTCTGTGGCCCATCCAGCCTCTGCCAGTTAAAAACCACCACCTAACTACTCTAATCTAATTTTCCAGCACTTGGCCCATACATTTGTCTGCGTTGGCATCACAAGTGGGCATCTATATATGCCTTAAACGCTATGAGGATCTCTGTGCCTACCACCCTCACAGACAGTGAGGTTCAGTGCCATTGTCACAGCATGATGACATCACAGGCAGGAACAGAGACGAGCTGAGTCTGTGCAAACCAAAGATCCCCCACACACTGTGAAGGACGGGAGGGACCCGGATAGGGGGCAGAGGAGATTTAACAGAATGGTTTGTAGGAAGAGGGTTTTTAGTTGCATGGTTAGGACTGTTTATTTTTAAAATTTCTCTTTCATGTGACTTGGAGGTTGCTGGTACATAGAGAATATCCATCTATGATAGATGGACTCTCCTTCTCAACCTCTCCCCTCGCCTGGGGTATGGTAATCTTCAGGTTAAACCAGCCCTATGGTCAGGTAGGGCAGTGGTGACTTTACCTTTGACACAGTGATGCCACTTTGCCTCGGTGGTGTAGAGGGGAATGTTGAATGTGGTAGATGGGACACCACTCTGACACAGTGCTTCATCTGGAGGATGTTCACTTTTTCAAATAGTGTTGGGGTTGTACTAATGCAGGGAAGTGGAAAATGTTCCAACACAATCCAGACGAGTGCCTTACAGACAGCCAACAGTCATTGAGGAATCAGGTGCTTGGAGAAACTGAGATTGCTCTCCTTGTAACAAAGTATTTTGAGGGGACCATTGATAGAGGTGTTTACAAATGAAACACTTTAGCATGATAAAATGTACACATGACTGATCATAAAAACATTACAGGACATATATTGAAAATTTTAGGGACAATCTATTGAGAGAATGGGGTGATTTAAGACAAAAAAAAAATAGACGGCAAATGAGAAATTAGCAGGAACACAATACTCACACACAATGCAAATATCCAGATGTTGATGAAGTGAGGAACTCTGTCAGAGTTTGGGGTTACAATTATTGAGTTTCCCCACCTGAAAGTCCACTTGTAATATCCTGTAACACAAATTCATAACATCCATCACTGTCAGTCCGGGTAGAAATTCACAACATCCCCTCATCCTGGCCGAAGATGACTGTGCATTGTCCCTATTACACATTCTCCCTTGTGGAGGTCAGTCATCGTTTCAGAGGGAAATCTATTCGGGTTTCTAGGAATTTAAACCTTGGGACTTCATGTCACTAACCAGAACTGTAGGTCTTTGACACATGGCAAAGAATGGCCAAGGTTTAGTGACAGGAAAGAGAAAGAGATGCAGTGGGATTTTCCAATGACAGTGACGTCAAATATTGGTTTTTAACAGAATGGATGAGATGGACATCACCAGAAAAGAGGAGCAGACAGAACAAGGACAATGTCTGAACTGGCATGGGGGGGGAAGAGGCAAGGAGGAGGAGAAGGAGGAGAAATAAGGGAGGCTTAGAATGTTTGTGGTTTCGCAGGAATAGGGCAAAGGATTAAGACGAGCTCTGATAAGGCTTCACACAAGACTGGGGAAAGATGAAAGTTTGGGACTCAAACGACGAGCAAAGTGCATGGCAATTTGGTTTGGTGGGTTAATGGAAGAGAGGGAAGCAGCAGAGGCATCTGATTAGGATTGTCTCAATCTGAGTGACATGGAGTTTCTATGTGTCTCCCTCACTTGTTGTTGGAGGAGAGGAAGGAGGAGACAGGATGATGGACAATGGTTTGCAAAAAAAAACAATGCCTGTGTTAGAGATATTCAAAACTGAAGGAACAAACCTGATGAATTAACTTTTATCCAGAATATTAAAATGCACAACAGAAGTCCGGTTTTGAACCCCATCTCAGCAGATGGTGGACTTTGAATTCAATAAAAAAAACTGGAATTAAGAATCAACTGTTGCCATGGTACCATTGCTAATGGCAGAAAAAGAAAAAAACCTGACGTCCTTCAGGGAAAGAAATTTGCTAAACTCAGCAAGCCACTCAGTTACAAATCAATGCAAAGTCTCAACAAAGGAATGAAGCTGGGTGGCCCGCTTGGCATCTGCCAAGGCACAAGGAAAGACAACTGCAGAATCAGCCCTATCGATTCCATAAACTCCTCCTCACTAATATCGGGGGTGAGTGGCAAAATTTGGAGCGATGGCTCAAAGACTAGGCAAGGAACAGCATCATATGCTTAGAATCTACCTTATAGACAAGTGACACACACCACCATCAAGGTCCGTAGTGAAGGCCTGTCCCAGGAGCAGGACAGACATGGCAGCACAGTGCTATTCTGATCGCAGTAATTGACCTGGGAATACGACATTGACTCTGACGCCTGGAAGACTCATGGCTCCTGTTGAATGCCATGGACCATCCTCCCTCAGTTGATAAACAGTATTATCGCCAGATTATTAATCCAGAGACCCAGACACCATTCCGGGGACCTGGGTTCGAATCCTGCCATGGCAAATGGTGGAATTTGAATTAAATAATGATGTGGAATTAATAGCCGAACGATGAACATGAAACCATTGCTGATTATTTGGGTTCGCTTATGTGCTTTCGGGAAGGAAATCTGCCATCCTTACCTGATCTGCTTGACAGGTAACTGCAAACCCACAGCAATGTGGTTGACTCTTAACTGCCTTAAGGGGAATTAGGGATGGGCAATAAATGCTGGTCAGCCAGCGACTTCCACATCCCAAGAGAGAATTTTCATAAAACCTCCATGTTGAACAGCAATTGGTGTAAGCACAGAGTGTAAGTGGCAATAAGTGTACTCAATGCCCCCTATGAGTAGTTCACAGCAGGATTACCAGTCAGGCTGGTTGGATCCTAAAGGGAAAAAAACACTACTTGGGTGGGACTGAAGCAGGTGCTGCCACAACCAACAGAAGGGAAAAACATAGCAGATCTCATTGTCACGAATTTCCCAGCTGCAGATGCATCTGTCTGTGACAAGATTGATAACAGCAACCACCGCACAGTCCTGTGGAGACGAAGCCTCATCTTAAACTTGATAATGCCCTCCATTGTGTTGAGTGGCACTAACATCGGGTAAATGGGACAGACTTGGAACAGATACAGGGGCTCAAAACCAAACATCTATGAAGCTTTGTGGGGCATCAACAGCAGAACTTTCCAGCACAATCTGAAACCTCAGGGGCCAACATATTTCGCACTCAACCATTACCATTAATCCAGGGGAACCACACCTATTGAATGGATAGTATAGGAGGGCATGCCAAGAGCAGCATCAGGCATAGCTAAAAATAAGGTGCCAACCTGGTTAAACTTCCCAACAGGACGATCTGCATGCCAAATAGCATAAGCAGCAAGAGTGAGAGCTGAGCCATCCCAGAGCCAGTAGATCAGATCTAAGCTCTGTAGTTCTGCCACACCCAGTAGCGAATGGTGATGGGCAATTAAACTGGAGGAAGCATGCCAAAAAATCCCCATCCTTACTGACAGAGGAGCCCAACCTATCCACACACAAGACAAGACTGCTGCATTTGCAGGAATATTCAGCCAGAAGTGCCAATTGTATGATAAATCTCAGCCTTCTCCAGAGGTCCGCAAGATCACAGATGTGAGCTGTTTTCATCCAATCTGATTCATTTCAAATGATATTAATAAGTGGAGGAATAGTGCAGCAAAGATTATGGGCCCTGGCAACAGTACCGATGACTTGTGCTGTACAGCTTGCTCCCTGCCAAGCCAAACTGTTTCAGTACTGCTACAGCACTGGCATCTACTGACAATTTGGAAAACTGCCCAGGTCTGTTCAGCACAAAAATACAAAGCAAATCCAACCCGACCAATTTCCCCTCAAGCAATCTACTCTCTATCATCGGAGAAGTGATGGAAGGTGTTGACAACAGCGGTATTAAGCACTTACTCAGCAGTAACCTGCTCAGTGACAGCCAGTTTGGGGCACGCCAGGCACTCAGTTCCTGATCTTATTACAGACTTCATCCACAAATTCACAAACATGTGAATTCCTGAAGTGAGGTGAAGGCAACAGCAGAGTCCTGCACAAAAACCATTGCGTTCCACTTCAGTGACAATGACACCTTAGTTTCAGCTCATCTGCTGAACCTCTCATGTAGTTCTGCGTTACCTCTAGATTTAACTATGCAAACTCACTCCCAGTTGACCTCCCACATTCAACGCCCCTGTAATCTCAAGAATACATAAAATCCTGCTGCACACATGTTCATCTGTACCAAAACCTGTTCACTCATCACTGCTGTACTCCCTGACCCACAAAGGCTCCTATTTATGAGCAACAATTTAAAATTCTCACCCGTGATTTAATTCCGAGCCGTGATTATCCCTGTTTCCCTGCACCACACAACCTTTGAGACTCTGTTGGAGTCTGAAAGTAAATGAATTGTAAATGTGTTTAATCATTGCTTCACTACTGGAGGCTGTTTCTACAGTTGGCAGGCAACATGGTCTGGAATTCCTATGATAAACCTCTCAGGTTTGTTCTCCTTCTTTTAGATAGTCATGAAAACCTGTGAATTTGGTAATGTTTCTGGTCACCTAACCTAATAGGCCTTACATCAAAAGTTTCTTGATAATATTTTTGTGAAATTATAAACTAGATAAAAATACATATAGTTTGTTGATTTGGACATACACCATCAGCTCTTCAGTATCGCTAGATGAATGATCTGTAACTTCTCAAATGACCACAATTGTGGGAGCACCTTCATCATACGAACTGCAGCAGCACAGGAAAAGTTAAACATGACCTTCTCCACAGGTAACAGGGCTTTGGCAACGATCGCTGGTATCTGTGGCAGGAGAAACAGAGTAAATGTTGCAGAAGTGCAAAAATGAACGACAGAATAAAAAAGCTGTAGAATTTGGTGGTCTGAAATGGAAGAAAAATGCACTCTCTTTCTGGGAAAATATTGCGTGACTTTGAAAGATGCCATTCAAAAATTAATCTGGTAAGAGAGCAGCACACAGTTAGGGGGTGGACAGCAGTGGAATATTCAGTTCCAATAGGTATAAGAAAATAACAGTGAAATACGAAACAGAGATCAAATATATCCATCATTAGAGACTGAAGAGATTAGACACCGACAAAGATCTGACCAGGAAGCACAGAACTAAGTTAGCAGTGCGAGCTGCTATGATCCCACACTCCGGGAAAGAAATCCAGAAGAAACAAACATTTCTCTTGGTTTGAATTTGCTCTGCGTAATTTCATTTCATTTCATTTCTGAAGAAGGGTCCAGACTTAAAACGCAGGGAGTGCCGATACAGTCATCCATGAACTGGAGGAAGAGGTGGGATTCGGGGCTAGTGTAGGTATGGAAGAGAAATTGTTCCACATAACCGACAGAGGCAGGCATAGCTTGGGCCCATGCAGGTACTCATGGCCACTCCCTTTGTCTGTAGGAGTTGGGAGGAGTTGAA
Organism: Stegostoma tigrinum; assembly: GCF_030684315.1. Taxonomy (NCBI): domain Eukaryota; kingdom Metazoa; phylum Chordata; class Chondrichthyes; order Orectolobiformes; family Stegostomatidae; genus Stegostoma; species Stegostoma tigrinum. Next base: position 74,292,242 of record NC_081364.1, on the reverse strand, counting down.
AGAGAAGTTGTTGAGGGTGAGGACGAGATCAGTTAGTCATACATGGGGGTCAGTGGAGGGGAACCGGTCACACCTGCAGGGCAAGAAAAAGCATCGGGCTTTTAGGCCGTGTGCATGGGGAATGCAGGTGCTAATGTGGTATACTGCCTCTGCTGTACCTGTTGTGGCCTCCTCTACATCAGGGAAACCAAGCGGAGGCTTGGGGACTGCTTTGCAGAATATTTACACTCAGTTTGCAATAAACAACTGCACCTTGCAGTACCATTCCACCGGCAACATGTCCATCATGGGCCTCCTACAACACGATAACGATGCCACCCAAAGGTTGCAGGATCAGCAACTCATATTCTGCTTTGGAACCCTGCAGCCCAATGCTGTCAATGTGGATTTCACAAGCTTCAAAACCTCCCCTGGCCCAAGCGCAGTCCAACACCAGCCCAGCTCATTCCTCACCTCACTAACCCGTTCTTCCTCTCACCTATCCCCTCCTCTCATATCAAGCCACACCCCCATTTCCTACCTGCTAACCTCATCCCACCCCCTTGTTCAGCCTCCCTTGACTGACCTATCCCCTCCCTGCCTACACTCACCTTTCCCTGCTCCATCCCCACCTCTTTAATTTGTGTCTCCTCTCCACCTGCTTCCCCGTCTCTCCCTATTTATTTCAGTATCCCCTTCCCCTTCCCCATTTCAGACGGGTGTGGGCCCGAAAACGCCAGCTTTCCTGCTCCTCTGATGCTGCCTGTCCTGCTGTGTTGCTCCAGCCCCACACCTCGTTCTGTCACTTTCAGCCAGAGAGAGCTGCGCATGCGCCCAACTTCACCTCCGCCCCCAAAGTTTCAACGCTGCCGCGCATGCGCCCCACGGATCATTGCCCCCAATAAAGATGGTGGCGGTCACACGGGCCTATCACTATCTGAGGCGTTGATTTATTTTCTGCAAACGTGAGCCTGGGAGTTTCAAATGTGGGTTTTCCGACGTGCACTCCCAAGCCCATAAGAATATCACGTCCCTCCCGCTTTCTGCTGTTTTGCCTTCTTCACCGGGTCCTGCTCTTACCTCAATTGCACAAACCTTAGTCTCAGCGAAGGGACCAGGCACAAAACGTCAGCTTTCCTGCTCCTCTGATACTTCTTGGCCTGTTATATTCACCCAGCTCTACACCTCAGTGTCTCGGAATCTCCGTCATCGGCAGTTCCTACTTATCTCAGCGAACCTGCACTGCTCTTGTGGATGATCACGTGGTTTGCACTGAGCCAGCCCCCTCTTCATTCCGATTGGTTAGAAGGGCAGAGACGTCCGCCCGATCATGCACGCCAACCCTGTATTCCTATTGGTCCCACCCTGACATCAATCAACCAGACGCCATTGTGACCTGTAGCATGCGCAGTGCTTTCTGTTGTCATTGATAAATGAGCCTGAGAACTGGATGAGAATGATTGTTACATTAACGATCCTGGGGCTTTATAAGTCGCTCTGAGGAAGGGGCACTGCACCCGAAACGTTAACTCTGTCTTTTTACCTTCACAGATGCTGCCAGACCTGCTGAGCTTTTCCAGCAACTTTGTTCTTGTTCCTGATTTACAACATCCCAGTTCTTTTGTTATTTTTTAATAAGTCGCGATTGAAAAGGCTTCCTGCAGCTCAAAGCTAAAGATAGCTCTTGATGCCGCTCTGTCAGCGAATAGGGAAATGGCGGTGAAATAAGGATAATAAGTACAGGTATAACAGTCCTCAGGTAAGATGTAAAGAGAATATTATGAACATGAAGAACACCACGTGGTGAAGTGAGGTGAGTGATGTTCATATGAACTGTGATTGGGCAGAGAAGGAGGTTAATCAAAAAAGAACAAGCAGAAAAGAGATTCTTAAGAAAGGTCTGTGCAATAGAAAACAAGGAGAATCAGAAGGTAAAAGCCCAAGACGGAGGAAACAGTTTGAAGACCGAGGCTGCAAAAACTTCAATAAGTCGTTTCACTGCTAGTTATTGACACTAGCAGTATAACCCACATTCAACTGGAAATAGCTGTCTGAGTTGTCACTATAGTTTACTTCATAACAGATAAACTTCTCCACACTTTGTCTCAATAAGGCTGACAGCTGGTTCATAAATCAGTTCTTCTGCCAAGTCCATTCCTGTTTGAAAAGGGGTGTAGATCACATTTAAATCGACAATGCTAAATGTCAGTCCAGGCTGGCAGCCAAACTCCACTTCCTCACCACTGACTCCATCCCTGCCCCTGGTAAATGGCTGGTAACACACTGCTCACACTCATGGTGCAATATTTCACCCCAAGATGAGCTTCCAACCACATTTCTCACCCCCACGCCCATTACCACAAAGACCACGTATAATTTCAACCTCAACAACATCTCAGTTCATCTGTTGCTGAAACTCTCATCCATTCCTTTGTTACCTCTCGACTTAACTCCCCAAACACACTCCCGGCCGGCTTCTTAATTCTACTGCCCTGAAATCTTGAAATGACCCAAAAATCTACTGCCTGTGTGTTTACTCTCACCAATTTCAACATCTTCGGGTTTTGCCATCCTGTGTTCATTAACATACACATTTGCTGGGTGGCAAAGCACCAAGGTATTGAAATTCATATCCTTATTTTGAAATTTTGTCATCAAACCTTCTTTTGATGGTGCCTCCAGCTGCAAAACCCTCTGAGATATATCTGAAGAAGGGTCACTGGACACAAAACAATAATGCTGTTCTCTCTCCACAAGCACTGCCAGATATGCTGAGTTTTTCATGAATTTCTGTTTGTGTTACTACTTTCAAGCATCTACTGTTCTTTTGATTTTTCCGTCAAGATATTTGTTCTCCCTGACTTCCAACCTCCTGTGGATTTCTGGCTTTAACTTTCCCACCTTTTTCATGGCCTCAGTTTCCAAGGCCATAAACTCTTGAATTTACTCCCTAAACATCGCTGGTTTTCAAAGTCCCTTTGTTTGTTCAGGATATTCCTTGAAACCTACTTCATTGGCCAGTTTTGGGTCACTTGTCCTAATAAGTGCCTGGTATCAAATATTGTTTTGTGACAACCTTGTGTAATATGTCAGATCATTGGATTGAATCAAAAATGTGAAAACATTTAAATTGTTCTTTTGGAAAACATCACTAATCCTTCACGATCATTTGGTAACTCCTTACCTAATATTGTTGCAAGTGCGACTTCATTATATGGACTGCAATCGTCGAGAAAGGTCAAACATCAAATTCTCCAGAGGTAACTGAGGATTGGCAATAGTTACTGATACCTGTGGAGAGTGATCCAAAGTTCATGTATCAGGAAATGTTGAATGAATGACATGGTGCAGAACTTGTTGGTTAATATAAGCTCAGAACAGAAAAGAAAAGGACTGCATTAAGAATAATTCTTGACTACAAAACATACTGTGGGAAGACAAAGCTTCTGAAACCATAGGGTTCAATGAAAGAAATGTGGTGGAAAGCTCATCTGGACGAAATCTGATAGAGTAACAGAAGCATTAAACAGACAGGTACTCACACATTATTAGAGACAGAGGTAAGGCAGAAGTGAAACAGAGCAATATACTGAAATGGATTCAGATCCATACTAAAGGAGACACACCAGCCCTAAAGCTACAGAACATCTCACAGGTAACAGGCACAGCACTAAAACTCAACATTGTTGGCGAATGGTCAAAAATACTCCACCACGTCACTGTTGACAATTTGAGATTCTCCTGTTGCACCTGCAGCTGGAAAGATATCAGAAATACTGGAGTTAGAGAAAATTCTGTCAGTTGAGGAAATCCCTAAGGAACAGGTGGTCTCACTGTGCTACTTTTGCTGCAGTAGGATCCTCAGAGGAGATAGATTCATTCATAAACCAGAAAGTTTCAGGACTGAGGGAGTTGTGAAGCGATGGACCACCTGGAGTTGGAGGGAGATTTTATGAATGCATCTATCTCCTCTGAGGATCCTCCCCTCCTTCACAATGTATGACAATGTCTGTTCTGAGTATACCTGGTCATCCTTGGCCAGGAGGAGGGACGTCGTGAATTCCTGAAATAAAAGAGAGGTGTTGGAGCACCCCATAAGCCTGGCAACATCTAGGGAGAGAGAAATAGTGCTAATGTTTAGAACCAGTTATTATACTTTTATCTCTGCACTGATAGTGATTGATTTTTGAAGCTTCTTTCACTGAGGCTCATTTGAGGACCTACATATAAAATATTAAATCAAACAAAAGGAATAATTTGTGTGTCTGATTTCCAACCGAGACTGACACTGACCTTAGTAAACTTCTTTTACAGAATATATTAAAACAAATCACAGACAGGAAACTTTAAACAAACAGCAAATCAAAATTTGGCATGATCAATCGATTAATCAGAAACTGGACATTATTGGCCTTTTGAGTGTAAGTGTCATTACCATTCACTGCAGGTAATTTAACCGTTATAACCTTCATGTTGATCTAAATCTGACATTTGTATCCCATGATCCATTTCTTTTCAGTTAATGTGAACCCCTTGTTTTGTCGACGTTGCCTCAACCAACAGTAAACATTATAGTTCCGTCAAATCTCCCTTCAGCTTCAGTTAATCCCTGACATCATAAGCCTTTCCATTTTTAACCTTCCAGGCAAAGGAACAGGTCTGCTCCCTCTCAGCGACCCTACGTCCTTCCCAATGTGTGGGTGATCTCTGGTTTGCACAAACCCAGATGCCCTGTATTCCCATGTGTGATGTGATCATGCAGCAACAGTAGCACAGTGACATCGCCTGTTCCTTAGGTATTCCCTCAACTGAGAGATTTTTCTCTAACTCCAGTATTTCTGATATCTTTCCAGCTGCAGGTGGAACAGGAGAATCTCAAATTGTCAACAGTGACGTGGTGGAGTATTTTTGACCATTCATCAACAAGATCTTGGACAAAATCGATAAGGAAGATCTGACGAAGAAGCTATGTGAAAGGGCTTCCATAGCCTGGCTGCAGTAATTGTTTGTAGATAGTTTGACTGAGTAGTCAAAATCACTACATTTGAGCTCTAGTCTCTATCGAGTCATGGGTATGAATCTTACCGGTAACCAAAATCATGAGTGATCTACCTCAGGCAGTCACATCGAAGGAGCTGGGCAACTTCAAGTTTGCAATGTTTACATTTCTTCTGGGTAACTGTGGCTGCCTGGGTCTCTGATACTCTCGGTGCTGAAAGTGGGAAAATGGGCAACAGCCTCCAAAAACAACAAGAGCTCTGGCTTCACAACGGCCCTTCAGAACTCCGCTAACACCCTGCTTTAGCGGATTTTGCATGGCTTGTTGATGCCAGTTTGTATGGCTCAACCGATCAGCATTAGGTGTAAACTGAAAAGTCGGGTGTTTGAGACCATCTGGGCACTCAACGTTAGTTATTTTGGATCAAGCAATTTGAGTGACCACCGACCTGCATTTAACCCATGAAAAAGCTACAACAAGATTGGAGTCAATACACATCCATCAATGATTCTCTCTTCCCCAGCTCCACACAGAGTGAGACTGGGACAAGCAGCAGGGTTTGACCTCGCTCTTCAATCCCCGTTGCCAGATTTTATGGGCAGAGAGATCAAGGACAGAGAGATCAAAAGATCGTACAAATGGTTTGCGTGCAGTCTCCGATAAACAGTCTGCAGGTGATCTAAAGTGTTAAACGGTGTGAGTAAAGTGTCAACAGCTGAATAACAGGTGAAGGGATGACCTTTAATCCGATTAAATGAGGCAGAGAGATAATTACAAAAAGAAACTAAAAATAAGTTCGTGCTTGGCACAAACCAATTTCTGATGAAGTGTCTAGGCCCAAAACATCAGCTTTCCTGCTCCTAAGATGCTGCTTTGCCTGCTGTGTTCATTCAGCTCCACACCTTGTTATGGCTGGAATTATGTGATAGGTATAAGAATCGCTTGCTGACAGTCTAACCAAAGTAATAAATAATCCAAAACTGTACAAACTGATCAAGAGAGAGAGGTCATAACAAATTATCAAGGTGATGGTTTCGAAATAGGACAATAAGGAAGATTTTATAGATACAGAACACTACAGCGGGATCACATGTAGACATGAACTTAAGATAATGATTGAGGCTGTCTTCATGGGCATGGAATTTGGCTATCAGTTTCTTCTCAGTGATTCTGCTTTGTCGTGTGTCTCAAAGGCCACCTCACATGCTGACCCAAAGATCAGAAGCTTAATGTACTTTACTGCTGAAGTGTTCTCCAACATGGAGGGAACATTCTTGTCTGGCAATTGTTGCACGGAGTCAATTCATTTGTTGCCATGGTCTCACTAAAATACCATGCCTGGGGCATTCTTGCCTGCACTGTATGAGATCGATAATGTTGGCCGAGCCACATAAGTATTTCCCTTTACGTGATGGGTGATGTGCCCATATGTGATGGTAGTATATGTGTCAATGATCTGACACCTTTCAGAGGCACCAGTGACAGGGTTGTGTGGTGTTGTGGTCGATGTTGTCCTGAAGGTTGGGTAGCTCGCTGCGAACGACAGCCTGATTGAGGTTTGGAGGTTGTTTGAAAGTGAGAAGTGGAGGTGTACGGATCATCTTGGTGAGATGCTGGTCATCATCAATGACATGTTGAAGGCTGTGGAGAACATCGTGCAGTCTCTCCGCTCTGGGGAATTACTTTATGATGAAGGGTACTCTATAGGTCGCATCCTGTGTCTGTCTTCTGAGGAGGCCATTGTGGGTTTTCGCTGTGGCACGTCGGAACTGGTGAGCCTCTGTCCAAAAATAAGTCTCTGACGGTGATCAAAAAGTGTTTGATGGTGTGAGTAAAATGTTTACAGCTGAATAGCAAGGAGAGGGATGACCTATAATCCAAGTAGAGGAGGAAGAGAGATAATTACAAGAAAATAAAAAAAAGACGGTGCTGGAGAGAAACAAAATGACTTTGTTTTTCCTGCAGAACATTAAAGCCAATTTTGAGCACTTATTCCAGGATTTTAAATGAATATTTTAAAGTTATTGCCCTCATCTTTGAGCAGCCCACCTGACTGCTAACTACTCTGTCAGGCGCTGAACAATTCTGGGAAATTGCTTCAATAAACCCAGTCATTTCTGTTACAGATCATAAGGAATTCTCATTTGGCTGACGAGACATGATCAACACTTTGTCTGTTCTGCGTGCAGGGTCTCAGCGAAGATCTGAAGAGATTTTGTACAACTGGAGGTTTCACTGTTTAAGAAACTGTCGCCAATTTTACTGCTGTCATCAGCCAGTGCATCGGAGGCCTGCAGAGCCGGCAACTGATCGAATCGTGGGGAGCTGGTTACATTGAAACTACATTTAAACTCTCTCCCAACTGAGAAAGGCCTCAAATATTTAACACAGTTTCAAGCAAACTACAAAACACATATAGAATCATGAATTGAATTATTGATAATGTATCATCCATGTGTTAGGATTACAGAACGAAAGGACACTGCTGATGGTTCAAATCTGAAAGACTAAAAGTGAATGTGAGAGACACCCAGCAGGACAGAATCTAATCTATCAGCAGGGAATCTCCCCACCCTCAGAGACTGGGGTGAGATTCGTTAGAGCAGAATAGACTGAGGAAGGGTCACCGGAACAAAAGGTTAACATTTTTTTCTTCACAGATGCTGCCAGGCCTGCTGAGCTTTTCTAGCAACTTCTGTTTTTGTTCTGCACTGAGAGACGGGGGAGAGGGGAGGGTGGGGAGGAAGTGAGTGTGATGTATGCATTTATGAGGGAAACAGACAGAGTAAACAAGATGAATCTTTGTGCTTGGTGGCGGAATGAGTATCGGGGAGGGGGTGCCTAGGACAGACACTTTAGATCAGATGTAAGGATTTTTTTTTCACTCAGATAGTGTGAATCTGAAACTCACAGACTGGAAATGTGGGAGAGGTGAAAACCATCATCACATTCCACTGGTCTTTAGCTGTATAAAATAAGCGCTGAAAGAACTGTGAATGTTGTATATCAGAAACAAAACAGATATTGTTGACAAAGTTCATAATAATAAAGTGTGAAGTTGGATGAACACAGCAGGCCAAGCAGCATCTCAGGAGCACAAAAGCTGATGTTTCGGGCCGAGATCCTTCATGAGAGAGGGGGATGGGGAGAGGGTTCTGGAATAAGTAGGGAGAGAGGGGGAGGCGGACCGAAGATGGAGAGAAAAGAAGATAGGTGGAGAGGAGAGTATAGGTGGGGAGGCATGGAGGGGTTAGTTCAGTCCAGGGAAGACGGACAGGTCAAGGAGGTGGGATGAGGTTAGTAGGTAGGAAATGGGGGTGCAACTTGGGGTGGGAGGAAGGGATGGTTGAGAGGAAGAACAGGTTAGGGAGACAGAGACAGGCTGGGCTGGTTTTGGGATGCAGTGTGGGGAGAGGATGAGCTGGGCTGGTTTTGGGATGCAGTGGGTGGAGGGGAAGAGCTGGGCTGGTTTTGGGATGCGGTGGGGGAAGGGGAGATTTTGAAGCTGGTGACGTCCACATTGATACCATTGGGCTGCAGGGTTCCCAAGCGGAATGTGAGTTGCTGTTCCTGCAACCTTCGGGTGGCATCATTGTGGCACGGCAGGAGGTCCATGATGGACATGTCATCTGAAGAATGGGAGGGGGAGTTGGAATGGTTTGCGACTGGGAGGTGCAGTTGTTTATTGCGAACCGAGCGGAGGTGTTCTGCAAAGCGGTCCACAAGCCTCCGCTTGGTTTCCCCAATGTAGAGGATGCCACACTGGGTACAATGGATACAGTATACCACATTGGCAGATGTGCAGGTGAACCTCTGCTTAATATGGAAAGTCATCTTGGGGCATGGGATAGGGGTGAGGGAGGAGGTGTGGGGGCAAGTGTAGCATTTCCTGCGGTTGCAGGGGAAGGTGCCGGGTTGGAGGAGAGTGCGGAGCGAACAAGGGCATCACGGAGAGAGTGGTCTCTCCGGAAAGCAGACAAGGGTGGGGATGGAAAAATGTCTTGGGTGGTGGGGTCGGATTTTAAATGGCGGAAGTGTCGGAGGATGATGCGTTATATCCGGAGGTTGGTGGGGTGATGTGTGAGAAGGAGGGGGATTGTCTTTGGGCGGTTGTGGCGGGGGCGGGGTGTGAGGGATGTGTTGCGGGAAACGTGGGAGATGCGGTCAAGGGCGTTCTTGACCACTGTAGGGGGAACGTTGCAGTCCTTGAAGAACTTGGATATCTGGGATGTGCGGGAGTGGAATGCCTCATCGTGGGAGCAGATGCCGTGGAGGCGGAGGAATTGGGAATAGGGGATGGAATTTTTGCAGCAAGGTGGGTGGGAGGAGGTATATTCTAGGTAGCTGTGGGAGTTGGTGGGCTTGAAATGAACATCAGTTACAAGCTGGTTGCCTGAGATGGATGCTGAGAGGTCCAGGAAGGTGAGGGATGTTTTGGAGATGGCCCAGGTGAACTGGAGGTTGGGGCGGAAGGTGTTGGTGAAGTGGATGAACTGTTTGAGCTCCTCTGGGGAGCAAGAGGCGGCACTGATACAGTCATCAATGTAACGGAGGAAGAGGTGGGGTTTGAGGCCTGTGTAGATGCGGAAGAAGGACTGTTCCATGGAACCTACAAAGAGGCAGGCATAGCTGGGGCCCATGTGGGTGCCCATGGCCACCTGCTTTGTCTGTAGGAAGTGGGAAGAATCAAAAGAGAACTTGTTGAGGGTGAGGACGAGTTCGGCTAGGCGGATGATGGTGTCGGTGGAGGGGGACTGGTCGGGCCTGCGGGACAGGAAGAAGCGGAGGGCCTTGAGGCCATCTGCATCTGGAATACAGGTGTATAGGGACTGAACGTCCATGGTGAAAATGAGGTGTTGGGGACCAGGGAATTGGAAGTTCTGGAGGAGATGAAGGGCGTGGGTGGTGTCACAGACGTAGGTAGGGAGTTCCTGCACCAAAGGGGAGAAAATGGAGTCCAGATAGGTGGAGATGAGTTCGGTGGGGCAGGAACAGACTGAGACAATGGGTCGACCAGGGCAGGCAGGTTTGAGATTTTGGGAAGGAGATAGAAACAGGCCGTGCAGGGTTGGGGTGTGGATTTTCGGATGGCCCGTTTCTATCTCCTGTATTCCAGCCCCCATACACCTGTATTCCACAAGCAGATGGCCTTAAGGCCCTCTGCTTCTTCCTGTCCCAGAGGCCCGACCTTTCCCCCTCCACCGACACCCTCATCCACCTAGCAGAACTCGTCCTCACCCTCAACAACTTCTCTTCTGATTCCTCCCACTTACTACAGACAAAGAGGGTGGCCATGGGCACCCGCATGGGCCAGAGGTATGCCTGCCTCTTTTTAGGTTACGTGGAACAGTCCTTCTTCCACACCGACACAGGCCCCAAACCCCACCTCTTCCTCCATTACATTGATGACTGTATCGGCGCTGCCTCTTGCTCCCCAGAGGAGCTTGAACGAGTTCATCCACTTCACCTACACCTTCCACCCCACACTTCAGCTCACCTGGGCCATCTTGAACACATCGCTCACCTTCCTGGACCACTCAGCTTCCATCTCAGGCAACCAGCTTGTAACTGATATCCATTTCAAGCCCACCAACTCCCACAGCTACCTGGAATACACCTCCTCCCACACACCTCCCTGCAAAAATTCCATCCCCTATTCCTAATTCCTCCGCCTCCGCCGCATCTGCTCCCAGGATGAGGGATTCCACTCCCGAACACCCCAGATATCCAAGTTCTTCAAGGACCACTACTTTCCCCCCACAGTGGTCAAGAATGCCCTTGGCTGCTTCTCCCGCGTTTCCCGCAACACATCCCTCACACCCCGCCCCCACCACAACCGCCCAAAGACGATCCTCCTCATTCTCACACACCACACCACCAACGTCCGGACACAATGCGTCATCCTAAAACACTTCCACCATCTACAATCCGACCCCACCACCCAAGACATTTTACCATCCCCACCCTTGTCTGCTTTCTGGAGAGACCACTCTCTCCATGCATCCCTTGTTCACTCCACACTGCCCTCCAACCCCACCACACCCGGCACCTTCCCCTGCAGCCGCAGGAAATGCTACCTCCTCCCTCATCACTATCCCTGGCCCCAAGATGACTTTCGATATTCAGCAGAGGTTCACCTGCACATCTGCCAATGTGGTATACTGTGTACATTGTTCCCGGCGTGACTTCCTCTACATTGGGGAAACCAAGCGGAGGCTTGAGGACCGCTTTGCAGAACACCTCCGCTCTGTTCGCAATAAACAACTGCACCTCCCAGTCGCGAACCATTTCAACTGCCCCTCCCATTCTTTAGATGACATGTCCATCATGGGCCTCCTGCAGTGCCACAATGATGCCACCCGAAGGTTGCAGGAACAGCAACTCATATTCCGCTTGGGAACCCTGCAGCCCAATGTTACCCATGTGCACTTCACCAGCTTCAAAATCTCCCCTCCCCCCACTGCATCATACAACCAGCCCAGCTCATCCCCTCCCCCCACTGCATCCCAAAACCAGCCCAGCCTCTCTCTGCCTCCCTATCCTGTTCTTCCTCTCACCCACCCCTTCCTCCCACCTCAAGCCGCACCTCCACTTCCTACCTACTAACCTCATCCCACCTCCTTGACCTCTCCAACTTCTCAGGACTGACCTATCCCCTCCCTACCTCCCCACCTATACTCTCTCCACCTATCTTCTTTTCTCTCCATCTTCGGTCCGTCTCCCCCTCTCTCCCTATTTATTTCAGAACCCTCTCCCCATCCCCCTCTCTGATGAAGGGTCTAGGCCCAAAACGTCACCTTTTTGCTCCTGAGATTCTGCTTGGCCTGCTGTGTTCATCCAGCTTCACACTTTATTATGTCGGATTCTCCAGGATCTGCAGTTCCCATTATCTCTGATACAATTGTTGACAAAGTTCTGCAAGTCTTGCAGTATCTGTGAAGAGAAATCAGAGTTAACATTTCGTGTCAAGTTTCCCTTCCTTAGATCTATTCTCTCCGCAGATTGTGCCAGACATAGAGAGTTTTTTTCAGCAATTTCTGTTTAATTGTGATGACATTTCGGACACATCTCTGGGAAAAGTGCTGGAAATGACACTTGAATAGTTATTTGACCAGCAATAATTCAATGGTCCAATAGGCCTTTTTCGCTGCTGTGGACTCCGAAACTGGGAGATTGGTTCAGATCAGTCAGCAAGGGCACAGGAAGGGGGAGGGGGACGGTGAACAGAGGGAATGAGCGGGTGAAGGGTGGGAGAATTTCGCCGACAAAAGCTTTCAAGCGAAGGGGAGTGGTGATGGAGAAGGAGAGATACAAGAGGTGTCTGATATAACAAAGTGTGGAGCTGGGTGAACACAGCAGGCCGTGCGGCATTGGAGGAGCAGGAAACTTGGCGCTTCAGGTCTGGACCCTTCTTCAGAAATGGGGAGGGTGAGGGGTCTCTGAAATAAATGGGTGGACAGTGATAGCAGGTAGATAGTGGAGTGGATAGGAAGGGAAAGAAGATGGACAGGTCAATGAGGTGGGTATGAAGCTTGAAGAGGTGAGTGTCGGAAGGGACTGGGGATGTGGGTTGGTCAGTCAGGAGGGAGAGGTGAATATGTGGGAGAGAAGATGGACAAATCAAGGAGGCAGGGATGAGCAGGTGCTGATCTTGGGATGAGGTCAGGGTTGGGGAGATTTTGAAGCTTGTGAAGTCCACATTAATACTACTGGGCTGCAGGGTACCCCGGCTGAATATGAGGTGCTGTTCCTCCAACCTTCGGGTGGCATCGTTGTGACACTGGAGGAGGCCCAGGATGGTCATGTCATCAAGGGAGCAGGAGGGGGAGTTGAAGTGGTTTACGACTGGGAGGTGTTGTTGTTTGTCACAAACTGAGTGAAGGTAGTCTCTGGGATCTCTGAGCCTGCGCTTGGTCTCACCGATGTAGAAGAAGCCACAGTGGGTGCAAAAGACCTCATCGGCAGATGTACAGGTGAACATCTGTTTGGTGTGGAAGGTTTTCTTGGGGTCTGGGATGGAAGTGAGGAGGGAGGTGTAAGGCCAGGTGTAGCAATTGCTGCGAATGCAGGGAAAGATGCCAGGGTTGGTGGGGCTAGTGGGAAGTGTGGAGTGGAAGAGGGAGCCATGGAGAGCGCGGTCCCTCCAGAAAGCAGATCAGGGTGGGGAGGGAAAAATGTCTTTGGTGTTGGGGTCAGATTGCGGGTAGTGAAAGTGGTGGAGAGTGATCTGTTGGATCCAGAGATTGATGGCGTGATACGTGAGGACAAGGAGAATTCTGTATTTGTTTTTATTGTGTGGAGGGAGTGTAAGGGCTGAGGTGTGGGAAACGCAAGAGATGGGGTCAAGGGTATTTTCAACCACTGTTGGGGTTGTTTGTGTGTGTGTGTGTGTGTGTGTGTGTGTGTTTGTGTGTGGGTGTGCACGTGCGGCCATTGCTGTCCTTGGAAAACAAGGACATCTCAGATGTCCGGAAGTAGAACACCTCATTTTGGGAGCAGAGAGGTGGAAGGTGCTGGTAAGGTGGATGCTCGAGCTCTTCGTGGGAGAATGGAGCGGCACTGATACAGTCATCGATGTAACAGAGGAAGAGTTGGGGGGATAGGGCCAGTGTAACTGTGGAAAAGGGACTGTTCCACATTTCTCACAAAGAGGCAGGTATAGCTTGTGACTGTGGCCACCCCTTTCATCTGTAGGAAGTGGGAGGAGGTGAAGGAGAAGTTGTTCAGATTAAGGACAGGTTCGGTTTGGTGGATATTAGTGAATGGGGACTGGCCTGGCTTGCGGGACAGAGAGAAGCAGAGGGCATTTTTGGAGATTGCAAGTATACAGGTATTGGACGTCCATGATGAAGATGAGGGGTTGACGGCCAAGGATTCGAATGTTTTGGAGGAAGTGGAGGGCATGGGTGGTGTCCCGGATGTAGGTGGGGAGCACCTGGACCACGGGGGAGGAAAGAGAGTCGAGATAAGTGGAGATAAATTTGGTGGGGCAGGAGCAGGGACGATGGGTCGATCAGGGCAATCGGGTTTATGGATTTTGGGAAGGGGATAGAAGCGGGCGGTGTGGGGTTGGGAAACGATGAGGCATGAGGCTGCTGGTGATGAGGTTATGGGTGGTCTGGAAGATGCTGTTTTGGTGGTCGGGATGGGGTTATGATCAGGGGACGGTAGGAGGAGGTGTCAAAAGCTGACACATGGCTTATATATAAGTTATCCTTGTAGGAGAAAAATACATAGAATACTTGCACACACAGCAACAAATGTCCCCGAGAATATCAGAGTCAATGTGTGAGCTTCTTCAAGAAGGGCAAGGTGCCTGACTGTCTTTGTTCAGTTGGACAGATTCACGCTTCATTCTCCCCTCCCTTCTAAAGGTTCATAATGCTCAGCCTGGGTTTTTGTGTGTTTTTTCATTCCCAGCAACTGCAGTGATTTGGTCGGTGGCGTTCATAAATTTGCACATACCCATGAGCAGCTTGTGGACTATTTCAGCTTCCCCTCCCCTTTGCTGTTCTCAGTGAGACCTTCAAAGAATTTCTGTTGCCTGCAGATCAAGAGTTCAAAGCTGGTTTCATTTTTGATGCCACGAGAAAGTTTAGTCTGGAGTTCCAGCAAATGGCTCAGCGCGTCACCATGGTTGTCCCTGCAAGTTTATGTCCAAAAACACGTTAACTTTTATGAAGATAACAAAGTGTGAAGCTGGATGAACACAGCAGGCCAAGCAGCATCTCAGGAGCAAAAGCTGACATTTTGGGCCTAGACCCTTCATCAGAGAGGGGGATGGGGTGAGGGTTCTGGAATAAATAGGGAGAGAAGGGGAGGAGGACCCCCTCCCAATCCCCCTCTCTGATGAAGGGTCTAGATCCAAGACGTCCGCTTTTGTGCTCCTGAGATGCTGCTTGTCCTGCTGTGTTCATCCAGCTCCACACTTTGTTATCTTGGATTCTCCAGCATCTGCAGTTCCCATTATCTCTGATCACAACTTTTATGAAGGTTTGGTTTGTTTGAACATGACCAGCAGTGAGTTGCCTTTTCTTACAATTGGCAATCTCAGTAAGAAGTCTTGCTGGTGCTGCTTTGACTCCTGTCATAAACAGCCTTTGCGTTTCTACTCAGCTTTCACCCGTAGTCAGCAGGATTCGAACCTGCGCAGGAATAACCCAATGGATTTCAAATCCATCGCCTTAACCACTCGGCCATGACTACTGGGAGAAATGCCCTGCTGTTTGTCTTTTCAGGTCACTTTCCATGGCCAGTCACGCTGTGGATGAATTATTGCTGGGTTTGTTTGAATCCAATCACTTTGCAGATTTCGAAAGTGTTTAATGTAATACATGGTGATTCTGGTTGTTTAATACCAATAGATAAAATAAACGTTCATTTGCAAATGAAAATATACATTGCAGGAAAAAAAAACTCAGCAGATCTGGGAGCATCTGTGGGCAGAGGATTTGAGTCAACATTTCAGAACTTCTTCAGAACTCTGTTTTCTCCTTTCTGTCGTGCAGTTTAGGTTTTTGATTCTGATTCCAAGCGTTCCCAGCTCTTTATTGTAGCTATTAAATCAACATAGAAATAACTTTATGGTCACTCCCCAGACAAGATATCCGTTTGGTGAACATTTTCCTGACTGCATTAAAACCTGTAACTATATACTCAAAAGGGAACTGGTGGAGGGAGAACAGCACTTGTTCCTTTCTCAGTGGCCTCAAACCACCAACTTCACATTTCACAGTCGAAAGCACCAGCCAATTGCACCACAGAAAATGGCGAGCTCTTGCAGCAGCCCTTAAAGCGGGCTTGTAGTGAATTCAAACTTCTAACTGCCTCACTTGGAATGACAATTGTCTTGTATCAGCTGCACTTTTCCAAAATAAAACCTGGGACACTCATTGAGGAGACTTGGTATCAGATTGATCCCTCCCTCTGCAGACCCATCCACATCACTGGGAACCAGATCTTCTACAACCGGGCCCGTCTCACTTTGACCCTTTCAGTGTCTTGTCTATTTCTCAGTTTTCTCATTGTCCCTGAGACGAGATTTGAATTCCTGTTGCACAGGAACAAGAATTCTTCCCATGTCTCAGCTCAGTTCATGTCCCAATAACACCTGTGTCAATGCCCGGCCTCTTAAAGAAGTGGCAGGTGTCTGGACTGTTTGTGCTCAATCAGAAAGTTCACTCTTCATTGTCCTGTGATTCCAGTTCCCAGGACATTCTGGCATGTGGCCAGGGGAGGGGAGATTTTGAACCTTGTGAAATCCACGTTGATACCCTTGGGCTGCAGAGTTCCCAAGCGCAATATGAGATGCTGTTCCTGCATCTTTCGGGTGACGTCATTGTCTTAATGCAGGAGGCCCAGGATGGACATGTCACCAAAAACAGCACAGCTAGTCCCCGCCTCCCTAACCATTCCTCCCATCTCAAGCCCCAACCCCACCCCCTACCCACTAACCTCATCCCGCCCCCCTGACCTGTCCATCCTCCCTGGACTGACCTAATCCCCCCTTAACTACCCACCTACATTCACCTTCACTGGCTCTCACCCTGACTCTTTGACCTGTCTGTCTCCTCTCACCCTATCTTCTCCTTTCTCCATCTTCCATCCGCTTCCGCCGTCTCCCTATTTATTTCAGAATCCCCTGCCACTCCCCCATTTGTGAAGAAGGGTCCCGACGTGAAACATCAAGCTTTCCAGTTCCTCTGATGCTGCTTGGCCCGTTGTGTTCTGACAAGGCGAGGTATGTTCAAGGCTGAGATAGACAGATATTTCGTCATTTTGGGAGTCAAGTCAATTGTTGGGAAAAGCCTACCTGGTTCACTGATATCTTTTCAGGAAGGAAACTGCCATCCTTACCTGGTATGGCCTATATGTGACTCAAGACCCACAGCAATGTGGTCAACTCTTTTCTGCCCTCTCTGGAAATTGGAAATGGCTGATAAATGTTGGCCTTTCCAAACATCCCCCTCATCCTGCGTATGAATAAAGGATCTGCAGTTCTTGCTATCACCAGTTAACAGAAGCTTTTCTGCAATACATCTACTGAACAACATCAGATTATTACAGCCCCGTTTTCTCCGCTTTGAAACGCAGGGCAATAATATGAATCATTTCAAAACTTGGAGAAAGACACTTCGCTGGTGAAGGTGCTTCTGGTGTAAGAACTGACTTGGGAGTGTGTGCAAGTCAGGATGCTTGGATTAGTGTCGAGTAAACTGGTTGGCTTTTAGTGCTTGCATCGCTCAGGCATGGATGCAATTCCCACTTCGGAAATGAAGATTTATATCTCTTCCTGTTAACCTCAGGAATGAAAATGAGTTGCTGGTTATGCACAGAACACACACCCTGGATCTAGCAGAATCAGTCCAATGAGAGCTTGCCTTCACATTGAAGGGTAATGGCAGCAGTTTCATGGGAATTTGACCACAACAAACTCCCCTTCAAGTATCTCACCATTCTGAGTTTGAACTATGCCACTGTTCCTTCAGCGTCTCTGCTTCTAAATCCAGGAACTCCCTTCCTAATAACATCAAAGCTGTACCCAAGTGCCAAGGAGTTTGAGTGTTCAATAAAGTAACTTATCACCTCCATCTGTGGGTTAATTAGGGAAGGGCAATAAATCCAATCCCATTGAATGAAGTCCTATCGAAGGCATCCGGGTTCAAGTTGTAGTTTCTAACTGAACACCTACAATTGGTCAGGAACACGTTCAGAAGCAAAGTGTGGGAGTGAAGCAAAAGGGAAAAGCAACAATGGCCGTGAGGGGGGGGCGGGGGGGGCATGAGGCAGGAAGTGAGTGTGGAACTGTTGGTGCAAGGATCAATGTTGGCTCCAATGGGCCAGGCTTTACATTTGCTCAGTCACCAAAATGAACCTATTCTTCTTGTTAGGTTCCCTCAGTGTGTGTTAACGTTGTTCATGGGCCCCAAGAGGATGGGCCCATGCTCTTTATCCAGTCAGCTGAAACAGGTGAAATTGTCGGTTTTAAACCAAAGGGTCCAGGCCCAAAACGTCAGCTTTTGTGCTCCTGACATGCTCCCTGGCCTGGTGTCTTCATCCAGCTCCACACTTTATTATCTTGGATTCTCCAGCATCTGCAGTTCCCATTATCTCAGGAGAAAATTGGCTCATTCCATGTATTTTCACAGGAGAATATTGAGCTGCCAACAATCCGTGTTGAAAAGTGGTGTCAGATTGAAATTCTCACTGAGTAACACTGATACAGGAAAGTTCCCCCAAGTTACTGTGATTGCTGGTTAAGGAAATGCCCTAATGGATGGGTAAAAAATCAGTGTGTAGTAAACAGGCGATCTTGAGTTAAAATCCCAGCGGTGCCTGAGCTTTACATTGAAGATGCCTTGTTTCAACGCTTCTGAAATGCCATATAACAACAAAGTTACTTGCCCCCCTTTATTCATTCACAGACTGAAGGTGTCACTGGCTCGGCCAACATCTATTGCCCGTTGCTAATTACCCACCATGTTTGCTCTGGGCCTGGAGCCAGACGTAGGCGCGATCAATAAGGATTAAGGATGCCTGAAGGACATTAGGGAACCACATAGGTTTTGGTCCCCTGATAATGGATGTATGGCCATCATTGCATTCTAAATTACAGATATTTATTGAATTGAAATCCCATCATTTTCTGGGGGTGATATTTGAACTTTGGTCTCCAGAACGTTACCTGGCTTTCTGAATAAACAGTCCAGCGACAATACCACTCAGCCATTACTTGCCCTGTCAGTGCAGAGAACTGAGCATGGTTCCTATGTTTTAGTGCAGACAGTTATCATTCGATGCTGGCACTCCTGTCGCCTGTTTTCTCCCCATCAGGGAATGGTTTCCTGCTAACAAATAATTCATCCTGAGGTTTGGTAGGAATAACAAGGTGAGGCAGAATAAACTGCAGCCTTCGTGCGGAATATTGTGGTAATGAGACAGGCACCACGAACTGTTCACCCTCATTCTCTGCTGTCACCATTCATTCATTTTACACCAACAGTAAAAACATCACAGCAATCATGTAGTTGTGGCATTTTGTTTCTTTTCTGGTGGATTAGGAATTCTGTTAAGAAGTCGAAACACTCATCATGTTTTGAGGGAATAAATGTCTCCTTGGCTCAGCCCTAAGTAACAGAAACACTATTTGGAGAATGTGAGCCCAGTTCCAGGCTTTACAATCGGGGTGGGAAAGCCTCTCAGCAGCTCCAGTCTCAAACACTGTCCAGTCTTCAGACTTTTCAAAGTTCAGCAATGGGAAATGAGGGATATTGATATAGAATCCCTACAATGTGGAAACAGGCCCTTTGGCCCGACAAGTCCACACTGAACCTCAAAGCATCCCACCTCCCTATAACCCACCTAATCTACACATTCCTAAACAGGACGTGCAATTTAGCACGGCCAATTCACCCACCCTGCACATCTTTGGACTGTGGGAGGAAACCCATGCAGACACGGGGAGATTGCACAAATTCCACACAGACAGTCGCCCAAGGCTGGAATTGAACCCTGGTGGCTGGCACTGTGGGGCAGTAGGACGAACCACTGTGCCACTGTGCTGCCCTCAATATGGATGGACAGAGTTGGAGAATATAAAATTTGGTGAGGTGAATACCCAGAGACAAATAGAGGTGCATATTGAGGCAGACACTAAAAGGACCAATTCTCCATTCGACATCGCTGCTGACTAACTGAAAGGAAAAGGCAAATAAAACCTTTTAAGCAGAGCCTTTTACCACCTGAGGGCCACGGAAGCAGCATTACAGGCGATAAAAGTCTGTTAAAGTAGTAAAGTTGACGATGGGAAATTAATGTGATATTTTAATAAATATGCTGATTTGACAGATATAAGTGATCATTTCCCTGGCATTATAATATAAAAAGGCATAACTGACCTGGTTCTGATGAACAGTCAGTGGATCTGAAATGTTAACCGTATCTCTCCACAGATGCTGCCAGGCCTGCTGGGCCTCTCTGTCAATTCCTGTTTTTGTTTCAGATTCCCAGCATCCACAGTTCTTTGTTTCACGTTAGCCTGAGTATCGTTTGGGACACAGTTAGTTACCTCACAGCCCCTTTCCTTCTCCTCATAGGGAGGCGATGCAATCCATGCAATCGATTGTCGGAAGAACCCTCCGGTTCACTAATGCCCTTTAGGGACAGAAACTGCCCACCCTCACCTGGTCTGGCCTACATGTGACTACAAAGCCCCAGCAATGTGGTTGATTGAATAAATGCTGCCGAGCCAGAGACGCCAGTTAATGAATAAAAGTACAATGAGTCAGCAAAGCTGTCATCGCTAAAAGCGAGGAGGTAACATCTTCCACTCAGTATTTCAAACCAGGGCCGTGGTTCCAAAAGCGCCAAATCCGAACCACTAGACAACCAAAGAACATGCCGGAGATGCTTGTATCATTTCTCAAAAACGTTGTTTTTGCCTTTCCATTTTCGATCCTTTTGGTGACAGGTCAGTTTCTCCCAGTCTGAGTTATTATCGCGTGGAAAGAGACTATCAGGGCCATTGTGTCTGTGTGTGTCATCAGGCATCTATCCTATTCTAATCTCATTTTCCAGCATTTGGCCCACCGTGTTGTGCATTCTGACACATCAAGGGCAAACGTCATTGAGATTAACCCTGTAATCAAGGTTTTGTGACAGTAAAACAGTGTTACAGACTACTTATGGAACTCATCCTCATGTTTAGCCACAGAGGGAGATACACAGGCACATTGCTCAGGATGACACTACCTCCAGGCGCTTCACGTTCACTCTCTGTCCCCACACATGTGTCGCCCACAACAGGCAGATTTATATGGAGCACAAGCAAGTTCTCCAAGCAATGAGACATGTTGTTCTGAGCTCAGAAATGAAGCCAACAGTGAGCTGAAAAGGTCCCCAAAACTGCTCAACTTCCAATTTCGTAGTTTAGCTTCAGGGAGTTGGCAACGAAATCACCCACCCTCTATTCCAACTTCAGGTGAACATGTCATCTTGCTAGCCTTGAAAATGGGTAGGTTGCACTCAAGCCAGGCAGGACTCGAACCTGCAATCTTCTGATCCGAAGTCAGACGCGTTATCCATTACGCCACTGGCTCGCAATGGTGAACTGGCTTCTTGTTGAGTTGAGATGTTTACAGGGACCAAGGTGGAAATGTGATACATGAGATGAGCACCAGCAAAGGCAATCTCTGTCACTGCTTCATTTCAATGGGCCTCATTTTGTGAAGCAGAAAATTTCACTTGCAAAAAAAAATAAATTTGTCCTCAGATGCCTGCTTCATTGTCATCTGTTTCTCTGCTGAGACTTGGTATCATTTCATTCAGTTATTGCGCAAGTTTACCGACCAATCCAGTGAAACATAATTTCATACGATTACTAACCCTAAACCTTGGTCAGGTAAGTGAATGCATGTGATGTATTCGCAGAAAACACCCTTTTTGATCATAGGCTGAAATTGATTTCATAAAGAACCACCCCCAAGCTCCTCCGAACATTAAAAAAATACATCAGAGGCAACAACGGCTCATGTAGGATTCAAGCCAGCAACTTGGCACATTCCTAACAACCACCTGATGTGAGAATCAGACCACAAGGCCAATAACGCAGTCTGTGGACACCCCACTTAACAATAAATGAGGTGCCACTCAGGCAGTGATAGTCTCCCTACCTTGGATGTAGGAGAAAGAGTTCAAGTTTTATCTGCTCCAGAGGTATGTAATAAGATATCTGAACGTGTTGCTTAAAAAAAATCCTACTTCCCAATGCAGCAGTGAATATTTTCTTTTTGTTCTGTCTCTCTACCACGGAGTCAGAGCTCTCTCCATCAACAAATGCATTAAGCCATTTAGCCACGGGCAGGCAGTGCTGGGAGTGGTATACACTTTGTCGCTGTCTCTCAAACACTGGAAGAAGGAAGGAGCAGAAGGCATGGAATCAGACTTGTGTAGCAAATTTTAAAGGCGATTTGGAACTTTCATCAAATGACTTTTATCAGATGCAGACAGAAAGATGGAGAGCTGCTGGGAAAGATAGAAGTCGAAACTAGAGATTAGTCTGTACAGCAACTTAAAATGCAATCTTTCTGTACAGCCTGTTTGATGTTCAGAATTTGTCTGCACACAGGGCGTCCTTTTCTTTGTGACCTCCACAGCAGGAGTTAATGTCTGACACCAACAGTCCCGCGTTAAGTGAATCTGAGTGAAACACTCACGCACTGAGAGACACCCCCAACGACCCTGAGTTGCTGGGCTGCAGACAGTACAACGTGGAAGGGAGGGTTAATAATGAGCCATTGTTTCTCCCCCACCCGCTCCCTCACAGAGACAGGGAGAGTGACGTGATAAACCCATGGTGTCATTCACATTCACATTCAGCCCATCGAGTCCACAGCGACTCTCTGCCTCTTGTATTTCTCTGTAGTTATTCACAAGTTTTGATATCTGTCCCTAATAATGGTGAACTGTGTATGTGTCATGATGCAGTCTCTGGCATCCTGATCCTTTTGTCAATCATGTCTGAAACAGCATTGGGAATTACTGCCAGGCATGACAAAAGAGACTGCAAGTAATGTGTTCAGAGATAATGGGAACTGCAGATGCTGGAGAATCTGAGATAACAAAGTGTGCAGCTGGATGTGCTCCTAAGGTGCTACTTGGCCTGCTGTGTTCATCCAGCTGCACACTTTGTTATGCAAGTAATGTGTTTCTACTTGACCGGATTATTCTCATCTCAGAGAGGAAGTTTGACGATTCAGCTCGGAGCAGACCAACTGAGAACAGGAGAAGACCATTCAGGCCTTCTCAAGTGTATCATCTCACCTGTATGAACTTGGCCACAACAAACTCTGAACATATTCATGTCGCATCTCTTTCTGCTTCTGTCCCTGCCTCACCTCTAGCTCCCTCTGACCGCCCAGATCTGAGGTCAATGAGCTGGTCGATACAAATGCAGTCAGATCGTGAAGCCAATCTTTACCTTGGCAGCAGGTCCAGGGAATGTCAGGCACAAGGAACGGATTGAGAAGCGATGGGTTATCACATGGTTGTGCGAAGAGACACCAGGATTCCATCTTCCTGTCTCCCAGATACTGATTCCAGGAACATGCACAGTGCCAGTTATCCCCAATCCCAATGGATGGCGTGTCTGATCGCCAGATGAGGGGACAGTCAGACCGACACCTTCCTGGCTCGGGTGCATTTTGAAAACGCTGTCCTGTCACTTCACAAACGAAGCTGACCACAAATGATCATAGAGGGCTCGAGCACAGAAAAAGACCCTTCATCCCATCCGGCCTGACCAGTTGAACTCAACACCTTGGCTGTTCTCGGAACAAAATCAAAATTGCTGGAAAAGTTCAGCAGACCTGGCAGTATTTGTGAAGAAAAATCGGGATTAACACTGTGGGTTGGCTGACCCTCTCTCAGGGCTGACTGTTCTCGTCTTATTTGCCAGCAGATGGCTCACAGCCTCACCACGGCTGGCCCTGCAAGTGGATATCTTCAAACTGGTTGACGTTTATGAAGTTTCGTGCCTGTTCTGCAATGACAGGCAGTGAGTTGCCTTCTCCCCACCACTGATGCCCTGAGTGAAAAGTTTGTTTCCCACTGCTGTGATTTCAGTCACATGCAAAATGGAGGGAACAAACAGCCCTCACACTTGTCTCCAGTTCCCCCCCCCCCCCCCCACGCACACAGTCAACAGGATTTGAACCAGCACAGGGATGCCCCAACAAATTTGGAGCCCTTTACCTAAACCACTTGGCCATGATTACTGCAAGTGGTATGGTGCTCTTTATCTTTTCAGGTCGCCTTCGGTGGTCAGTTGAGCTGTGGCAGAATGAATCCTTGCTTGGTTTGTTTGAATCCAATCACTCTGCAGATTTTTAAAGTATGAAATTTGGTTCATGGTGATTCTGGTTGATTTATTCCAACAGATAAAATAAACATTCATTTGCAAGCAAAATATAAATAGCAGGAAAATAGCTCAGCAGATCTGGGAGCATCTGTGGGCCAAGAATTTCAATCAAGTCTTCAGAACCTCTTCAGAACTCTGTTTTCTCCTTTCTGTAGTGCAGTTTCTGTTCATCGTTCTGACTCGAAGCATCCCCAGCTCTTTATGGAAGTAAGGAAAGCAACATCAAAATACCAGTCTGGTCACTCACCGGACAAGATTTACGTTTGGGGAATATCTTCCTGACTGCAATAAAGCCTGAAACAGTACAGTCAAAAGGGAACTGGTAGAGTGCGAACAGCTCTTGTTCCTTCCTCAGTGGCTTCAAACCCCCAACATCACATTTCACAGCCAGAAGCGACAGCCATTTGCATCACAGAAAATGGCGAGCACTTGCAGCAGCCCTTATACCGGGCTCGTAGTGAATTCAAACTCCCACCTGTCTCGAACGGAGTGATAATTGTCTTGTGTCAGCTGTACTTTTCCGAAATTGGAGCTATTTCAGGTAAAAAACAGCAGTGTTGCAGAATCAATGCACTGAATACTGCAGAAACTCAACAGGTTCAACAATATTGGTGGAAAGAAAAACAGAGCTGAGGTTTTCAGTGCAGCTGGATTCTTGTTCACAGCATGTGTGCCCTGAATGTCAATGCACTGCCAAAGCTGAGAAAACATGACCTTGTTTTGACAGAAATATAGCTGCCAGGATTTGAGCCTACATGGGGAAACCCTAAGGGATTTCTAAGCCATTGCCTTAACCACTTGGCTACAACTACAGGCCACTGAACATCTGTTAATATTTCTCATGAAATGGTTCTAACAGGAAAGGTGAGTGCTCGATTTGTGATGTCTGCACCATGACCCTAATATCTCCTGTCACCCTGTACTTGATCAGAACAGAGTCGGCTGTTGTGGGATTGAACTGAACTAAACACATTGATGAACGATAGAGTGGATGGAAAGGATCCATTTCCATGAGCAGAGAGATTGATTGTCAGGGCAATGGATCTAGAAATAATTATGTCCTTGTATTTTAATCGCGCCTTTCACCACCACCTAAACCGCAGCCAACGAAGTACGTTTGGAACAGATTCATCTTTGGGAAATCTAACGTGCAAATCAGGGCAGTTGGTTCAACGAGAGGCCTAGAAACAAAATACTTTAAATACTTACAGCTGGGGCTGGGGACGCCAGTGAGTTCACACCGAACTTTGGAAGCTTGTTGTGTTCTGATTTATACCCGAGTGAGTTATTTCAGGGAAGCGAGTTGCCCATTTAAATCAAAGATAAGGTGGGTGTTCTCACACTCAGGGAGAAGCAAATCTGTGGAATTCTTGAAAACAGAGGCTGTGCTGGCTTGATATATTCAAGGCTGAGACAGACAGACAATTCGTCATTTCAGGAGTCAAGGGCCACGTGGATACGGCAGAACAGTGGTGTTGAGGATTACCAGATCAGCCTGGACCTCATTAAAATGTATAGCTGACCTGATTGGCCAAATGGCTTCCATCTGCTCCAATTGCTTATCTGTCATTTGGAAAATGCTGGGGAACAATGTAAAGGAAAAAATAGCAGAACATTCACCAAAGATGACCGCAGTCAAACTGAGTCAACATCGTTTGATGAAAGGAAATCTGCACTTGACACTTTTCTCAGAGTTGCTTGTTAATGTTAAAAATGGAGCTTATAAAGGGAGCCCGTGGATGAAATGTACATGAATAAGGGCCAAATGCTGGCAAATGGGGCTAAATTAATTTCAAATATCTGGGCAGCATGGACGAGGTGCACCGAAGTGTCTCTTTTCACGCTGTCCATCTGGACGAAGCGACACTTGCTCATTCCCAATTTAGTTGTTTGTTGGCAAATGCCAGTAGAACCAGTCTCTGTGGCGCAATTGGTTAGAGCGTTCTCTATTCGCTTTCAGTGAAAAGTTCGGCTGTTAACTGAAAGGTTGGTGGTTCGAGCCCACCCAGGGACGCAGTGCTTTTTCACTCTTAACCCAATGACCCATTCTCCAGGGCGCTTTTTGGCTGCCAGAAAATAACCGTGTTTGCTCATCATGAATCGAGCGATGCCCAACATGGACAGGTCTTAACGTGCAGCCGAGGCTAAAATGACAAGGCGAACACAGTTGCAGACGCACCAAAGCATAATTGCTGTCTGTGAGACACCTCGGCTTGTTTGTGTCGTGATCTACTTGCACAAGTGGCAGCGGGGCAATCCCAAACTGTGCTTCCACTATACTGGGAGTTTAGTCCAACGCCACTTTCCAGAAAATGCTCTCATAAGGAAAATGAAAGAAAGGATGAGAATGACCCATGGAAAGTGATGATTAACAATCACAATCTCAAAGAGAATGAAATGTGAGGCTGGATGGACACAGCAGGCCCAGCAGCATCTCAGGAGCACGAAAGCTGATGTTTCGGGCCTAGACCCTTCATCAGAGAATGATGAAGGGTCTCGGCCTGAAACATCAGCTTTTGTGCTCCTGAGATGCTGCTTGGCCTGCTGTGTTCATCCAGCTTCACATTTCATTATCTTGGATTCTCCAGCATCTGCAGTTCCCATTATCACTGATACAATTTCAAAGGGGCTGGGTTTCCCCTCTGATCAACAGTGGGGTGTGCCTGCACAGCAACGATTGCAGCGGATTGAGATAGCGGCTCATCAGTTCCCTTCTCCAGGAGAGAAATGGGTGAAATGAGAGAAATTTAACAAAATTTCACATCGCAATTATCCTCCTTTTCACATCACAGCAAATAACTGCGGTAAGAATTAATGCAGGATTTGATTTCACAGCAGCAGTAGTGTAACGATCTCCATTCGCTTTCAGTGAAAAGAGTGAAAAATGCATCTTGTCTGGAACATGAAGCAGCAGAGCAGCCTGCTTGTTCCGGAGATCATGCTGGGGACATTCCATGCTTTAATGGGCCGAATGGTCACTGTGTATGCATTAGGTTTTCTGTGATCTCTGACTCTGCGTGTTTTTTTTTTCTTATTTAGAATTTTGAAATTGTCTGCACCAAAATGTGCGGCTCATTCACATCTGTTCAGAAGAGAGGTGGTCTCAATAGGACTCCATTTAACAACATTGTGCACTGTTCCCAAATCTGGAAAACAAATCCTCATGGACAATTTTACATCCCCGCTGTCATGGAGTTTTTCGTTCTACGACATGACCCACACTACACCAACTATAATCACCGTTTCTATGTTTAAGAATACACAGCTATTTACATACATCTCTCAAAGAAGAGTGAATATCTAAACAGATACAAATTTTCAGCAAGAAACAACGGATTATTGTTGATGGTTGTTTTTGTCACTGATAACCTGTTTCCAGTGTTGTTTCAACAGGCTCTGTGCAAGGTCACGTGATATATGTGGCAGACACAGAAACATTGTAGCAGGAAGAGGCCAGTCGGTCCTTCCAGCCTGGTCCACTATTTAATACGATCATAGAGATCACCCAACTCATTTCCCTGTTTTACTTCTCATTCCATATCCTTTTGTCCCATGAGACCTAAGAACCATAACTAACTCCGTCTTTGAAAAATAAACAATCTTTCAGCTTCAACCGCTTGTGAGGAACAGAATGCTTCAGACGTGTTATTTTATGGTGATGATGTTCCCCTCACCTCATTCCTATATGGCTACAGCTTATCCTCAAGCTATGGTGTCTGGGTTTGGACTCTCCAGAGATCGGGAACATGCATCTTTTGTTTACCTTGCCTCGTCCTGTTGGTATTTTATAGGTTGTTTGGAAATTTCCCTCATTGGCCTACAGATACGTTTAATGATTTGCGGATCAATATCGGAGGCATGGTTAAGAAGTTTTCAGGCAACACAAGACTTGGGAACTTCATTGAAAACGAAGAGTGTCGGTGTAGTCTGCAAGAAGATATCGATGGACTGGTCAGGCGTGCAAAAAAGGTGACAAATGGAATTAAGCCCAGAGAAAAGTGAAGTGTTGTGTCTGGGGCGATCCAACACAGTAATGGATTGCACAATTTAGAAAACAATACGAAGACATGTATGGGAAATTTTGAGGATGGATATATGCTAAAGGTATCATAAAGATTTATGGGGTGAGGACATTTTTTCAGACAGGGGGTGGTTGGTGTACGGAATACACTGCAGGAAATATATGAAACAGAAGCACTGAGTGCAATTAAAACCTCCCTGGATTTTCCAGTCGTGTTCTATAATTGAAGATCTACAGCTGCAATTGTGGAAAGTGGGCTGAGGTAAGTGTTCCACTTCTCCTTCAGCACAGAGACACTGGGCAGAGTGACCTCCTCCTCGTCTGCACATTTCACAAAATTTTCAAATAAATTGATGTCACCGAGAAGGGACCTTTACATAATTGATCACTGGCTGATCTCAGTGAGTTGATGGTTCTCTCTTAACAGCTTTTTCGGTCCTTCATTGTGCATCTCCTCAACATGTCTTGTTGCTGTAGTGTGGAAGGAACATGTGAATATTTGTCTCATTCAGTGAGCCAACACTAAACAGCAGGCAAGAGCATTCCTTGTGAAGTGGAAGCAAGGTGGTCCCGTTAACCAGGGATCGGTGTTTTCAAAAGGTCCTATGCTGTTAACATTTTCTCCAGTGATCCACAAGGTCAGATCCTCTCTATGCTGACCTGCCAGTTTCATTTCTTTCACTGAAAGTGATTTTCCACAAGCTGACAGTAGACCCTTCAATCTAAATGCAATCTCTCAAATTGTTGCTATTGCTGGTTGGACACTGTACATTGTTGGATTGTGCAGACAAGGGTAGTTTCCCAATACGCATTCTCTTGTTCAAATGCAAAGCACTGTGTGCCAGAGGAAGGAAATGGCTGAACACATCTGGCAATGGACCTATGCTGGTCCAGGAGAAAGGGCAGAAACAGTAGGCTCCTGGGAGCAGAGAGTCAGAATGGGAAGCAGCTGTTATTGAACCAGTTTGCTGCCTTTTCTCCTGAAGCAACAGGGAATTGACTTAGTTTAGAAAGAGGTATACTAAATTTGTTGTTAAAACTGTTGCATTGCCAATGCCTCAAAGCCCGGGCAGGTTGCCTTCCATTTTGTCAAATACCCTGATCAGCTTTTCGAACAGAGCTGCACTCAATGATGTCGAACTTCCTGATATCGCGGTTTGAGCCACAGGGTTCATTGAGGCAAATATGGCACAGCAACACACATGGAGAAACTGAAAACAAATATTTTGGATGTTTGTCCACGCAGTGAGAAAATAACCACCTTGCAGAGATGCGTGGGTCTAGTGGCATTATCACCAGGCTATTAATTCGCAATCACAGGTGTTGTTCTTTGAATTCAATAAAATCCTTCAATTAGGAGTCAAATGTTGGGAAAATCCCAACCCAATAGACTTTTGAGAAGGCATTAAATGCATCCCAAGGCAACGCGAATACAGTCCAGTGATCTGAACTAACCAACTTTCCGTAATCTAACATTTAAATCACAACTCCCGAGATGCTGCTTGGCCTGCTGTGTTCATCCAGCTTCACACTTTATTAGCTCAGTTCCTTTACAATTTTCAATGAGTCACATGGAATAATAAGACACACCTTTAAAAACCATGTTTTTTTATAATAAAAAATGTGAAGTGCTACACTTCTCCATGCAACTTCATTACAACTAAAGACAAGCAAGTGGAGGCTGCTACCCTCCGAATTCCTTACTCAACCCAGTCTTGTGAAAGGATGCTGGTCACATCAACCCGTATTCAATGCAGCTATATTTTCTGTGTGATACAACCTCTTTTGGACTGCAAGAAAGGAATTTGTTGTTTCTGCTCTCAGAGCTGAGTTGGTTTCACCAATATCTCGCTCAGCTCCCTGCTTCCAGTGAACACTTTAATCAGGAAAAAATCTATCAAATTCTTTACAGTCCAATACAGACTGATCCTGCAAACTTGCAGAAGTCACACATTTTCACGTTCACTATCTCAATCATTTGACACAACATTTAAAAAGCTTAATGAGATGAGCATAATTCTTTTTCCATCATTGGAACGACTTGTACGAATTTGCACGTGGGAAGTTGAGTACTATGAAACAGAGAAACCTTTTTTTTCAGATTATAGCACACAACAGTGTCAGCGATACAGCGAAAACATCACCTCCATTTCTTTCTCCTCAGATGATCCTTCTCCAGTTGAAAATTAATGCCAGTCAGTTGGCAGTTGAGGTATATCCCCCAGGTATGGATCATTATCCGAACACAGAGAGTGATCTTCTCCAATAAATTCTGTTTTGATTAACTACTTTTTTTTCCCGACAAGCTGATGTCAGCATCTCAAACAGCCAGTCACCACCTCCTCCCCTCCACCTAATTTGTTGTGTCAAAGCTCACAAGGCTATGGGCCAAGTGCTGGGAACTGGGATGCTGAGCCTCTTTCAGTGTTGTAAAAGCACAATGATTGAATCATATTGGAGGAGAAAGAATGCCAGAGGAAAATGAAAGCCAGAAGCTGTGTCATTAAGAAACAATGCAGCTCCCCTGTCAAGTGTCCCTGGTGGTCTAATGGTCAGGATTTGGTGCCCTCACCGCTGCGGCTGGGGTTCAATTCCCGGTCAACGAATCAAGACGTATCATTCCTGATAGTGGTAACAGCAAAAGAAGCGCAGCTCTGAGTGGATTTGTTTGAATGCCTCAGATCAGTTAATGTCCCCAAGAACATCAGAGTCCATGTTTCAGCTTCTTAAAGAGAGGAAAGGTGCCTTAACTATCCCTGCTCAGTGGGACTATTCACCTTTGTGCTGTGTCGTTAACAGGGGCATGAGCAGCAATAGTAAAACTCACAAGATGAATAACCAGCAATGAGAATCATCATCACAGCTTCACCTACATAGCCTTCCTTCCCTGTTCT
This sequence comes from Stegostoma tigrinum, assembly GCF_030684315.1. NCBI lineage: Eukaryota > Metazoa > Chordata > Chondrichthyes > Orectolobiformes > Stegostomatidae > Stegostoma > Stegostoma tigrinum. Next base: position 74,261,433 of record NC_081364.1, on the reverse strand, counting down.
GGTGAGTTTCAATACCAAATAAAACATGTTTGTCGTCAGGAAGCAGCCATTCAATGAGATCACCACTGACCTGAAAAAAATCTCACCTCTGCTTTCCTGCTTTTCCTCCACGACCTCAGTTAAACTTGAGCCTAATCACAACATTGTATATTACTGACAATTTTCAGAAAGTTGGATAACATTAATGACCTGTGCAGGCTGGCAATAAATTGAATAATATGAAATGAGCTAAAAAGGCTTCCCGCAATTCAACCCAGTGCAGGACTAGCCACATGTGAAAGGTCAAAGAGCGAAAACATTACCTCCATTTCTCCCTGCACATATTTCTCTCCTGACAACTTGAATATTTGCATCATTTTTCTTTACAATTGAGACATTTTCACTGACAGACCTGTGCTGCAGAAAACTACTTTGCTTCAGATTAAAATTGCTGAGTACCCTTTCGCACTGACCAATTCTCAATAAGCCCTGCTTCATGTCAATAAAAGCTGCTCTGGGAGAGGTTGGAGCTCACAGCCTCAGCATTGCATGCACCTCGACACCGTCATAGAAGGACGGCGTGCTCACAGATTGTGTTGCTTCTATCTGTAGCACCCTGCTTACTGCTGATACAGAACTGCATTCTCTCATCCTTCTGCACATGATCCCTGCAGCCCTATCTCGGTTTTGTCACATTGTCTCAGCTATAATGCACAGACTATCCCGTCGTCTATTACCACAGAGGAGCTCCTGCGCTGACTGCCATCCCCATTTCCGGTTATATTTTCATGGCTGGGCCACTGAGTTTCTCTGATTCCGGCCCAGGAGCTGGGATTGTATGGTCGTCTGCAGCAGTGGTTGCTTCCTTCTATGAGGGATCTGGTGAAGTAACCAATGCTAAACTGCATTGCTTGCCTCTTCTCGCAGACATTTCTCCCTCCTACAATCACAAACCCTCTGTTACATCCTTCCTCCCACATTACTGAGGCACTCCACAATCTAACACTCGCTCCACATTGACACATTGACAAGTGCGGGTTATTACTATCTGCCCTCCCATTCAAGGTGGGACATGTCACAGGAAGGACGGTGCTGTCTGAACCAGCGCCGGGCAGATCTGCAGCTCCAGGGGAGACAGACTACCACTGAAATTGCCAACATGCACCTTCTGCAAGGTGCACCTTGTGTCTGTTTTGTAATGAAAGTGCTTAGATAGATTACTTCTGGATTGAAGTGTTTACTGGAAGCAGGAATTAGATGAAGATACAGGGTAAACAGATTGAGATTTGACTGAAGAAACGGCAAAAAGCTTCAACATTTTAGTGTCGATTTGTAGTGTGAGTTGTGGATGTTGTTGCTGGTTGTCTCGCTGAGCTGGTTGGTTGTTCTGCAGACGTTTCATTATCCTAACGGTTAGCAACATCAGTGCAACCTTCAATGAAGCGCCTTTGTGTTTTCCAGCCTGTTAATTTACACTCTGGTGTCTGTTGAGCTGGAAAACCACACTTACAGTTTTCTTCACAATGGAGTGCATTTGGGATCGAGCTCTATTTGTTTATTAGAGAAAATGGGAACTGCAGATGCTGGAGATTCCAAGATAATAAAATGTGAGGCTGGATGAACACAGCAGGCCAATGCTCCTGAGATGGTGCTTGGCCTGCTGTGTTCATCCAGCCTCACATTTTATTATCTATTTGTTTATTGACGGCTTTCTCAGTGGAGTACCAGGCTTCTTGGAATTTCCGTGCTTCTCTCTGCTTTGCCTGCCCCAAGATCCTGGCATTTTCCTTTCAAAATGGTGGTTCTCCTTATTCATGTGGGTGGAGATGAGTGAGTATTAGGTGTGTCTTTTTATTGCCAATTTATGTTTGTGTACCCTTGTGATTAATTTCCTTCCTGTTTGTCCAATGTAGTGTTTGCTGCAGTCTTTGCAGGGAAGCGTGTGTATGGCATTGGTCTTGTCCATAGTGAGTGGTGGGTCTTTGTTCTGGGTGAGCGGTTGACACAGGGTTGATGTGGGTTTGTGTGCTACTCTGATGCCCAGTGGTCGTAGGAGTATTGCAGTCAGTTCAGACGTGTTTCTGATGTAATGTAACTTGATGAGTGTTTCAGGGCGTATAGTATCTTCCTGGTGTTGTTCGTGTGATAGGTATCTTCTGACCCAGTTTTTCGGGTATCCATTGTCTTTGAATACTTGGAAGAGGTACTCTCCTTCTTTTTGGTGTAATGCAACATCTGCAGAACAACGAATCAGCTCGGTGAGCCAACCAAACACAAGAAGATGGTATGTCACTGCCTCGAAGCATTGTGCTATAGTGGGGCAAATATTTAGCTGCTCATCATAATTACAGACAGGAAATTCATTTTTCCAACATGAAAGGAGTCTTTACGTAGCAGACGTTATGGAAGTAATCCTTTCACCGAAATAGTCATACTCCGTCTCGTGTCTCCTCAGCACTTTATCTATCATTGTACGTGCACTGAAGGTGCTTTCATAGAATCCCGACAGTGTGCAAACAGGTCCTTGGCCCAACAAGTCCACACTGAACCTCAGAGTATCCCAATAAAACCCATTCCCCTGTAGCCAACGAATGTACACGTCCCTGAACACTATGGGCAATTTAGCACGGACAATTTACCTAACCTGCATGTATTTGGATTGTGGGAGGAAACCAGAGCACTCTGAGGAAGCCCACGTAGAAACAGAGAGAATGTGCAAACTCCACACAGTCGTCCGAGGATGGAATCAAACGCAGGTGAGGCAGTGGTGTTAACTACTGTAGCTACTGTACCGTCCTATGTTCTTCTGCGTGTCTAATTGCCTGACTCTTATTTTCAGGGTGATGTGATGCTTTGGAATTGTGAAGCGAGAGTCAGGCTGCAAAAACATGTGCCCATTTTCAAAAGTGAATGAAAACAGGCAAAGAAAATGAGCTTTCTGTTTTGAATATTCTGAAATATCTCCTTTAACCACTGCTGTTGCAGCTGTACTGAGCCAACTTTTATCCTAATTTTTCATTTCACATCAGTCCTAATTTCAGTCTGATACCATTGCACTTTTAAGGTTTGATGTACTTATCTTGGATCCAACTTTTGCTCCTTTAGACTGAATGGAAAAATCAGATCACTGCTTCTGAGTTGCATTATCACTCTGAGAAAGAACTGCAGTGGGCTCTTTCAAGCTGAAATTTGTAACCAGTAGGCTATGAGACACAGGTGGGGATTGAACCCACAATTTTTGGTTTACGAGCCCAAAGATTTCCCTCTTGGCCCTGCTTTCTATTTTCATTAAACTGATACACTGTATTGGTTCGTTAACTACAATGATGATTTTTGTTTTTAAATTGTTGGAAAATTCAGATAAACTGACAAATTACCCGATGTTAAAGTACAAAACAGGATGATCAAGAGAGAACAGTAAATGATTGAGTTCAGACAAATTCTGAAGTAAGTAGAAACAGGCAGCATGGTAGCCATGTGTGTAATGCAATGTAACCATCAGTGATTAGTACTGCTACCTCACAGCACTAGGAACTTAGGTTTGATTCCAGCCTCGGGCAACTGTCTGTGTGGAGTTTGCACATTCTCCTCATGTCTGAGTGGGTTTCCTTCGGGTGCTCCGGCTTCCTGCCACAGTCCAAAGATGTGCAGGGTAGGTGGATTGACCATGCCAAATTGCCACAGAGTGTTCAGGGAGATGTAGATCAGGTGGGTTATAGCAAAATGGGTCTGGGTGGGATGTTCTGAGGTCTGGTGTGGACTTGTTGGGCTGAAGGGCCTGTTTCCACACTGTAGGAATTCTAATTCTAATTTGAGTCAACCCATACAGGAATCAGATTGCAAAAACTGAATGTGAATTTCTTGCTGCAATTGTCTTGGTTTTAATGAGCACACAACTGCAGATCTTTGCAGTAACGATTTCCTAGCACAGAGAAGTAAATACCTGCTTGCAAGTTCGTGTCAGGAATGTCCATTGGATTCATCCCAGGGATGTGAGGATCCACGAGCATACAAGTAATATCAGGCAGTGCGCTATCAGTTCAGAATGGTGAGAGATGGGGAATATATATATTCATTCACAAAATAATCATTTCGTAGAATTCAATACAGAAAGGCAAAAAGTGATGGACAAACAGAACATCTACATGGAGAGACGATACACAATAAATAGGAGATTCTTTTTTTTTAAAGTGTTGATTTCAGTTTCACTCTGACATTTCGTGAAGGATATGAACTGCCCTTACCAGTCTGCAATGGAAGTGACTCGAACCTCACAGAGAGGGAGTTGAATAACAGTTACATTTCGAAAAAGCTGAAAGTCAGTTGGGTCACAGGGATTTAGGGATGTTGGCCTTACAAGCCTTTCCCACATTCCATGAAAGTACCAAAGAAATGAGTCAAGAGCTTTTGGTCCCCGTAGAGACGATGTCCATGATGTGGTTAGACAATAATTTAGGTTAGTTGAGTTTCTAAATGGAGAAATCACGTTAATTAAACGAATAGATCGTTGTACAACTGCAATGTCTGTAGTTCAGTCTCAGTTCGAGCAACGTGTGTAATCCTTGTTCTTCATCCTCACCAAAACGCCAGAGATTAGACAAGACGCAGACGATTTTGTCGGGATTGTGGACAGAATGCAAGATTACATTCACGAGATGTTGGAAAAGTTGAAAAAGCTGCACCTGAGGTTGGGAAAATTGGGAAGTAAACTAACGGAAATTTCCCTGACAATGCGAGTTTCAGTGTGTTTATATTTGCAGAAGACCCCCTGTTTTGGCGCAATCTAGCTCAAGAAGTCAGAGATTCAAAAATAACGGTGAATGACAAAGAAAACACAGGAGTCGGATTTCTCTTACTCATATAGTTATTTTAGTGGGCAACGATTTTTCAGAAATAAAAGTAGATACTGATTCCTGAGTGTTTTAAAAGATACGTGAGCTAACATGCAAGGAGTGAATTTAACAAGGGAACAGAGTCAGTGTCCAGGTCTGAGAGGAATGGGTGCTGGATACTGGGTGGCAGGGCAGGATGGGGCAGGGAGATCAATTCGAAATTGAATGACTTCAGGTGCAAAGACATTTCATGAACATATGATTAAGACTGAGTATGAAAACGCGTATGGTTTTGAAAAGTGCGGCATTGCATTCAAAGGGAAGCCTGTTGTAGATTGCGACACGACTGATCATGATTTTCAAAAACAGATAAAGGAAATGTAGGTGTAAATACATTGTGTGAAAGCGTGCACCTGAATAGCGTTGTCTGTAAAAAATATTTCATGGTTTTGAAATGTTTGGCATATGGTTCCCCGTGAAGCATTTTCAATGAAATTCAGCTGTTTGTTTTTCAATTGGTGAGGAAAGTCATCCCCTAATAATTACGGAGTGAACCAACTCTTGGAGACACAATTCCTGCTTTTATCTACCAGGTTCAAATTCCACCAGACCTGTGTTTTCGTTCCTTTTCCATGTAGATAATATTCTAACGGCAAACGGAGACATGTGAAAAAGCGGGAGTTTGACAAAAGTAAATCAGAGGAAATATTCATGTTAATATAATTGATTCCTTCCCGCTAGCAGTTAGGATTCGGCGCTTTCACTACCCTGGACTATCTCCGTTCTTGTTCAGGGAATCAGGATTTATTGTTCTTGATAGTGACAACAGCAGAAGCAGAACAACTATGACAAGAATCCTTTCAATGCCTCAGATCAGTTAATGATTACGAGAACATGAGTCAATGCCCCAGATTCTTAAAGACGACATCTCTGCTCAATGGGACAGTTAATATTTAATTCTCCGCTGATTCCACTTCCCAAACTGTTTCTAAAGATTCACAAAGCTGACACTGTGTTTTCCATTTTGTTTCCTTGCCATTGCCAGGAACTGCATGATTGGGTTGGTGGATATGGTAAAAGTCCCCATGAGCAGCTTGTAGGACTATTTCAGCTTCCACTCTTTAATGATGCTGGGACATTCACTCTGATGTTCTTGTTAACATTTACTGATTTTCTACTGTGAAAGGATTCTCGTTCATGTGCAACAGAAATTCAAACCTCATTGCAGCTTTAGGCCAATGAGAAGTAGTAATTTAGGAGTATAAAGAAGTCATGAACTGCACTCGACGAGAGACAAAGCTACAATCTCTGAATACCTAAACAGGTTTCATTACGTTATACATTGCGTTACCCCGGATAGAGCTTAAGAAAGCGAGTCAGGTTTACATGAAACCAAGAACATTAGGTTTCTAATAATGCAAATGCAGGAGTACAGTCAGTTACTTGTTTTGTCGTTTACTCACAAGAACATTTGTGGAGAATGCCTGAGCGTATCTGTATTGGAATCTACCCCCACTCCCATTCCAAAACCAAATCATTTATTTCTCATTCCACCTGATGGAGATTCGAGAATATTTCCGGAACCACCCTGTGACACAGAGTCCGGGAGCAATCTCCCCAGTTCACATCAGAATGTATCAACGAGAAAGTTAAATAGCAAGAACAGAGAGGCTGAAAGAATGAAGTTGAGAAGGGCAGGATGAGGGAGCATAGGACAGACAAACAGGTGGAGAGTGATAAAAAACATTTGGAGACACGTGGAGAGAGCGGGGAGGAAAGATGGAGGAAGTGTGGGACCTTTCGACCTTTTTATCATCATAATTTCTCCTTGGGGTATGATCACTTGCCTTAATTCTGCACAGCAGTGCACCTGTCAACTGTGAGCTTGTGGTGCAATGGAAGCGTGTGTGACTCTGGGTCAGAAGGTTGTGTGTTCAAATCATGTCAGGCTTATGGCCTCTTGGCACAACAAAGTGTTTCTCCTTTATATGGAAGCAGAGCTTGTTGTTTCAGAGTACTGCTTGGTAGTGCTTCTCTTATTCAGTGGCTGTTCAATTACATGTGGTACTTCTCTGTAAGTTTTATATTGGGAACACTGCTGCAGGGATGTTGTTTGCCCAAACACAAAGTGTTCATCGTGGGGTTTAACAACACAACTGCCTCCCTCTGGGTAGCCGCTTCACTCAGTCAGTAAGAATGCTGTGCTGCTAACATTATAGAGGTATTTTCTCACTTAATTCGTAAACAGACAAATTTATGTTTCAAATTATCAGGAGGTTTCAGCTCCTCCTGTTAAAGCAGATGGCGGTGAGTTCAGGAAGAAATGTTTCCAATCAAAAACAATTCCTTTTACAGTTGGAATGATCGTTATTGAACAGCAGGAGAGGAAACTGCTGTCCCACAGCCCCTCTTCACATTGACGGTGGAGCTGAATTTTATAGACTGTATCGGTAAAATCCAATGGTTCAGGTCCAATGCTGTTTGGTGCTGTCCACTTCCTGATTGTGTGTGAGTGACAGGCAAAGTCTCCAGGAAGTATGTATCATGTGGATGTATTGCCAGGACGACAGAACAACGAGCCTAAAGTCAGGAACCTGAAAATCGCCTAATTTTGAAATTCACTAAATAGGACGCACTGTAGATGCATCGAATCTTCACGCTGTCCCTGAACTCTCTGTGATGAACAGAATCCAAGTGAGGATGATCTTTTTTGCTAAGATTACAGAAGAAATCTGAGAGGACTCCTCCTGAAGGTTTTGCAAGACACTGAAGATTTCTTCTTCTTGTGTGACATGTTTTATTTTGATCAAATAAATGATTATTCTCAGATGGGGGTCTGGGGGGGGGGGGGGGGATGATTGCGAGTATTCCCAGCATTTTCTAAGTTCATAGGCACAAGTCTGGAAAAAGAACAAAGGTGAAAGCCTGTGACAGACTGAGAGGCACATTTAATTCACTGACACAAGGAATAAGGAACAAAGCAAAAGAAATGCTGATGAACCAACTTTTACTGTTAAGTTGTAGCTTCTTTAATAGTCTTGTTGTTCGGAACGAGCTTTCCCCACTGTAGCCTTGATTTAAAATTCAGACAGAGAATGACTCTGTGTTGCTGTTGTGTGAAAAGTCACAGTGGGCAGGGCTTCTTAACAAAGATAAACAAGGTTGGTGAGTGTTTGTAGGGTGGTGCTGGCAGTCAGTCTTACTTAGAATGACTTTCAATGCCTTTGAAGAATCCAAAATATTATCAGTGGAAAACAAATGCAGAGGAGACAGTGTGAAAGGGCCGTGATTAGCTATAAGGCATGACAGCGTGAAACTAAGACTATAATTTTATCTAAGTCCACCCTGCAATAATGTTGGACCTATCGATTAAATAAGACCATGGGCAAAATGATGGAGGAGAAATATGAATAAATTAGGAGCAGAAATATTTGACCCAACGAGTCTGCTGCACCTTTCAGTGATAATCTTCAACTCCATCCTGCTGCCTGACCTGGATAGTGCTTGACCATCTTGCTGATTAGACATCTGTCAAGCTCAGTTTGACAATACCCAACAATACAGCATCAACAGCCGTCTGTGGGAAAGAATTCCACAAGTTCACTGACCCCTGAGCGAAGAAATTCCTCCTCATTTCTGAATTAAATGGGCTGAACCTTATTCTGATATGATGTCCTCTAGTACTTCTCTCTCGTGCTCAGGGAAACCATTTGTCCATAATCTACGCTGTCAAGGTCCCGAAGAATATTAAATGTTAATAAATGTTGTTATATGATTATAAACTCTAGTCAGCCTCCTGTGTTCCGAGGAGAACAACCCCAGCCTAACCAAACATTGTACAAAGTTTCACGTTATCCAGTCCTGGCAACATTCTCGTAAATCTCCGCTGCAACCTGCAGAGTTCTTGAATATTTTTGAGGCAGACCGAGAGATATTGTGCTCAGCAAAGGTTGTCAAGTTTTTCAGGAATTGACTGGAATAGGAATTTAGGATTAGAATCCAACTGACCCTGCGCATATAGAATGTCAGGGCACTGAATTTTCCTAATTCCGGGGCTGGGGAACTGGGATGTTACTACCGTCTGCATCACTGGTTAATTCCCTGTGTGAGGGAACTGCTGAGGCAACCAATGTAAAACTCTATTGCCGTTTGAGAAATACATCCAAGGTCATGGCATTGAAGAATTATATTATTTCAACTGGAATATTAATTACATTTGCCAACTGAATATCAGGCAAATTGTTTTCATTTTGAAACATAAAAATATGACGCAGCCACTGAGCCCATTGAACCTGCTTCGCCGCTTAATGAAATCATGTAAAAACTCCTGCTTCACTGACATTTTATTCCTCTTTCCCCGCTTAATGAAATCATGTAAAAACTCCTACTTCACTGACATTTTATTCCTCTTTCCCAGGAGTTCTAAATGTTTTTAATCTATAGAAATCTATACAGCGCAGTGGAAGCCGGGACGTTAAATGTCTTCAAGGCGGAGATTGATAAATTCTTGATCTCACAAGGAAGCAAGGGCTACGGGGAGAGTGCAGGGAAGTGGAGTCGAAATGCCCATCAGCCATGATTTAATGACGGAGTGGACTCGATGGGCCCAATGGCCTTACTTCCACTTATCTGTTTTATGGTCTTATGGTCTCATAAAACTATTCGTCTCAGTTTTGTACAGTCTGAACATTGACATCCTCCATGACCCTGAATTCCATACATTTTCTCCACTCATTTCAGTCAGCTATTTGGCAACAATTTCTGTTGTATTTCTGGTGCTGCTCCTGGCATGCCCTCCAGCATTGTGCTTGTTGTACATTTCCTACAAATAATAAATACAGAGATAAATAATTGCAGCCCCATGACTGACCATTCTGGAACTACAGAAGTCACATCTTTCCAACTTGAAAACTACACATTAATCCCGATTCTATATTTTTTGTTAATTAAACAACAGGCAGCCTATGCTCATTTAAACCTAACAGCATAAACTCTTACCTTGTCATCGATATTTTATATGGCTTGTTGTTGATTAGCAACTAAAAATTCAAATTCACTTCATCTACCACTTCCCTTTATCAACTGTGCTTGTAATATTCCCAAAGAAGTCTGGCAAAATTCCCACGTCTGCACAACGAACGTCCCAGGCATTCTTTTGGAAACGTAAACCTGATAGAGGATTTTCCATTCGAAAAGAGGCAGTTTGAAGCTTTCATTCACTAACAGCCTACTTTTAGAGATCGTGCAAGCTCCTGCTAGCTGACCTCTGAGACACAATCAGTCAGTGTGTTTAATTGTTAAACAACAGGGCGATAGTTCAAGGGCACCCAGGCAAGAGTGATTGCTGTTTTCACTTCACCACTTTTGTACGTTACGCAGTTTTGTGTTTTAAATGTGGTTCGGGAAGTGTTTCCCAAATGAAAATCTTATCCAGTGAGTAACCACAAAAATGTTTCCATGTCGCTTTCACAGCTAACGTCAAGAGCTGCAGATTTGGGGAATCTCAAAAAGAAACAAAAACTGCTGGAGAAACTCAATAGGATTGGAAGTACCTGTGAGGTAAAACAGAGTTCTGAAATGTTAATTCTGATTCTCTGACAGATCTGCTGAGCTTTCCTTTAAATTTATGTTTTTGTTTTTCAATGAATGTTTATCCCATCTATTGGGATGAAACAAACAGACCCGCCTGGTACTGAATTCAACTCTTTAGAAATCTGAGAAGTGGTTGGATTCAAACAAACCTTGTAATGACTCACCCTCCCTCAGTTCCACAGGGAGAAAAGCGAGTAGCTGCTGTACTTCTGCAATTCTAGGCGAGTGGTAAAGGTGATGAGCTTGAAATGGATTGTGGTATCTCTGCACAGCTTGGAATCTTGCCGACAATGAATGAGAGTCAAAAGCAAATAAGAAGGGATTTTATTCTCTGTCTTCTTGTTTTGGAGAGAAGTCGCAGAAGGTACGGAATAAGTATTTCAACCAGGCCGCCAATGGTGGGAAGATGCAACTCCTTGCCTGTCAGAGTGAAACAAGCAGAAAACTTCAACCGTGTTAAGATACATTTCGATGGACACTTGCATTGCTAAACTTGGTGAGACCATAAGCCAAGTGCTGGAACAGGGACAGCCAGAATCGTGAGTTTAACTGGCGCAGACCTGATGGGTTGACTGGTCTTTTTCTGTGCTGGAGACCTGGTGTCAAGGACCTACTGGCATCATCCACGGTACTGAAAGAAACAGCAATAATTAAAAATAAAAGCACATAGGAAAATATTATCACCAGGGCAGAGAGGGAATAACTATACAGATAGCACATCAAAAGCAATGTTAGAACAAGAAGAGATAATGTTAGCAGCTGCAAGACAGCATGAAGCCAGAGATAATGAATGGAAAATTTTAAATTTCCAAGCAATGGCCAGTTCAGAAGAAAAAGGTGGAATGAATAAAAGACAGGGCAACATTAGGAGCAGGCAATATTTGGAGAAAAGCAGGCAAAGTGGTAGCGCCCACATTCTGCCAGCAGACATTGTGCAATGTTTACCTGGATTAGCACACATAGGTAGAAATAAAATGATAGAGGTGATACCTACTTGCTGCTGGTGGAAAGGAATGGGAAGAGACAAAGCCAAGTTTTGTCAAAGATGTACTTTTTGTGCACAGACTGAACCAGGACAGGGAATTAAAATTAAAATGAGCAATCAGCCCCATCCGCAGAGTCCATGGAAACACATTCAAATGGAATTCATAAGGTCACTTACACAAAGTCAGAATTTTAAAAAAATGTTTTCTGGCTGTTTTGACCAGTTTACCAGATGGGTAGAAGATTTCCCCATAAAAGACTACTGCAGCCTCAGTGGCAAAAATACTGACAGGAGCAATAATACCGTGGTGGTGGGTTCCCCTGCAAATAGATTCAATCCAATCAGCCCATCTCACTGGTAAGACCCTGAAGGAAGTACGTAATGTACTGGGAATAACTCAAAGGTATCATATCCCCTACCACCCACAGAACTCGGGGATGGTAGAGAAGATGAATAGAAGACTGAAAAATGTTCTCACCAAGGCAATAATTGAAGAAGGGTTTCAATGGACCGTTTCCCTACCAGCCATTCTAATGTCTTCTCAAGGAACAACTCGCAGACTAAAAGGACTGACACCTTTCCCATTCATTATTGGTCGTACCATGGGCCTCCTGCAAGGGGGGGAACCAGAAATGATCACCTCAAAAGGACAGATTTAGGAAGGTACCTGCCAACTTTTCATGTATCTCCAACAGCTGAAATACCAGATGAATCAGGTACAGTAGGTTCATGGCTGGGAACAAGAGGGAATGTGCTCGGCACGCCCGATGATAAGGGCTGGGGAAGGAGTCTTCATTCATGTACTGCATCCAAATGGGCAGCACAGTTCTAAATAGGGTGGCCACAATGAGGTGATTGTCAACGGTGATTGTGGAGTTTTGGTCGTCAACATTGGGATCGGCAAATGGAGACACCTGTCACAACTGAAAATATTTAACAATGAACAGAATTGGCAAGGCCTCGGGCATGTGTGTTTGCCTTGTGTTTCCACAGGACCCTGTTGCTTATCGTCACAATGACCGTCCAAGGAATATACATTTGAGGAATCGACACTGGGGCACACAGTGCTCCAAAACCATTGACGTAATGTTGATGACTCAAGGACTATGGATATATACAGAGGACTGGTAAAATTTGATTGGGAAATAAGGGCGTTGGTTGTGCTGCCAGGAACTGATATGTAGCTGATAGAAATCCTCTTAAAGTGTCCCGTGGAGATGGTTATCCACTGTTAATATGTAGTCAGGCTAAAAGCCATATGTGGTGCCCCTCTCCTTTGAAAATAGGCAACTGCAGCCGTCCTTGATCTTAACTGCAATACCATGTTCATCTTCAGTGTATAAAGGTAACAACACTTCTGCAAATCCTATTATAACCTTGTATGTGAGCAAAACACATGCCAGTTTCATCTTGCCAGGGTCAGATCTATATGGATCTGGTGGAGCATCGACTCCCTCCAGCTTTTTAGCCATACTATTGAATGCCAGATATGTACTCACTTTACTAATGGCATACCAACTGCCAGACGAACTGTCTCAGGGAACAATTGTCCCTGCCATATTGTGACGCAATGGGTCCTCTCCTCAACTGCTCTGAAGTCCACATTATCCTTGTTGGGGCGAATGGTGTGATCCTCATGGATGCAAATGAATATGTTATCCTCAACGCTTCACTGACTACAACCTATTTACGAATTAAATTGAATCTAGAACTACCACACAATTGTACTGATGCATCAGGTCAAGCTTTATTTCTGGAAATGATTAAGTCTGCCCTTGGAGGCATGCCCCTTGTACAAATGGTGAGAAAGCAGCGATCACCCAGGCGGAGGCAAAGGATCTGGTAGGATTCAGGGCAGGGTCCTCTGCTGGTAATGCCATACATAATTCGCTATTACAAGAAAACTCAGAGTGTTGAAAGAGAAGTTGAAGGTATTGTTGGAAAATAACATAGATTTCCAAGAAATAGCCACTAGGTTAGAAGAAGAAGGGCTGAAATTCAGACTAAAACTCTCACTTTTAACAATTTGAATAAAACTGCTCTGATTAGTGAGTTTTGAAAAGATTTGTAGCTCAGGTTGAGGTTCTGGATGTGAGTTTGCTCGCTGAGCTGGAAGGTTAGTTTTCAGACGTTTCATCACCATTCTAGGTAACATCATCAGTGAGCCTCCGACGAAGCACTGGCATTCCAACTGGAACTCCATCAACAAACACATTGATTTGGAGCCAATCTACCATCCCCTGGAAAAAGAGCAGGAAATGATATCACCAATGCAGGAAATGACATCACCAACCCAAGGAAACCTAACCAGATAAATAGAAAGCGGGACATAACACCAGCACTTCGTTGGAGGCTCACTGATGATGTTACGTAGAATGGTGACAAAACGTCTGAAAAATAACCTTCCAGCTCAGCGAGCAAACTCACATCCACTGCTCTGAATGTTCTAATTGATTTTGTTAATAATGGGACAATGACAAGGCGGGAATCCTTTGTTCGTTCCTGGGATCCGCTTTATATAGTGATCTGTGGGTGCAACTGTTGGCCTAAGCGAAAGGGTTTGACCCTTCTTGAGTCACTTCTGAACTGTTATCCATATGGATCAACATCCCATCAACTAAGAATATTCCCTGAATCTACAAAATTTGTCGTACGCTGCTTGGCATGACGACCACTTTTTCAGGAGCAAATGACTATCACCAATCCTCCTCCGAGTATCACACAACCCCAGCATACCTATCTCTGCTAAGGCTGTATAACATGGGCAGAGGAAACAGTTCTCTCCAGACCACCTTGCAGCATGCCCTTCAATGCACAGTCCATTGGAAGGACATTAGTGTAGTGGGGCTCGACATTACCAAATTCCCTCATGCCCATCAGTGGGTGTGCTTAAGTGAGGGGAATTCAGTACTGTAGCCTGTGTGTAGGCTACACAATTACTCTGATTGCAATATCCAGTGGGCATATGGACATGGTACTGGTTTTGTTTCCAGTTATGGGTTAACTCACGTTTCCATGTCAATCTGATTCTCTACCCAAAATTGCAAGAAGTGTCCTTTACCCAGCAACGACTTCCAGGACCATTCTTTAACTGATGCAGCTAAAATCAAGTTTGCAACAACTACAGAAGCTCTGACTGCCCAGGACATGACTATCAACACTTCTATTAAAACATCTCTGGCAGCTATTTGGAACTGGGCTCAGTTGTTGCAAGCTCTACAAGCAACGTCCGCCCCGACTGAGACGTGTTCAAATACCTTGGCAAGAACTCGCGAGGATATGCACGAAATTGATGCATAAGTAGCCTAAACTGATGGTGATCATTTCAAAGGAGAAAGGTGGTGTAGCTTAAATACTGAATGTTCAGCCATAGTGGATAAGACTGTGGAACGGGCGGTTAAATGTAAAGGTCCATCCTTGGATCTGCATTGTCTCATTATAATTTAGCTAGTTATCTTGCTTAGAATAAAGAACAAAGTACAATGAAAAAAGAACATTACAGCACAGGAACAGGCCCTTTGCAATCTAAATCTATAACCCCTGGCAACTGACTCTTCCATCCTAAGAAAAAGAAAGCTTGACTCTGGTGGCTTATACTAGGCATGTATACTTGCCTGCTTAAGAAGCTGCTTACGAAAACTGCCAATAGAGATGGGCTGAAACATACTGTAGGTTTGGCAACCAGTTTAGAGACAGGAGCTTGCAACAATCTCACCACAGGGACGTGTGTGCAGCTATGCAGCTATTGTAATACTGTTATTCCGATGGGCCAGAAGCATGCGGGGATGCTGAAGGAAAAAGAGTGTAGATTTCTTATAGAACTATACATTTTTTCCACAGGTCTGTAGTAAGGGACAATATACAGATCAGTTTAAAAGTCAGGATTGAAAGGTCACTTTCTTCATGCTGAAGAGACAGGCAGCTCTTTGGAAGATTGTTCCCTGAGACATGGCCAACAAATGGAGGAGACACTGCAGAGAGGGGAGTCTCTGCAAAATAGAACGAGGAGTCACAATCAGATCAACCATGGCCTTATTGAATAGTGGACCTGGATTTAATGGTTTACTCCTGCAACGTATTGATATATTTCTGTTTATAACAAGCCAAGTCTCCTTCTCTCCTATTGCATCATTCTGGTAGGGAGTGAGTTGACTCCTTGTTTTCCTGGGAAACAGAATGCTGGGGGCTCACTGGCCTCTGACATTTCCTATGTATTGGTCTCAAGCAGTTGATTGACTGCCTCCTATTCCCGTACACAAAGTTTGTGGAAATAGATGCCCTCCTCCTAATCTGAGTAACAGTTTCGAACAACTGTGTGGTCTCCTGCTGCTCTTGTTGATTGGAATTGAGGGACTGAATGGCCGATTCACGTTACTTACAGCTTCTATCTCTGAAATCCTTTCTCCTGCTTCTGGAAAACATCTTCAAAATATGAATGAAGTTTTTTTTCTCTCTGTAGTTGAGCAAGTAAGCTGACTGATTTGACAGATTTGAGAAGCTGAATGGCCTCTTCTTCTTCCTTTGCAGTAGATTTGAGCAGCTGAATGGCTTCCTCCTGTTCCTGTGTAACATACTTGAGAGAATGAATGGCTGGGTTATTAACAGCCATGAAACTGGATCTGACGGAGGTTCCTCCTGCCTCAGTTACAGAAAAACAAACAACACAATGTACTCCAGGTATCCTCTCAGTCAGACCTCATAAAACTGCAGTAACACTTCCCTCTGTTTTGAATGATATCCGCTGCAAAATGTGCCAACATTGCAGCTTTATACTTCTTCAAGTGGTAATTGGCGAGTGTGGACTGAATGGTCTCTTCCTATCCCTCTGTAAAAGGCACATGGGGCGGAATTGCTTCCCACTGTTCCTGAGCAGCAGGCTTAATAGACTTTCTTAAGGCCACGAACGGATTTGATAACAGCGTGTTCACCAATAGGAGAAGCATCATGCAAAATCAATGAGCAATAACTGTTATTATCCTGCTTTATGACTTCTAGAAATGTCCCCACTAGTCATTTTATGCATTGTCTGTTATTTCATCCCTATCTCCATTTATAAACAGAGTGAGGCATGCAGTGCAGTGTACTACTATCATATGCAAGCAAGAAAGTTTAAAAAGATGGGAAGATTTATGGTCCATTCCTCAGCAATTTCATTCCTATCATCCAGACTGCATAAATATTCCCTTTTATTGTGATATGAAAAACCGTGTAAAGAGGGTGTTAACTGAATCTGTTTGTTCGGTGACTGTGATTAATTTTAGTCTCCATGGATTCTAATTATCCAAGTGGATGGTTCCATCTTTTAATGATAAATGGACTCCATTCGATGTGTTATCCCATAGTATGAGCCGGAGCATAACCTACAACACTAACAGGAATCAGCAGCTCCAGAGAGAAGGGGAGCAGAGGTCAGAGTCTGAGAAAATTAGACTCAAATACTCCAGCAATGGATCAGAATCTGAGAACAATAGACTGGAATGCTGCAACAATGGAAAGGAGTTTATCTACATATGTTTGGCTTCTTTCTACGTATTATGATGGGATGTCATTACCAGGGCGGATACAATGCACGCTTTACATTATTCAATTCTTTTATTATCCTATCCTTGCTGTCATTGGTGTTCCTGGTAAGACGCACTGTTCGATTTTTATTTCTATATGCCGTGTTCAACTGTAATGCTGTTCTTTTAATTTACTCTACACTCTTAGCTGTTATTCCTGCTAAGCCTCTGAGTCCAGATATTCCGCTTCAAAACAGTATTAACTGCAATAGTGAACTTGTTCATGAACTCTCTCCCTTTTGTTATTGGTAGTGTCCTCGTGGGTCTCTATACTGAGCCACACCATTTCTGCTGTGAATCGTTGCATTCCTACAATTGTGATTTAAATATCAGGAGTATGAAGGTTACTGTCTTCTGTTCTCATTACAAATTCCATTGACTCCATTCCATCGTGATCCAATATCTCAGGTTGAAACAGTTGAATTGCAATGGCAGTGATTATTTTGGCCATGAGCTGGTCCCTGATCATTCCTAATTTTAACTACTGACAGTCTCAAAATTTACTTTACTGACTCGTCAGATCTGCTATTTGAACCTTGAGCTATGAAATTCAGTATTTATGGAGCCAATAATTTTGGAGACCTGCTGCGCATATGGGTACAGCCCGGCGCGAGATTTACACCATCTCTCCCAGATTTTCAAGGGCCAGCGAGAGCTCACCAGGTGCCATCAGGAACACAAAGCTTTCCAAGGCATGAGCCCCTCTTTCAGTGTCAACCCAGTCCAGGGTGCCCTGCCCTTTACAAAGAAAAGAGAACTGTTCCTGGGGGTCTCGCCAGTTTCTTCCGGATTGTTTGCGGTATCGCACTGGACACACTGAGGTGCCTGTCTCCACATCTCCGGATTCAGAGATCTGAACCAGAATCCCTTTTAATTGGTGTTATAACATGCTAGAGACTGTTCATGACACGATGGCTCAGTGGTTAGCTCTACTACCTCATAGCACCCGGGACCTGGGTTCAATTCCACCTGTGTGGAGTTTGCACATTCTCCTTGTGCCTACATGAGGTTCTTCTGGGTGCTCCGGTTTCATCCCACAGTCCAAAGGTGTGCAGGTAGGTGGATTGGCCATGCTTTGTTGCCAGATATGTTTGGGGATGTTTCAGATGGGTGGGTTAGAAATGGGGAAATGCAGGATTAAGGGAATGTGTCAGGGTGGGATCCACTTTGGAGGGGTGGTGTGGACTTTTTGATCTAGATACCCAGTTTCCACACTGTAGGGAATTCTATGATATGATGAGAATAATCTGCTGCTGACGCTCCCAGATTCAAACCTGCCTAAGTAGGCCTTGGTCAATCCTGTACAGCTTGTATCTGGACTCACAAAAATACCATCCATGTGTAATTCCTGTGCGCACTGAATAATATCAATCTTTGATCTGGTAGTGATTTAATTTTAATATTCTCAAGTACAAAATCACATCTATCCATGAAATATCTCTCCGTCTGTCTAAACTGATTCCCAAAGCACTGTCAGATTTTCATGCATGAACTGATTACTTCCATGTGTGTTCTGGCTCAAATTTGTACATGTACAACTGCCCTATTCCCCCTACACACACACACACACACACACACACACACACCCTCTTGTTTTTCCCTTGTGCAATGGAGCTATAGACACAGATATAAATATAAACATTTACATAAGTACACATATAACTTTGCGGGATGCCCATTTACTGTCACTTATAGCATGAGCTACAATGTTCCCTAAACTCAGTAGTTGTCTAGTGCTAGTATGGTCGCAACATACTGGCAAAGGTTTGCAATGCTGTCTATGCTGGGCAGATAGCCCAGTTTACTGAACAATACACTAACGTAAGCTCCATGTTCAGTTCACATCTTGTCCCATTTATGGAATTTGGGCCGGATCTGTGAGGCAGAGTCAGAATGTGATGTAACGTGTCATTTCAGTTGATTTGGCATTGCTTTTATTTAATGCTGTCATTATTATGATTGGGACCCTCTAAGGTCTCACCCATTCGGTTAGTCCCACTTCCATCCCTTTTCCCCCCATATTTCCACAACATGTTCTCATTTAATTAACTGTCTGTTTCTTTCTTGAATTGGAATCCTTCTGTTCCTCTGTATCCTCCCTTGGCTTTGATTCTTGGCTGCCTAGTGTATAGAATGCTGGCAGGGCTAAGCCGAGAAATATTAAACTGCTGTGTGTCAGTATTGTCCTGCTGGAAGTGGTGGAAGTGACAGAAGATGATTATTTGAATGTGGATTCTAGTGCAGTGGAAAGTGAGGACAAGGGTATCATTCTGCTGGAGAGAAGAGGAGTGGGTGAGAACAGAAACACAGGAGATGGGTCAGCCCCAGCTGAAGGCTCTGAAATGGGGGAAATTTCTCTTGGAGGGAAAAGGAGGACATGCCCAAGGCTTCCCGCTGGAATATGGCATCATTGAACAGAAATGACAGAAACGGAGAAACTGGGAAAATGGAGTCACTCTGAGCTGATCATGTGATCAGCCACATGTGGAAGTTTCCCCTGAATGATTCAAAAGAACCAGACATTTAAATTGCAGGTTTTTGTCTTATAACTGCTCTAAAGCAGGATGTGAAAATCGAACCACAGAAAAGTCAGAGGATGTAGAGCAACAGAAGTTTAAGTAGACATTCCATAGTGCTCAGCATTGATTGTTTCTTTTCAAAAGGATGGACTCGATAAGAAGAATAACTGCCCATTATTCACATAGGCTGCCAAGGATACCATTCATCACAAACTAAAGTATTCAAATTGTTGAGAGCTAGTGTAGTCCAGAAATGAGATGCTTATTCTTGGAGCCAGAAGCAAATGATGTGAAGCAAAACGAAAGAAAACATGTTATGAAAGTACATTGGAAAGAAAGATTAAAATATAAGAAGTAGCAAGAGATTTTCAATGCATACATAAGAAACCGTTCAAGGTGAGTATGTCACCCTTTGAAGAAAGAAGGTCATGACAGTACGTGTGGTACATCTGCAGGGTATGACTGGGGGATACAGGGGACAAGCAAGTAATTTACACCAGTGTTTTACATCGTTCCTCACAAGTAAAGACATTGTAAGTGTTTCATTGATATATGTAAGATGTTACTAGGAGAAAACCTAAATAGTCTCAAACCAAAAGAATACTTTTTTGATAAAAATACAGGCATAAAGGTAGACAAGTCAACAATAACTGTTACACAGTTCTAAAAGAAGTGGCAGCAGAGTGGCTGGCAGCAGAGTTTGAAATATTCCATAACTCTCTGGATTGTAGGAATGTTTCAGCAAGATTGGAGAACTTCCATTGTAGCAACTGTCTTCAAGAAGGTACTGAGACAGAAAATAGGAACCTATTGGCCATTCAGTCCCTTATTCAAGAAGGAATTGAAGGATTTTTAGAAAAGCTTAATGCAATTAGATTCAACATTGTTTTGTGAAAGGAAAATTATGTTTTGCCTTGTAAAATCATGTAAATTTTTCCTGGAGTTCCTTGAGAACATAACAAGCAGATTGATAAAGGGGAACTTGTGTACACTGCTTGGTTTTCTATATGGTTCTTAATAAAACAAAATAAAGATTCTTGTACAAGACAGGAGCTCACAGTGTGATGGTTAATAGATACGTGTGGAATGAGGATTGTTAAACACATAGAAGACTGAGAGTGGGGATTAATATGTCTTTATCAGTTTAAAAAGGTATACCTACTGGAGTACCACAAAATCAGTCCTATGACATCAGTTATTTACAATTTAGACTGATGGCTTGAAGGCGAGGCTTGAGTGCATTATATATCCAAAAGTGCAGATGATTGCAAACATACATAGCAGGGAAAATCGCAGTGAGCATGTAAGGAATATGAAAGGAGACATAGATTAGGGCAGTGACTTGACAAATATTTGACAAGTGGAGATTATTTTAACAAAAAGTATGAAGTCCTGTACTTTAGCACTGAGAGGCAAAAGCCACGCTGTTACTTAATGGGGAGTAGGCCAAAAAAATGTATAAAAACACAAAATTAGCATGTTAGTGCAGCTCCTAACTAGGTTGATTCTTGGGGTTAAACTGTTGACGAATCAAGAAGGTCTAAAATGGTTAGGTGATTATTCATTGTCGTTGAAGTGAATGAGGAGTGATATTATTGAAAAAAATGCAGAGGGGCTTGACAATGTAGGTATTGAGAAGTCATTTTCATTCGAGGACATAGATACAGAACAAAGAAGATGCAAAGGATTTTTGTTTCCTTTCAGAAGGTAGTGAATATTTGGAATTTGCTAACCCAGACAGTCTTGAAGGCTAGATAACTGAATGTATTTACAGATGAGGTGGTTGAATTTTGATATATCAGCAAGTTGAGGAATACAAGCAGTTGACATTAAAGTGGAGGTGAACACTGGATCAGAACAATCATGTTCATATTGATTAACGGGTCACGCTGAAGGGGCCGAGTAGCCCACTCCTAATCCTATTTCTGATGTTCTGTTATTCGAAAGTAGCTGTCTTTTTTTAGAAGTCATGTTGTGCAATTTTGAATTCACAGAGACCAGAGCCAATCCTGGGTCAGTGAGCCTGGGTGAGGTATGAGGACTGTATTCACAGTGAATCTGGCTTTGCAGCATGATCCACATCCGAAGCAGACATTGCAGGGAGGGAATGGCTGTATAGAGGGATTGGGGTGGGTGTGGTTGTGTTCTTCCTGACCTAGGTTGGATTTTCCAAGAATATTTTCCAACCTATTCCTCAATGATCTGAGGGGCTGAATCGATCATCAGAACATAAGATGGAGGAGCATGCATGATCCAATCAACTCTTTTACACTCCTGCACCAATAAATAAGATCGTAGCTCATCCCATTGTGGTCTCAGCTGCACTTTCCTGTCAATACTATATTTTCCATAATTCACCTGTCCATCGAAAATCAAACAAAGTCAGCCACGAAATAATGTTGAGATTCAACCACCACAAACTACTGGGAAAGAGATTTCCCACTTCAACAGATTCCCACTTTGTATATTTCTCCCCAATCCCTGTTCTGACTGAGGTTTGAGGTGTCATTGTTTCCTTTTCCAATCCACTCCTTTATTGGCCACAACAAATTTTAAGTGCAACCAGTCTGGTGATATGGCCAATGACATAGGCCTCAGACTGGGCCAGGCTCAGTGATTGGAACAAGTCAGACAGATTTCTTTTGTCAGCCATAAATAACCGGTTTATAACCGAATCAAGCGTCCTCAGCAAACGCACAAAGCCTAATGACAATACAGTTGGACTATGCAGACAGCAAACGGCGATCCACTCTCCTCAATAAGATCACCTTTCATTGAGTGGGTAACATACGAAACCTTCATAATGTGAGAACTTCAATCAAGGAATAATGAAGTGAAACGTCTGTGAACTGCTTCGAATGTCACTTTATCCTTTCTCAGGTCAGGAGATAAAACAAAACCATCACAAGCTCTGACTGTGTCACGTCCTTCTTCCAAAGTTGGTTGAAAATGCAGCGAGACGATACATTTTGTGTCTTTTGTTTAAAAAAAATCATCGTCAATTTATTACCAAGATGAGATTTATTTTTCTTTTCTCAGAGTGTTGAGAGTCTAATGAACTCTCTTCCCCAGACAGCATTGGAGGTACAGATAATGAATATTCTCAGGCACCGACAGACAGATACATGAATAACAAAGGAACCAAGGATTATCTGGAAGTGGAAAGGAATGTGTACTTTCGGATAGAAATGCTGACAGTGATACAATATGACCAGACTCCCAAGAAATACAATGGAAAATGAAGTGATAATATGGAGAAAATTTTTAAATGAAAGCAGTGATAGAATAAAGTTGCAATAGTCCCAGAGGACCATGGGAGTATTATCTCATGAGAGAGAGAGACGACTCTTGGTGTTTTAACCTGAGGATCATCACACCTCAGGCAAGGACCAAGGTTGAGAAAGTGGGCTGTTCATTTTTATTCCTATTCATTGTAACCTGTGTCAGTGTGGAATTTGAACTTGCGCTGCTGGCCTCCCTCTGCATCACAAACTACCTGCCAGCCAATTGAGTGGGAAGCCAAGAAGCTGATGCAGAAAGAAGTAGACAAAAACAAAGGATTTTAGAAACTTTGATAACAATGAAGAAACTATCAGTCAGGTAATGTTCAAGACGACAGCTGAAGACAAAATAAAACAGATCCTCTGCTAGCAGTCAATGTTAAAGTGAGAGAAGTGTTTAAATGCTGTCATTGGCTGAACAATAAGTTGAGGCAAACAAGATAATCACAATTACTAACTGTGAATGGATATTTTTGACCATAAAATACGTGTATATTTTTGATTGGTTTGTGTGAAATGAGCTTACAAATGCATAAAAGTATAAAGCTAATGTTATGTATGATTTGGTGAGTCTGTCCTCATGAGAGCTGCCTACTGATCACATGCTTCAAGAAAACTGATGTACGTTAAACCCAAGTGTCATTTGGTCAGTGACAGGAGCTGAAAGGACTGAATGACTGAAGGTTTCTACAACATAGAGATCAGGATACAATTAGATAGACGCTGATATTATTGAAAGGTGGAGCAGATTTGAAGGACTAAATGGCCAGATAATAGACGTTAATTATAAGTCATTTGGAAAAATTACAGCTTTGCTCCTTCCCTTGTATGTTACATATTGTGGGATTGGCATTTTCCTGATCTTGGGATTGTTTGAACATTACCTGGAACATTCTACAAACAACATAATCCAGAAAATTCTAGAGGTGGCATTCGCCAGAGCATTACATAACCATGTGGGGTATTGCAAATGTGAGAGGGGAGATGCTGTATACAGGAGTATGAGTGGTGGAGAATGAGCCTTGTTCAGTAATAGGTGCTATAACACATACAAAGTGAATGTGAGGGAGCAGAAAGAATATGGTGGCACTTATCCTAGCACAGTGGGGAAGGTTATCGAAGCTTGCACTGTATTTCTGGACAATTCTTCAGACTACAGATACTGCATTGAGCTGGATGGTGAGCTCAGAGCATGCTCAATGGATCTGGCGAAGTGCCCTCCTCTTGGAAAAAAAAATGGTCCTCCTCCTTACGAGCCTATCCACTCGGACTGCCAGGCTCCTGTCAATAAATTCGGGTGTAATTGCCCGTTATCTGCCTGGCTTGGGATAAACCGTGTCGGGCAAGTCCAAACTGAGAAAGCTCAAACGTGCTTTTTAAAGATTGCATCAGCACAAAGGATCATGGAATTTTCCGGGCCATTCAGTCACTGGCGGGTACATCCAGCCGTGAGGAATGGGAGAATCAGACTGCCACTGAATGACAGGGTCACCATGGGGTGAGATAGTTAGTTAATAAGGTGAGTTTGACACTATAGCACCAGAAAACAAGCTCAAACTCATGCAGACTATCCCTCTGTCAAACTCAATGCAAAAGACACTTCGACAAATTATTGTTACTTCAGCCCAATGATTCGAAGACTCTGCTGATGCCAGTCTCTGTTAAAAGGCGACAGAATGAATGTTCATCCAAAGCTCTCCAACATCAGAACTCCTACCAACAACCCATTATCTACCATTCCTGAAAACTGTGGCCCTTGGTGCAGGATGCTATCAAACTGTTTTAATTTTGTCATTGTTAAACTTGTAAACACATTTTTCCATATCACACTCTCTCAATCTCCCCTCCCTCTCTATTTCCCAACCTTCTGCCATTTGTTAGTATTTAAACTGATTCATAGAAACATTGAAGACAGAAGCAGGAGGAGGACCTTCAGCCCTTCGAGCATGCTCCACCATTCTTCACAATCATGGCTGATCGTTCAAAATCATTATCCTAATTCTGTTTTCTCCCCATAACCTTTGATCCCATTAACTACATGTGTTATATCTCACCACCTCTTGAATGTAATCAATGTTTTGCCATCACTTACTCCCTGTGGTAATGAATTCCACAAGCTCACCACTCTTTGGTGAAATGTCTCCTCATTTCTGTCCTAAATACCCGACCAAAATCCGCAGACTGTGACCCTTGGTTCTGGACACATCTATCATCTGAAACATCTTCCCTGCGTCGACCCTGTCTATCCTGTTAGAATTTTTAAAAAAAATCGAAGAACTCCCCCCTCATTCGTCTGAACTCAAGCAAAAACTATCTTAACTTCGTCAATCT
This sequence comes from Stegostoma tigrinum, assembly GCF_030684315.1. Classification (NCBI taxonomy): domain Eukaryota; kingdom Metazoa; phylum Chordata; class Chondrichthyes; order Orectolobiformes; family Stegostomatidae; genus Stegostoma; species Stegostoma tigrinum. Next base: position 74,236,353 of record NC_081364.1, on the reverse strand, counting down.
CTCCTCATGCATCAGTCCTACCACCCCTGGAGTCAGCCTGGTAAACTGTACTCCCTCAAAAGCCAGAGTATCCATCCTCAGAAAAGGAGAGAAAAACTGCACACAGCATTTGAGGTGTAGCCTCACGAAGATCTTTTTAACTGCAATAACACATTCCTGATCCTTTACTTGAAACCCCTCGCAATGAAGACCAACATACCATTTGCTTTCTTTACCGCTTGCTGCACCTACATGTTTACCTTCAGCGATTGATGGACAGGAATGCCTGCAAACTACTTTCTCCCTTGATCCGCACATCCCTGTGACTTCTCTCTCTGGAAGTGATTTTCACATCCACAGCACCCCTTGCCATGGCACAATGGAGACATGGAGCTGTAAATGGACGGGAGCTGCACATCCTGTCACTTCCATGATGAGCTGCAAGTTTCCACATGCTGGGCAGTGATCTGTTACAGACCAATGCACTGGTTTGATCTGCACAGCTCTGCGTACTAGCAGGTTTACGCTCCAGGTATACAGATCAATTCACTGCTGTTTATGACACAACTTCCCATGCTGGACAGATTTATACATCAATGCACTGAACTGGTCTGCACAGCGCTCCATGCTGGACATATATCTCATCTGGATTTACCGATCAATGTACCAGAGTAGTGTGCTCAATGTTGCACTCTGGACAGATTGTCTGGTTGTGTTGAGCAACACACAAGCCTGATCTGCAAAGTAACCCATGGAGAACAGATATGTCATCTGGATCAATGTGTCTGGCTGGCTCCGTGAGGTAGATTGAGAACGTGATATAACTGACCACCTGTAAAGAACTGTGAAGAAGTGACCTGTATCTGCTTTTGAATGATTGAGTGTGTGGAAACGTTCTAGAAACCATCTCTTCTCGTGTATGTGTGCCTGAGTGTGTGGAGAGTGAATGATTGTTGTTGTTTTACAGCACATTTTATATGTAATTCAGCTCTAATTACGTGAATAAATTTCTAAACACAGTGACTCATTTGAACATCTCATTAGGTTCTCAAACAAACAGGCAACTTGTCCTCCAGGCTGATGTATAATTTATTTGTTTTCCTTCCTCACAGTTAACGTAGTGACGATCTACGTCCTGCTTTATAAAGATTGTGGATTGTCTCCATGTGTCAGACGTTACCTGGGGGCCATGGCAGTGGCGGATCTACTGGTCATTATCCTCGACCTGATACTGAGGCACATTCCCATTGTTTATCTGGAGCAGTTTTATTTCCTGCGGTACATCCCTGTGTGTAATATACACGCCGTCCTGCTTTATGCAGCCACTGACTGTTCTGTCTGGTTCACCGTCACTTTCACCTTTGATCGATTTGTGGCCATTTGTTGCCAGAAGCTGAAAAGTAAATATTGCAGTGAGAAAACGGCGGCTGTGGCTCTGGGAACAGTGACTGTGCTGAGCTGTTTAAAGAACATTTTCTGGTATTTTATGCTCACAGCTCGCTATTGGCTGGTGAACGCCCCCTGGTTTTGTGATGTAACAATCGATGTTCAATCCTCTCGTGCCTGGGTCACAATCGAGTTCCTCCACCACATTCTAACCCCGACTCTCCCATTTCTCCTGATTCTGCTGCTCAATGTTTTCACCGTCAGACACATTTTAGTGACCAGCAGAGCCCGCAGGAGACTCCGGGCTCACACCAATGGGGACGGTCAGTGTGACACAGAAATGTGAAATCGAAAAAAATCCATCATTTTACTGTTTGTGATCTCAGCCAATTTCATCCTGTTATGGTCAATGTTAATGCTGTTTTCTATATCGCACCGGATGAATAATATTGGTTATATTTCTGTGTACCTAGATTACTCCGTGCTGGAATCAGGCTTCATGCTGCAGCTCCTCAGTTGCTGCACAAACACCGCGATTTATGCCGTGACCCAGTCTAAGTTCAGGCAGCAGCTGAAGAATGTGCTGAAATATCCCTTTACCCAAATTCATCAAGCAATCAAATTCACTCATTAATAAATCCATCCAGGATTTTCTCATTTCAGTTCAATGTTTAGCAATAAAGCAGCCTTTCGCTTTTGTAACAGACTGAGGGTCATCCTGGTTTGTCCAAGCTTATCCCACAGAGAGTTACGGGGACACATTTCGGGACACATTTCAAAGTTTCTCCCAACTCAGGGGAATGTGAAAAAAAGGCACCATTCCACTCACTGGACCTAAAACCTATAATTAGTAAAGAATAAAATGATCAATTGAAAAAGAAATGTCAAGTCACTGAGCTAACTGTATTTTGTTTGTTAATTTGTTGAAGAAGCTAATCTGGAGAGAGATAGTCTTTGCCCTAACTTTGGTTCATCAGGGATGTGAAGGAGACCGGCACTGAGCTCAGGTGTTGAATTTTAGTCACTCTATCCTTGTTTTCACTTCTGATGAATCTCTCACTTCATACCTGCCTCCCACCCGTTCTCCCCTCACACTCAAACTTACCTCTTTCCCTCTCTCTCCTCCAGCAATCTCCCTCTGATTTTCTCACTCTCTTTCAGTGAGCTTTTCATTCTCATTCTCATTCAGACTGCCTCCATCCCGCGATCTCTCTTTACCTCGCAGCCTCCCTTTCTTAGAAATTCCTCACTCTCTCTAAACCTCTCTTCCACTGAAATTCCTGAATATCCTTCCTCTCCATTACTTTTCTGTCATTCTCCATGCCTCGATCTCTCTCCATCCCTCTTCCTCCTTCCCTCTTTTTGGCTTTTTGCATCTCTCGTTCCTCCTACTTCACTTGATCTATTCTCACTTCCTCTCGATTTCATTTTCCTCTCCCTCCCTCTCCCTCTCTGCCCTTCAGTCACACTGACACACTCCTCACAGTCCTGTGGTGGGGTTTCGTCAGGGAGCAGGTTTCTTTGTGGAAAGGACAGAGTCTTGCATCCCACAAGACTTACTCACTGGCTCTGAGCCTTGTACTCCACAATCTCTGGTAAATCAGAGCCTGTTTAGACATCATGGACAATGGGGTGTCCCATTTCCCAGCCCAGCCAGAATGGTGTTGCACTTAGGCAGACATGAGAGGAACCTTTGTCTGTGCAGATAGGAGACACTGGCCAGCTGGATGTAGTGACGTGGAGAGGTCCATTTAGTGACGGAGAAGGTAAACTTCGTGGGCTAAATAGGATGCTTTGATGGATCAGGGAGTGGCCTCAGACAGCTGAAAAGAGGTCTATAGAGATGCAATGTGAGCCAGTTTCATTGCCCATCTTGAGGATCTTTTGAGAAGGAGGTGTTGAGAGGTTTACTTGAACCACTCAAGACAATGCAGACGCTAATTAGCCATTGCTCAAGGAATACTCTGCCATTAGGTCGACAGGCTGTTCCTTGTTGAAAAGTGTAGATGGTAAGCCACTGGGCATTGCTGAAGAAAGAGATTTGGGATTGGGCAGCAGGCCATTGGCTCAGAAACAGAGTGGAGCTGTGGCAGCAGGCCGTTGATCGGGAACAGTGTGGAAGATGTCCACGGGCTATTTCTGGGGAAAAGTGTGTATTTCGGGCACTGGCTATTGCTGGAGGGAAGTGTGGGAGTGGGACCACTGACTGGTGCTTGAGGTACCAAGTGGTGCTGGGAGCACAGTGCATCGCTACGGAACAGAGTGGGTATGTGATCACAGGCCATTACCAGGGGCACAGTGCAAGAGTAAGACAACAGGGCATTGCTCGGAGACCAATGTGGTTGTGGGGACCACCGGCCCTTGCTAGTTGTACAGAGTGGTGGTCTGTCCATGGGACATTGGTAGGGAACAAAATGGGGGATGATAACTGGACGACAGAGTGGTGGTGGAAGCACCTCCCAGAATGAGGGGAACAGAGAGGGAGTCGGACCAGTGTGCTGTGAGGAAACAGATGGGTGTGTTTTTGTAGGTTGTTGCCACGGTATCATTGCTGGGGGGGCGCCCAGAGTGTGTTGCTTGGGGAAAAGAGTGAGTGTGTGTCCATGTGATTTTGCTATGAAACAGATTGAATGTACAACCACTGGCCATTGCTAGGACAGCTGTGTCGGAGTGGGATCATAAGCTGTTGCCAAGGGATCAGAGGAGTCATAAACAGACCACTTCTAGGGGCACTGAGTGGGGTTGTGCCCATGGCCGTTGCTATGGAAAGAGAGTAGCCCTGGAGCCACAAGCTGTTGTTGGGTGAAAAGAGTGTGAATCAGGATGCAGGGCATAGCTAGGGAAAAGACTGATTGTGGGTCAACAGGCCTTTTCCTGGGAAACATCGTGAATGTGGGGCCACTGGCAATTGCTTGGACTGGGGGCCAGGATGCTCATTGATAGCAAATTGAGTGGGGTACAATCTCTGGCCATTGCTCGGTAAACAGTGGAGGGAATGATAAATGACCATTACTGAGGCTACAGAATGGGGATGGACCACAGACCATTGCCGTGGAAACAATGTTGGAGTCTTTGTTCGGGAGCAGAGTGGGTCTATGTATATATAGGCCGATCCTAGGGGAACAGCATGGTTATGGGATACAAGGCCTTTGCGAGTCGAACAGACGTGGGGTAAGTCCATAGGCCATTGCTAGGTGATCAGTGAGAGAGTGGGATCACAGGCTGTTGCTGGGAAACAAGTGTGGAAGTTGGGCCAGATAGCCCTATTAGGAGAACACAGCTGCCAAGGCTCCATAGGGTGTTGCCATGGAACAGTGTGGAGGTGGTACAACTGGCCATTGCTAGGGTAACATACTGAGATGTGATGCTGCAGACCATTGCCAGGGGAAAAGCATGGGGGTGAGGCCACATACGTTTGCTAGGGTAACAGAGTCAGAGTTGGACCACAGGACGTTTCCAGGGGGAAAGTGGGGAGTGCAACAGCATGCTGTTTTGCTCAGGGAACAGATTTTGGAGTGGTGCTGCAGGCTGTTGCTGGGGAGCAGACTGGGTATGGGACCACTGCCCACTACTAAGGAAACAGAGTGTGAGTGGAACAACAGGACATTGCTCTGGGAACAGAGTGAATGTGTGACCACAGGCACTCATTACGGGGAAAGTGTGGGATTGAGGGCTTGAGAAACATATTGAGCTTGGGTCCACATGCTGTGGCTGCGTTGGGAAGGCAGGCTGGGGTTGAAGATGCAGTAATTGTTAGGGAGCAAAATGGCGACTGGGACACAGCCTGTTGTTAAGTAAGTAGGCTGGAGGTATAACTGTTAATCATTACTGGAGGATCAGAGTGTGGGTTGGTCTCGTGCCCATTGTTAAGTGTGGTTGAATGTCAGTATTACGGAAACAGTCAGAGTGCGATTACAGGTTATTGCGAGGGTGACAGTGTGGGGTGAGGCCTGAGACCATTGATAAAGGACAAGTATACTAGTAGGGCTGCAAACCTCATTCCTATCAAATGGAGTGGGGTAAGTTCCTTGGCCATTACTACTGGAAGAGCGTGTGTTAGTCCACTGGCCATTATTTGCACAACAGTGACGGATAACAAGAGGACGTTGCCAGGAGCAGAGAGCATGAGCAGAACAATGGACCATTGTAGGGTAATGGGGTATGATGGTATTGTGGCCAGAGGCACTTTCTCCAAGAACAGAATGGGTATGGAAAGTGAGACGTTTGTTTGCATACAGCATGGGAGTGAAACAGGAGATTGTTTCTTGAGGAATAGAGGAAGTAGAGAGCAAAAGTCAGTTTTCAGATAAATCCAATGTGAGCAGTCTTGGAAACTGTTGCCAGGGTAACAGTATGAGAAATGGACAGGCACTGTTGTAATGGGAACACAATGGGAATGGGGTAATAAGGAGTTGTTAGTGAAGAGATTGGGAACAGCTTCCAGACCCAAACCAGAATATGTTGGAACATAGAACATGGAACAGTACAGCACAGTACAGGCCCTTCACCCCGATGTTGTGTTGAACTTTTACCCTAAACTTAAGGTCTATCTATCCTCCACCCCTACCTTATGCTATCATTCTTATGCCTATCTAATGGCTGCTTAAATGCCCCGAATGAGGCTGACTCTACTACCGTCTCTGGCAATGCCTTCCACATCACGAACACTCCCAGGTAAAGAAACTATCTCTGATATCTCCCCGATAGCTATCTCAACTCGCTTTAAAATTATGCCCCCTCATTATAGCTACCTCCACCCAAGGGAAAAAGTCTCTGGATGTCCTCTCTATCTGTAACTCTGATAATTTTGTACACCTCTATCAAGTCACCTCTCATCCTTCGTCGTTCTAAAGAGAAAAGCTCTAGTTCTCTCGACCTTTCCTCACAAGACCTTCCCTCCATTCGAGGCAACATCCTGGTAAATCTCCTCTGCACCTTTTCCAATGCTTCCACATCTTTCCTGCAATGAGGCACCCAGAGCCAGACGTAATACTCCAGGTGAGGTCGAACCAGGGTTTTGCATAGCTGGGGCATAACTTCATGGCTCTCGAACTCAATTTCTCTGTTAATGAAAGCAAACACACCATGTGCCTCCTTAACAACTCTATCCACGTGGGGGCAGCTTTCAGGGAACATGGACATGAACCCCAAGATACCTCTGCTCCTCGACACTGCCAAGAATCTTTCCATAAACCCAAATTCTGCTTTTAAGTTTGTCCTTCCAAAATTATTCACATCACACTTTTCAGGTTTAAACTCCATCTGAGCCCAGCTCTGCATCATATCAATGTCCCTTTTTAACCTAGGACAGCCCTCCGCACTGGCCACAACTTAATCTACCCTCATATTGTCTGTGAACTTACTAACACACCTTTCTACTCCTACATCCAAATCATTTACAACAATCACAAATAGAAGTGGACCCAGGCCAGATCCTTGCGGTACACCACACATAACTGACCACCATGTTGAATATTTTCCATCCACTACTACCCTTTGTCTTCTAATGGTCAGCCAATCCTGAATCCAATCTGCCACATTTCCCTCATCCCATGCCTCCTAACTTTCTGCATAAGCCTATCATTGGAACCTTAGCAAACGCCTTAGTTAAATCCGCGAATTCCACATCCACTGCTCTACATTCATCCAGGTGTTCTGTCACCTCTTCACAGAATGCTATAAGGTTTTTCAGGCATGATCTACCCTCACAAATTCATGCTATGTTGTGACTATTTAAGGTATATTTTGCAGATTCCTCTGTCCACTTTGCAATGTGTTTTGTCACAAGTCTTTACCAGTGAAATTTTTTTTTTAATCACAGATTGACTGGATTAGATGCTAAATAACCTTCTGTGGCTCCATGTCCCTTAGTCAGCGTATATATGTGTGCCTACCTTCTGCTCTCTGTCTGTCTCTCCTGGAATATCTATAAATTGTGACATACATCTGCTACTTGTTTTGAGTTGATTCATGGTGTCCATTTTCTACCCTAAATCCATGTACGATCACAGCAAGACATCCTCACATTCTTAGTGCCATCAGCTGGTAATAACTGGCAAACCATCAGATATCCTTCCAAATTTGGTGGCACCACATGTGCTTTCTGTGATTTATGTACAAGGACCCAGACGGAATGGTTCATCATAAGTATGAGCGTAAAGGAGCATTTGCCCCTCATTGTTATGGGGCATGCACACACGCACGCACACTCACTGAATGAAAAACAAATATTGGGTTTTCCGAACAGTAAATCTCAATGACGCATAAATATAATTAATCTAAGACAAGCACACAACTGGTTTATGCTCAAGACAGACGTGCCCCCAACGCTGAAAATTTCATGTCTCTCAGTAGCAGGATTGTGTACTATCTACAAGATTCACTGCAGAAAATCATGGAAGATCCTCAGACAGCATCTCCCAAACCCATGACCACTTCCAGCGAGAACAATAAGGGCAGTAGATATATGGGTACACTACCATTTCCAAGTTCCCTCCCAAGTCAGTCACCAACCTAACTTGGAAATATATCGCCCTGCTTTCACTGTCGCTGGGTCAAAATCCTGGAATTCCCTCCCTAATGGCATTGTTGGTCAACTCGCAGCAGGAGGGCTGCAACAGTTCAAGAAGGCAGCTCACCACTATCTTCTCAAGCGCAACTAGTGATGAGCGAGAAATGCTGGCCCAGCCAGTGGCGCCCACAGCCCACAAAGGACAATAGAAATAAAAACACTCCACAATCCAATCAGACATAGCAGTGTGAAGCTGGAGGAACACAGCAGGACAGGCAGAGTAACAGGAAAGCTGACGTTACGGGCTGGGCACCTACTTCAGAAATGGGGGAGGGGAAAGGGAGCTGAAATAAATAAAGAAGGGGCTGGAGAAGGTAGATGGGATGGTGATAGGTGAGTGCAGGTAGGAAGGGATGGGGATTGGTCATTGAGGTGTGAGGAGTAGATAGTTGGGAGAGAAGATAGACACGTTGTGTCAGGGCAAGGAGTTGGGGGTGAGAGGGAGTGCTGGTCATGGGATGAGGCTGGGGTTGGGGAGATTTTGAAATTAGTAAAATCCACATTTAGGATATCAGACTACAGACTCCCAAGGTGGAACACGAGGTGCTGCTCCTCTAGTTTGATGGTGGCGTCATTGTGACACTGGAGGAGGCCTGGGACGGACATGTCACCTCGAGAGTGAGAGGGTAAGTTAAAATGTTTCGCGACTGGAAGTTGTTGTTTGTTCTGTACAGGGTGCAGATGCTGTGCAAAATGTATCCGAGTCTCCTTTTAGTCTCACCGATGTGGAGGAGGCTAAATTGGGAACAGCAGATGACGCAGATGGATGTGAAGGTGAACCCCTGTGTCTGATGTCGAAGGTTTGATTTTTGCCTTGAATTGAGGTGAGGAGGAAGGTGTAGGGGCACATGTAGCACCCCCTGCAGTTGCCCGGAAAGGTGCCGAGGATGGTGGGGTTAGTGAGGAGTGGGGAATGTGAAGCTGATGAGGCTGGTGGGGTTAGTGGGGAGTGGGGAATGTGAAGCTGATGAGGCAGCTGCAGACAGAGTGAGCCTTCAAAAGATAGATAAGGTTGTGGCAGGAAATATATCTTTGGTTGAGGGCTCAGACAGTAGGTGGCAGATGTGGTGGAGAATGATACTTTGGATGTGAAGGTTGCTGGGGTGATATGTGTGGAAAAGGGGGGTTCTGCCTTTTTTTGTTTTTTTTGGGTGGAGACGTTGTGAGGGCAAAGGTAATGAAAATGCAAAAGATGTGTTTGAGGGCGTTTTCAATTGCTGGAGGGGGGATATTATGATCCTTTTAATATGTGGATATCTGGGATGTGCAGGAGTGGAACACCCTATCTTGGGAGCGGATGTTGTGGCGGCAGAAGAATTGGGAGTAGGTGGTTACATTCTTGCAGGAAGGTGAGTGAGAGGATGTGTAGTCTAGGTAGCTGTGGGAGTTAGTGTGCATGAAATAGGTGTCGGTTAAAGGAGGTCATCAGAGATGGAAATAGAGAAGTTGAGGGAGGAGAGAGAGGGATCTGAGATGGCCCAGGTGAATTTAAAGTTGGGGTGAAAGGCAACTTCTCGTGGGAACACGAGGCAGCACCAATACAGTCATCAATGTAATGGAAGAAGAGGTGAGGCGTAATGCCAGTGGTATATTTCCCTCCACACAAATATCAGCCTCATCCCAAGATCAACCCTTCCTCTCATCCCTGCCTTCTTGATGCACAAATCTGCCCATCTTCTCTACCAACTATCCACTTCTCCCACCTCACTGACCAATCCCTACCATTGCCGACCTGCACTCATCTATCACCATCCCACCAACCCTACTATCTCTATTTATTTCTGAGCTCCCATCCTCCTCCTCATTTCTGAAGAGGGGCCCCGACCCAAAACATCAGCTTTTCTGTTCCTCTAATGCTGCCTGACCTGCTGAATTCCTCCAGATCCACACTTTATTATCTCTGATTCCAGCATCTGAAGTTCTTGCTATCTCATATTCCAATCAGGTGTTGTGTTTGGGAGCAGGGCATGGCATGTGGGATTCAGGTAACTGTTCCTGTGAATGTTAAGAACAGGAGTCTAATAGTGAATCAGAGCAGAACAGAAACTCTCAAAAAAAGGAAATGTGTGGTGAAATTTACTGAAAAGCTTAGCACCCGTTTATAATGTACAGCCAGTGATATTTTGATTCGGTGGCATCAAACCCTATGCTGTACCAGTCCTGGAAGCCTGTGTTTGGTGTGGATTATTTTGAGGAAGTCTAACTCTGCATCTGTTAGCTTTCACGTGTTTGTTTATTTCTCCAGACTGCCGGTATACACCTGCACCTGCTCACATCCTCAAAAAATTCAAACCATTAATCCAGATTGAGCTAAAATATATGGTTATGTGGGAAGGAAACTGAGAGGATACAAACAGGTTGCAAACAGATATGGGCAGGTTAACTGAGTAGGCAAGGAGTGATGATGGCATATAATGTAGTGAAGAGGGAATCACTTCGCTTGTATTAAGGAAAACAGAATCTTCCATCTGTTGGTGCGCAGACAGATTTTTTCACTGTGTGATGACAGTCACTGGAATAACTATTATGACTGTTTATTAGTGAATTATATATATATATATATTATATATATATATATATATAATATATATATATATGAGAGATAAATGGAGACAGTGAAGGACAGATAGAGTCAGTTCTTGAGTTTTACAACACTGAGAGAGGCCCTTCAGCCCATCACGTCTGTACTTGTCATCAATTTGATTCTGAGGTATTGAACACTGAGTTGTACTTTTCGCAGGAGTCAGGGAGGGACAGATTAACCAGTAAACCTATAAATCTAGTGCCACGCAGATTCAAGCCTCGTGTTTACAAGGCATTTCACTGATGTAGTAGCAACAGCCAGGAGGCAGGGCAGGACCGATAATCTGTAAGCTGATGAATTCAGCTCCGTGCAGATTCAGGCCTGAACTTTGCACGGCATTTTCCTATAGTAGCAGCTGCGAGGCACAGATGGACACAGTAATCAGTGAGGCTATTAATCTGGTGCTGTGTGGAACTGGGCGTACTCTTTACAATGCACTCAGTTTGGCGCAGCAGCAAGGAAGCAGGGACAGTTACCAATGAGCCTATGAATGCAATACCATGTGTATTCAGGCCTAGTCTTTACAGGGCACTTAGCCTGCAGCAGCAGCTTAGAGGCAGGGAGGAACATTGTAGCCGAGGCGCCTATAAATATAGCTCCGTGCAGGTTCAGGCCCATTCTTTACAAGGCACGTTCTTGGAAAATCGGCTGTGAGGTAGGGATAGACATAGTAACAAGTTATCTTGTAAATCTAGCTCAGTGCGGATTGGACCCAGTCTTTACCAGGCATTTGTTTGAAGTAGCTGCAGCACCCGGAAGGCGGGAGAGACATGATAATCCAGTCAGCCTATGAAACCAGTGTCGTGCAAATTGGGCCAAGCCTATACAGGATGCTTTCTTAGAGAGAGGGCTGGGAGACAGAGTGGGACATGGCAACCTGTAAGGCTTTAATCTACCACTTGTGGATTCAGGCCTAATTTTTACCAAACGCTTTCTTGGAGCAGTGGCTGGTAAGCGGAATGGAAACTGTAATCGGGAAGCCTCGCTGGTAAATAGAGCACCGTGCAATTTCAGGCCTAGCCTTTACCAGGCACTTCCTTGATGCAGCAGCTTGCTCCGGGAGGCAGGGTGGGACACAGTAATTAGCAAAGCTGTAAATCTAACTCCGTGCAGATTTGGGCCTGGATTTAGTTTGGAGCAGCAGCCAGGAAGTGGGGCTTAGTTACCAGTGAGCCTATGAATGTTATGTCATGCAGATTCAGGCCAAGTCTTGACAGAACACACTCTTGCAGCAGTGGTCGGTGAGCAGGAGGGACACAGTAACCAGCAAGCCAATAAACCTGGCATCATGCAGATTTGGGCCTCATCTTTACTGGGCATTTCCATGAAGCAGCAGCAGCTGCTGCAAGGTGGGCAGCGACACAGTAACCCAGTCACCATGTAAATCTAGCACCTAGTCTCTCCCGGGCACTTGGTCTACCGACAGGCCGAGTCTTTACACGGCACTATCTTGGAGCAGAGGCAGGTAAGTGGGAAATACACTGTAACCGGTAAACCTGTAAATCTAGTGCCATGGAGATTCAGGCCTAGTCTTTACTGGGCACTTCCCTGAAACACAGCAGCAGCGGGGAGGTGGGGTGGGACACAATAATTGGTAAGCCTGTAAATCTGGCTTCATGCCCAGTCAGGCCTGTACTATACAGGGTATATTCTTGGAGCAGTGGCTGGGACGCAGGGAGAGACACAGTAACCAGTAGCCAGTAAAACTAACACTGTGCAGATTTGGGCTTAGTCTTTACCAGGAATTTCCTTGAAGCAGCTCCAGCAACCAGGAGGCGTAGAGGAACACCATCACCCAGTCAGCCTATAAATCTAGTGTTTGTGCAGATTTGGGCCTAGTCCTACAGGCTACGTTTTTGGAGAGGTGGCCAGCAAGTGAGGTGGGTCACAGTATCCAGAGGCTGGTAAATCTACTGCATGCAGATTCAGGCCTAGCCTTTACAGGGCATTTAGCTTGGAGCAGTGGCTGGATGGCGGGGAGGGACACAAAAAAATGGTAAGCCTGTAAATCAAGCACCTTGGAGCACTTAGCCTGGAGCAGTGGCCAGGGAGGGATACAGCAGCTGGTGATCCAGTCAACATTGTGCTGTGCGGAATCAGGCCAAGTGTTTACAAGCCACTTTCTTGGAGCAGCGGCTGGGAGGTGGGGTGGGACACAGGATTCAGTAAGTCTAAAAATGTAGCTCCATGCAGATTCGGGCCTGTACTTTACAGCGTATTTCCTGGGACCAGAAGGAGCAGCCAGGAGGAGGGGAGAGACCAGTAACTGATAAGCCAATGTGCAGTGTGGACTCGGGCCTAGTCTTTAATGGAAATCTCTCCACTTATGGAAATGGATCCCACCCATCCACTCTATTTTTCATCAATGTATGTATTTCAATTTAATTTCACAACAACTTCCTCCTTTCTGATCAATTATCAGGTAACAGGAAACATCACGTTGTGGGGCAGACAGGACAGCTGAATATTCACCTTTCCTGTTGAAACCTTTTCATGAAAAATATTAAACATCAGGTCAGCACCTATTTTTGTGTTCGAGTGGTTAAGGCAATGAATTAAAAATCCATTGGGGTTTCCCTCCACAGGTTTGAGTCCTGCCAGCTATGTTGCCTCAACTTGCTTATTTTAAAGAAATTCATGCTCAATGAGTTCTCGCTCAAATGCCAATACCTCAAAATCACATTTTCTCAGGTCTGCTCATTGGTTGACATTCAGGAAACACGAGATTTGAACGAGAATTTTACCATGCTCTAACTCGTAGCTCTGTTTCTCTTTCCATAGATACTGCTGGACTTGTTGAATTTCTGCAGCATTCTCTATATTTAATCTAAACAAATTCTGTTTTTCAATAAATATCATCGAACCTAACACTTTGGTAACTGACACCAGGCAATGGCAACAATTTCTCCAACTACCCACCCATCCACCCCTCCACTCCCTCCCCTGTCATTAAACACAGCCCCAGGAAATCCTTGGTTAACCATCTTTGCTCCAAAGAGAACATTCCTGGCCGCGGGATTCAGTCCACAAAACAGGATTTCGCATCCATGCATGTGGTGCAAGGTGGAGGATTGTGAAGAAATTTTGGGAAAATATTGTCAGTTGGCATTTTGGAAAATGTTAAGCAAGCAAAATGGAAAAGCTTGCCCCCAACTTTGTGAATCTTTTGAAACTCTCTGGGCAGTGGAATCACAGGAGAATAAATTTAGATTTCGATATAGATTTTATTGTTACATGGACTAAGTATTGGAATAGTTGGGCACAGTGAAATGTGCATACAGTCGCCATTCTCTGGCATCATTTTGATTATAGAACCGTGAACTTTCCAAGTGACATCAAGCAGTCATGGCACCCGACCCTTCTTTAAGAGGCTGATGTATTGACTCTGATGTTGTCCGGACATGATCTGATCTGAAACATTGAAAGGATTCTCGTTCCTGCACATCAGGAATATAAATCTCATCTTGGCTCCGGGGCAATGATAAAACTCTGGAACAGGCAACACACTGAAAGTCTTGAAGGCAGACAGCCCCATTAGTAGGAGAGAGGTTCACGGTGACATAAAGGTGTCTGCAGAGGGTGGGATCAGACTGTTGCCTTGTCTCCACAATGAATGCCACAGGGTTTATTTCGGTAAAATAAAACTGATTGAGGAAAATTGTCATTCTAAGAAAAGCGGTCTAAAGGTTGAATTGACTGAGAGTCTGCTTTAAGGCTTTGTGCAGGAAATGGCTCCCCAGTCTCTGTGGCGCAACTGGTCAGAGCTTTTGGCCTTTAAGCTGGAATTTGGTGTTTTGCGGCCACCCAAGAAGGAGTGATTGTTTTTTTTGCGCTCTACCAGTTCTCTTTGCTCCACAGTTCCAGTTTTTAATGCAGTCAGGAAAATGTTCCCCAAATGGAAATCTCATCCAGTGAGTAACCACAAAGACGGTTTGATTTTTTAAAAAAAATGTCTAATGTAAAGAGCAATCGATATTGGGAATCTGAAACAAAAACAGAAACTGCTGGAGAAAATCATCAGGCTTGGCAGTACCTGTGAGATAAAACAAGGTTTGAAAATGTCAACACAGTGTGCAGCTGGATGAACACAGCAGGCCAAACAGCATCTCAGGAGCTCCAAAGCTGACGTCTCGGGCCTAGACCCTTCATCATTCCTCTCTGATGAAGGCTTTAGGCCCGAAACGTCAGCTTTTATGCTCCTGAGGTGCTGCTTGGCCTGCTGTGTTCATCCAGCTGCACACTTTGTTGTCTTGGATTCTCCACAATCTGATGTTCCCATTATCTTTGAAAATGTTAACCCTGATTTTCTGTCCACAGATGCTTCCAGATCTGCTGAGCTTTCTCTAGCAATTTATGTCTTTATTTTTGAATGAATGTATATTCCACCATTAGGATGAAACCACGAGACCCACCATGCACTGAATATAACTCTTTCGAAATCTGTGATGTGATTGGATTTAAAAAAGCAGTAATGAATCACACTTCCTCAGCCCCACAGGGAGAGACCTCGAAAGGTTAGTGAGTAGTGTGTTGCTGCACTCATCATTGAGTAGCTAAGGAGATGGAGTTTGAAGCCCATTGGGGTGTCCCTGGGCAGTTTCAAATCCTGCCAACTGTGGTTGAGTGCTGAGCGAAATTGGAAAGGAGTTTTCTTCCTGCCTCCTTGTTTGCAACAAGAATCATAGGAAGGGTGGAGGAGAAGCATTTCACCAACAATGAAAATATGCAACTCACTGCCTGTCGGAGCAGAACAACATTGGAGTTCAGACATGTTCGGATGTACACTCGTCGTAGTGAGTGAAGTGCTAGAAATCAGACTAAGATACACAGTGTCTTGAGCTAAGTTGCTGCAGACCTGAAGGGGTTTTCTTCAGTGCTGGAGATCTTAGTTTGTGAAGTGACAGGACAGAGTTTGCAAAATACAGTCCTGTCTGTCAGGCAAATTATCCATTACGCACTGTGCATATTCCTGGAATCTGTATCCGGGAGAACCAGGTTAATAACACACTGGTGCTTCTTTACCCAGCCATGCACAAACTCTTGCTTCTCATTGCCTCATCTTACAATCCCTGGCCTTACTTTCCAGGTAAAGATTGACTTCATAACGTGCCTCCGTTCATACCAAGCAGCTCATGACATGGGAGCCGGAGGTGAGACGGGGACAGAAGCACAAAGAGATGCAACATGTAAGTGTTTAGAGTTTTCCCTATGTTAGAAATTTCGGCAGAGAAATTGTGGTGGAAAGCAGGAAGTCCCCAGGTCCAGATGGGATCTATCCCAGGTTGCTGAGGGGAGCGAGAGAGGAAACAGCCGGGGCCTTAACAGATATCTTTGCAGCGTCCTTAGACACGGGTGAGGTCCCAGAGGACTGGAGACTTGCTAATGTTGTCCCCTTGTTTAAGAAGGGCAGCAAGGATAATCCAGGTAATTATCGACCGGTGAGCCTGACATCAGTAGTAGGGAAGCTGCTGGAGAAGTTACTGAGGGATAGGATCTATTCCCATTTGGAAGAAAATGGGCTGATCAGTGACAGGCAACATGGTTTTGTGCAGGGAAGGTCATGTCTTACCAACTTAATAGAATTCTTTGAGGACGTGACAAAGTTGATTGATGAAGGAAAGGCTATAGATGTCATACACATGGACTTCAGTAAGGTGTTTGATAAGGTTCCTCATGGCAGGCTGATGGAGAACGTGAAGTCACATGGGGTCCAGAGTGTGCTAGCTAGATGGATTAAAAACTGGCGAGGCAACAGGAGACAGAGGGTAGTAGCAGAAGGGAGTTTCTCAAATTGGAGACCTGTGACCAGTGGTGTTCCACAGGGATCTGTGCTGGGACCACTGTTGTTTGTGATATATGTAAATGATCTGGAAGAAGGTGAAGGTGGTCTGATCAGCATGTTTGCTGATGACACTAAGATTGGTTGAGGAGCCGAGAGTGAAGGGGACTGTCAGAGATTACAGCAGAATATAGATAGACTGGAGAGTTGGGCAGATAAATGGCAGATGGATTTCAATCCGGCCAAATGCGAGGCGTTGCATTTTGGAAGATCAAATTCAAGGAAGAACTATAGAGTAAATGGAAAAGTCCGAGGGAAAATTGATGAACAGAGAGATCTGGGTGCTTTGGTCCATTGTTCCCTGAACGTGACAACGCAGGTCAGTAGGGTGGTCAAGAAGGCATATGGCATGCTTTCCCTCACTGGGCTGGGTATTGAGTACAAGAGTTGGTAGGTCATGTTGCAGTTGTATACGACTTTGGTTCAGCCACATTTGGAGTACTGTGTGCAGTTCTGGTTGCCACATTACCAAAAGGATGTGGATGCTTTGGAGAGGATGCAGAGGCGGTTCACCAGGATGGTGCCTGGTATGGAGGGTGATAGTTATGAAGATAGGTTGAGTAGATTAGGTTTATTTTCATTAGAAAGACGGAAATTGAGGGGAGACCTGATTGAGCTCTGCACAATCATGAGGGGTATAGACAGGATAGCAAAAAGCTTTTTCCCAGAGTGGGGGACTCAATTACTTGGGGTCATGAGTTCAAAGTGTGAGAAACAGTTTCTGCTCACAAATTCAGCCTGAGACAAAGCCTTGGAAACAAGTCAATTTTATTCTGTACGATCTTGCAAGAAAGGGTGTCTGCTAGACACGCACACACACACAACGAATGGTGAACATTCTTATACAATCTACGAGTTGCAGAATCACACCTCCCTGCTCCCATTGGTCTTATCCTATCATTCCCCGCCCTTTCGGACAGCCCTTGCTTATTGTTCCCTTTACTGCCGGCCGAAGGCCCCATTCCCTTTTTTATTTCAATCCTTATTTGGCTATCTTAAAGAGCACTAGACATGCTGTACGTGTGAATCTTCAGGTTTGCAGGAATAAGCCTCTCCTACAACACCCTTATCTCTACCATGTCCTTGTCTGCAGAAAGAATGTTTCTGGTCGTGCTAACCGCCGTCTTTGCAGAACCTAATCTCTGGTTAATGATAGACTTCTGCTATAAAATCTTGTGAATTTCTGCTTTTGCAAGATCCCACTATTCATCCTTACCTGCAGAAACATGTTTCATTTCTCACAATTCCCCCTTTTTTCTTTTTCTCAAACTGTTGTTTCTGCACTAATTAAGCCCCCTTTTTAAATTCATTTTCCCATTCTCTGCCCTCTTACGCTTGCTGGCGTTGAGTTTCACAATCTTGTACTCGGTTAACCCTTAAACCACTCTTTGTGATGTTTGTTTTTCGAACTCTAGAAACGTTCTTTGACTTTCTCTTTGTTGCATACCATCTGCTGATTGTAAAAGCATCTGGTGATGTACTAGGGTTCGTTCTCCTAGAGACGTCATTAATTAGTTCAGTATCCATTTAAGGATATTAAACTCCACCACCAGACCCACTAATATCAATAATCCATAGATGGCCAAATTAACCAACCACTCTCCGCAACCAGGTAATTCCCAATTCCCCCATTCCCAGCCTTTTTCATTCCGGTATCGGTTACCGGCCTCCCTTATCTTGGCGATTTTGTCTCGTACGTGTTGGGAGATTTCAGTAATATTATGGGAAACGGCAGGTATGTATGTATAACATTCTTTCCCAATTAGGACACAGGTACCACCTTTCTCTGCCAAAATGTAATTTGGAGCCATCCTATACTGGAGAATCGTTAGCCTGGTGGCAATCATTTCAGTCGTTATGGCCACCACTTGGGATTGAGTCTCAGCCAATGCATCGGCAGTATTGTTGGCCAACTCCTCCAGGGAAGGCGCCAACTTTTGCATTTCTCTTCCTACTCGGGCAGTCCCATACATAGGTATTAAAGTCCAGAGAAAGCGATCCCCTTCAGTTACTTTTTGGGGTGTCCGCTTCTTCCCCTGCTCATTCTGAGTTATTTCTGGGGTTTTATCTAACAGCCTCAGATGGGGAATTACATAGGCGAGGTAGCAACAGCCACTTCAGCCATTCTGACTTTGAGGCAGTGTTAGATCAAGATCATAACATTCCTGCATTTCTACGCTTCCTATGCATTCGGTCACCCGAATGTACCTTTCCCCGGGGGATAAAGGGATAGGCCTCTAGACCACATATCCAATGTGTCCCGTTCAATATGTGGGGTACATTTGTGCCAGTAGCTTGGCTGGTGGCGACACAAGTTGAGTTTCCTAACTGGAAGGGTGCGCTGTCATTCTGATTGCAGAAACAAGCGGTATTGACTACTCCTTTCGGTGGGGAATCCCTAAGGCCGTCGATAGCACCCGGGGTTTTCGGAGCTGGTCGTGGGAACCATCCCGCGAATTTATAATCACCCCTTTCAGATCTCCATTTTGTATCATTTGAGCCCAAGTCAAATTGTTGTGCCTCGTACACCTCTCTATTGGTAAATGGTACTACCGTGAGAGGGATTCCAGATTCTCCATGGTGTGGGATCACAGCGCATACCCAACAGTCGGTACGCCCCGTTACTCTAGCATAATTCCGACATAAAACGATAAAATGATTCTTCCCAACCCCCTGGGCAACTAGCGCCAATATTATCGTAACAACATAAAGCTGCCTGCTCATTTCAGCTTCCCAACCCCTATCTGTCTGTTCTCTAACCCTTTAAATACCCGGGAGGGTGAGTTCGCGCAATGCTTACAATACAAAATTTCTAACCAATACTTGATAGTCTTTCATATCAGTTCAGTTCATTCTTTTTGCTCAGCTTGACTTTCAAAGGGTTGTCTGTAGGATGAACTTGCCACTCTGCCAGAGGGGAAGGAGCGTCCACCGGACCCTTAACACGAGTGTGATGACTCCACCCTTTTTCAGCAGTACGGATGGCTGTTTCAGTAGTCAGGAGGGTCAGGAACGGTCCCTCCCAGCTTGGGTGCAGTTTGGTATCTTTCCAGGTTTTGATCAAGACCCAATCACCCGGTCGTGTCTGATGTACTGCGAACTCTAGTGGAGGTGTCTGGGCCAACAGACCCTTTTTCCTAAGGACAGACAAAGAAGAACCGAGCGACACAATATAGTTCTTTTAAAAACTTATCATTGAACTCTACAGTTGGTAATTCCCATTTTCCACCCAAGAAAGGCAATCCAAACATCATTTCATAAGGAGAGAGGCCAATATCACATCTGTGCGCAGTCCTAATGCGTAACAAAGCGATAGGTAAACATTTTGTCCATGGTAATCGAGTCTCTAGGACTAGCTTAGACAGTTGCTTCTTTAAGGTTTGATTCATTCGCTCTACCCGTCCAGAAGAAGGCGGGTGCCAAGGAGTGTGGAATTTCCAAGCAATCTCTAACCCCGCCATTACCTCCTGTAGGATCTTAGAGGTAAAATGGCTACCTTGGTCCGAATCTATACTTTCCACCACTCCATATCGATGAATTACATGCTCTAAAAGAGCTTTTGCTTCTCCCTTCGAGGTGGCAGAGGACATTGGAAATGCCTCCACCCACCCAGTTAGATGATCCATTAGGACCAATAAGTACTTTTGCTTCCCTATTGGGGGTAATTCCGTGTAGTCTATCTGTATCCTCTGAAAAGGTCTTACCCCAGGGTTTTCTCCAGCTTTTGGCCCCTCTCTCATTACTTTCTTATTAATCCTTTGGCAAGTCGGGCAGCCTGCACATACCTGCTTAGCTAACGTGTATATCCCTTTGTATCCGTACTTTCTTAACACTATGTCACACATAGCTTGGGAGCCCCAATGACTGCCTTGGTGCAATGTGGCTTGGATGTTTCTCATGACTGGTTTGCTCAACAACTCCCTCCCATCCGGGAGGATCCACCTTCCTTCAGTTGTCTTAGTGGCCCCCATCTCCTGGAACTCCTTTTCTTCTTCTTCCGTGTACATGGGGCTCACAGAAGGGGACTCCACTAGGGGTGTGAGAACCCGTATTTTTGTTACTGTAAGGTTCATAGCAGCCTCTTTGACTGCCTCGTCTGCTAACCTATTCCCTCTTGCTTCTAGGGTACTTCCCCTCTGATGTCCGGGTACATGGACTATAGTTATTTCCCGGGGTAATTCCAAACTTTTCAACACTTGTCCTATCAACTCTTCGTGTATTAACTCCTTTCCCTGACTATTGATTAGTCCACATTCTTGCCATATCTTTCCGAAAGTATGTACCACCCAACAGGCATACTTAAAGTCGGTATAAATTGTCCCATCCCGGTTCTCTAATTGTTTTAAAGCTTGGTTTAATGCATACAACTCACAAGTCTGGGCTGAATCAACAAAGTATAGGGGTTGGGTACTACCGGGTGTCGCGTTTGAACCAATTGGTTCAACGCTCGGAGGTCCTGCACCATTCGACAGGTTCCGTCTGGTTTGCGGACGGGCAGTATTGAAGTATTAAAGGGTGACATACATGTTTCTAGCAGTCCAGTTTTTACCAGGGAATCTATAACGGGTTGTAGACCTTTATGGCCTTCTAATGATATAGGGTACTGTCTAACCCGAACCGTCTCATCTTTTCGAGTCAGTGTGATTACCAACGGGGTAATAGTTAGGTGCCCTGCGTTATCAGCTCTTGCCCACACATCGGGACTAATTTGTTGTTCTTCCCTAGGCGTTAACATAGCCATTGTTACAGCTATCGTACTATTCTCGACCCCAATTTTTAAGCCCAGCAATATAATCAAATCCCTACCCAGTAAATTACTCCCAACGTCGGGAATGTATAGTAATTGTCCTGTCACTTCCTTATCATCGTTTCTAATTAGGGTTGGCTCAAAAATACTGGGAATCCTTTGCCTTTTACTCCGGAAACCCTGAGATACTCGTTACTCAATTTAACACGAGTAGGTATAAAACTTAGGGATGACCGTGCCGCACCGGTGTCCACCAAGAATACTGCCTCCTCCCCTTCAGGTCCCACCTTTAAGTTTATCAAGGGTTCCCAGTGGGCCTCAGGAGGAAGGAACCCCTGACTCCCCTAATCCTCATTGAGGGCCATTAGGGAGACCGTTTCCCTTTCCCGTGTTAACTCTGGGCATTCCCGCTTAAAATGCCCCACTCATCCACAACGGTAACATCCTGCCTGTCATCTCCCTCGTCTAGTATCTGCCTCTTCTTTTTGTGTCTCTCTCCGCCTTCATATTCCCTGTTCAGCTTTTTCTTTCTTTGTCACTTCTTTAATGGCGGCGACCATCATTTTTGCTCTTAGTTTCTGTTCCTCGCCCTCCCTTTTTACATATACCTTCTGTGCCTCGCGTAGTAATTCCTCCATCTGTCTCTCACTCCATCCATCTATTTTCTGTAATTTCTTTTGTATGTCTGGCCACGGTTTAGTTACAAACTGGACGTTTAAGAGTCCCTGAAACTGGTGAAGTTCACATTGATACCATTAGGCTGCAGTGTTCCCAGGCGGAATATGAGTTGCTGTTCCTGCAACCTTCGGGTGGCATCATTGTGGCACTGCAGGAGGCCCATGATGGACATGTCATCTAAAGAATGGGAGGGGGAGTGGAAATGGTTTGCGACTGGGAGGTGCAGTTGTTTGTTGCGAACTGAGCAGAGGTGTTCTGCAAAGCGGTCTCCAAGCCTGCGCTTGGTTTCCCCAATGTAGAGGAAGCCACACCGGGTACAGTGGATGCAGTATACCACATTGGCAGATGTGCAGGTGAACCTCTGCTTAATGTGGAATGTCATCTTGGGGCCTGGGATGGGGGTGAGGGAGGAGGTGTGGGAGCAAGTGTAGCATTTCCTGCGGTTGCAGGGGAAGGTGCTGGGTGTGGTGGGGTTGGAGGGCAGTGTGGAGCGAACAAGGGAGTCACGGAGAGAGTGGGGACTTCACCAGTTTCAAAATCTCCCCTTCCCCAACTGCATCCCTAAGCCAGCCCAGTTCGTCCCCTCCCCCCACTGCACCACACAACCAGCCCAGCTCTTCCCCTCCACCCACTGCATCCCAAAACCAGTCCAACCTGTCTCTGCCTCCCTAACCTGTTCTTCCTCTCACCCATCCCTTCCTCCCACCCCAAGCTGCACCCCCATCTCCTTGACCTGTCCGTCTTCCCTGGACTGACCTATCCCCTCCCTACCTCCCCACCTATACTCTCTCCACCTATCTTCTTTTCTCTCCATCTTCGGACCGCCTCCCCCTCTCTCCCTATTTATTCCAGAACCCTCTCCCCATCCCCCTCTCTGATGAAGGGTCTAGGCCTGAAACGTCAGCTTTTGTGCTCCTGAGAATCTGCTTGGCCTGCTGTGTTCATCCAGCCTCACATTTTATTATCTTGTATTCTCCAGCATCTGCAGTTACTATTATCTCTTCCTAGAATTGCCATCCGTTCTCCCCAGGTATATAAATTGGGTCCTAGGAATTGATCTAACTGTTTGGCCAGTCCGACCGGATCCTCTATTAAACTTTTCATTTCTTTCTTAAAGGTGCTAACTTCACTACTGGTTAAGGGAGCATTCACATACCCAATGTCACCCTCCCCAATCGGGACCTCCCTTAAAGGGTATAATTTTTCCTCTTCCTTTGTTTCTGCCCCTCCTTTACGTGTGGTAGATCATGTAATTCTGGGCCCTCTAGGTTCTGCGTCTTTACCTCTGAGTTCATCTCTTTTTCAGGTGTTTGGGGTTAGTTCTGAGGCCATTGTCTGGTTGTGGAGGCTACTCACGGCCGTCAGTGGGGAGGAGGGGGATATGGAGGCGGCAAACATGTTAGGGGATCCCATTGTGGTTTTTCTTAATCGTCCTTTCCCTGTCCTCCCGCTGATCCTTCTGCGCTCATAGGATATAGTCCTACCTTCACACTGCCTATCCAACAAGCCGCATATTCTGACTCTTTCTGACTGAATGGTTCTATAAGGTATTGGCACAGCCAATCTTTGTCGGATCCATATTTGGGCCAAAAACAATCAGGTAACTTAATGCTTTCTCTAGACCAAACAAAACAACAATAATTTATCATTGTAGTCTTGTCTTTCTCCCGTGTCCAGAGGCGTATTCTCAACTGCCCAACATTCTCGCCAAAGGGCTGTCGGGCAGAATATATTCCACTTTGGCGTTATTTGCAGATTGATCGCTGCTCAGGCAACTCCCCTTGCCTCCCATTGTTGCTAATTTAATTAATCTTGTCGAGATTCAGTGGCGCCTTCTTCCACACCCGCTTCAGGGTCCTGACCTTCGCGTGGGGGATTTCCCCTCTTAACAACTGGTCTAAGGCTGGGTGCTTAAATCAGGCAGACACCTTACTTGTCCGATTAATCAGGCCAATTATATACTTTTTATATTTCGCCAATTCCCCGTACTGTCTGTACGTCCCGACCACCAAGGCAATACTTAAAGGTCAGTTTTCTTACCTTGGTCCATGCACGGAGTTACCTGATCTTTACAACTCTTCCCCGTACTTCCCGTACGTCCCCACTGCAATACCTGCAGCAAATACCGCTGCTCCCCCGGTCGCCCGGACAGATCTTTAAGACCTTTCCTGACCCGGATCTTGTGCACAAGAGTTACCCGACCGGACCCGCCGCGTCTACCCGTCTTGTTTCCAGGGTCTCTCAGTCCGGATCGCACTCGCCCAAACCACAAACGACAAACAAGGGAGTTGGAGATCGCCGAAATTGGAGAGGCGCGCCTTCCCTGTCGTCCCACGAGTGTCGAACGGTCGGAGTGTCGGATCCCGGACGAGCCCCCAATTGTGAGAAACAGTCCCTGCTCACAAATTCAGCCTGAGACAAAGCCTTGGAAACAAAACAATTTTATTCTGTACGATCTTGCAAGAAAGGGTGTCTGCTAGACAGGCACAAACTACAAAGCATGTTAACCATTCTTACACAGTTTCCAAGTTGCAGAATCACGCCTCCCTGCTCCCATTGGTCTTATACTATCATTCCCCGTCCTGTCGGACAGCCCTTGTTTATTGTTCCCTTTTCTGCCGGCTGAAGGCCCCATTCCCGTTTTTTAACTGCAATCCTTAGCTGACTATCCTAAAGAGCACTAGACATGCTGTATGTGCGAATCGTCAGGTTTGCAGAAATAAGCATCTGCTACAACACCCTTATCTCTACCATGTCCTTGTCTGCAGAAAGAATGTTTCTGGTCGTGCTAACTGCCATCTTTGCAGAACCTAATCTCTGGTTAATGATAAACTTCTGCTACAAAATCTTGTGACTATAATGTTCTTCTTTTGCAAGACCCCACCATTCATCCTTATCTGCAGAAACAACATTTCTAATCTCTCACACCTTGAAGTCACTCACCTCCCTGACTTGGAAATATATCACCGTTCCTTCACTGTCACTGGGACAAAATCCTGGAATTCCCTCCCTAATAGCATTGCGGGTCACCACTCAGCAGGAGGACTACAGCAGTTCAGGAAGGCAGCTCACCACCACCATCTCAAGGTCAACTACTGATGGGCAAGAAATGCTGGCCCAGCCAGGGACACCCACATCCCACACATTAATTAAAAAAATACTGTGTGAACAGTCACAAGAGGAGGATCCTGGAGTCTCATTCCCCTGGAACAAAAACAAAGTTGCTGGAATAGTTCAGCAGGTCTGGAAGCATCTGTGATCCTTCTCATTCCCCTGGGATTTATCAAACCTGTTTATTATTTCCACTTCCTCTTTCATTCTGACTCTTTAATTTCTCAATTTCAGTCCACTCGCCTTTTGAGCTCTTCAACAACACCATTTGGGAAAATGAGAGAAAGCTGGAACTAACGCAGGGAACTGGGAAGTGGGCAGAAGTATGAGGAGAGGCCACATCAAAGAATGCTCCCATTCCAACAACAGAGTTTCTCAAAACACAAAGGCAGCATGAAAGCTTGAGCAGAATGAACATGGTGATGTGTGGGCTGTCATGAGGAAAATGTGACCATGATCACAAATGGTTAAGATCACTGGATCCCGACAGTGCAGAAAGAGGTCATCCAGTCTGCACTAGCTCCCTATCCCACCCTACTCCCATAAACTCCACATTTATCGCAGCTAACCCAACCACGTAAGCTGTACACTCGGGGGCAGTTTAGTGTGGCCAATCCACCTAACTTGCATTTTTGGACTGTGGGATGATCACAGTTTAGCTCTAAAGAGGTGAGATTGTGGATTAAAGCTCAAAAACCTCAACTCTGAAACAATTTCATGGTTTTTGTTTCCAAAATTAAAATCTGGGGAAAGCTGCAGCCACAACGATTTCAGATTCTCTCTGGATGAAGCAAATTTAAAACTCTGACCCGGGGACACAGTGAGCTGACAGAGGCCTGGGACCAGAAGTGTAACAGATTCTGAGCAAGGTGGGGGTGAGACAAGGGCAAAAGGCAGATGTCACGGGGGGGAAGGCAGGAGAGATGAAATTGCAGAAATGTTATTAGTCCCTCAAGGCTGCAGGGAATGGAGTTAGGGCTGGAAAAGAAACAAATAAACAAAAGATGTGCCTGGAGCCAGGTGTGCAGTGGACCCAGACACAAATTGAAACAAGAAATGTAAACAAATTGGGGCAGAGATCACAGTCTGAAATTGTTGATCTCAATGATGAGGCCAGAAAGCTGTAAAGCCTGGCTCGTTCTATTCCAGCCAACACACACATGATGGGCCAAGGGTGAATGCTGCTGGCCAGCCTACAATATGCACATCACACAAATGTATAAAAAAGGCCTTGCTCTGCTCTGTAATTTTCTGTTACTTTAGTTCTGACATTTGCAGTTTGTTTCCGATGACGGCTGTAACCCTAAAATTAAACTAGAGTTTAGTGTCCGAGAGAAATGCAAAATAAGTCAGCTTTGCTTCAAACACATCACTGTAGATTGTTGTATTTGTCCTGAGGGTTGAACAGCACCTGGAGCTCAGAAAGGACAATCTCAGGGTGGGGGGTAGGGGGAATCGTGCACAGCAACAGAGCTTCAGTCGGGGCAAATCCTTCAGGGTCACACTGAGGGGGTCAGATGGCACTTTACTCTTTCACGTCTCTCTTCATTGACAGCCAAGCCACAGTGTGGGTTAATCCTGCTGTGTGTAAGAAATGTGTCCCAGCTACCGTCTTCCATGGCTCACAGCTCCTTGACACGGAACAGAATCTTGTTTCCAACTAGGTTTAGAGTCAGAGGAAGTACAACTGTGAATGTTGGAAATGTGCTTCAAATCAGAGATTAGTGTAAATCAATGATCTGTTCCTGACTGGAAGTGAACCCTCAGGCTCAGGTTTAGGTTTCTTCTACATTGGTAAATATAAAACAGTATTTTGTAGCCGTACAACACTGATGCCCAGAGCAGTGGGAGCAGGGGTATGAACATCCTGTCCCTGCCTGTGCTGTAACCACACAGAATGCACCAGGGTGACGTGAGAGAAGGGTCTGGGTTAGAAATTATTTTTCACCAACAATGATGACATGGGGAGGGTTGATAAAATGTTAATTTTCATTTTCAATTACTACACATAACATGCATATATTGGTCAGGAAAGGATGAAGAGGGGTTCGTGCTGGCAGTGGGAAGAAGTTTTTCTGAAGGAGTATTGTGTGAGACTTTATCACTTTCTTATTGTGAGAGATGAAACATGTTGTTTCTGCAGGTAAGGATGAATGGAGGGATCTTACAAAAGCAGAAATTTACAAGATTTTGTAGCAGAAGTTTATATTTAACCAGAGATTAGGTTCTGCAAAGATGGCAGTTAGCACGACCAGAAACATTCTTTCTGCAGACAAAGACGTGGTAGATATAAGGGCGTTGTAGCAGAGGCTTATTTCTGCAAACCTGACGATTCGCACGCACAGCATGTCTAGCGCTCTTTAGGATAGCAAGTAAGGATTGCAGTAAACAAGGGAATGGGGCCTTCGGCCGGCAGAAAAGGGAACAATAAACAAGGGCTGTCTGACAGAATGGGGAATGATAGGATTAGACCAATGGGAGCAGGGAGCCGTGATTCTGCAACTTGTAAACTGTATAAGTATGTTTAACATGCTTTGTAGTGTGTGCCTGTCCAGCAGACACCCTTTCTTGCAAGATCGTACAGAATAAAATTGTCTTGTTTCCAAGGCTTTGTCTCAGGCTGAATTTGTGAGCAGGGACTGTTTCTCACATTATGATGTCTCCAGGACATGCCTTTTATTCCCACTTTGATATCATTTCCCAACCTGACTACCTTCCTTCCACTTGTTTGATCCAGAAGTAACTGTCAAAAACCAATATTTCACTTTGTGGATATTTTCCTGTGACAATTTTTTTTATTTCAAAAGCCTTACATCAGGTTGAATCCAATCAAACACAAAACAGCCCTCTTGCTTTACACCCAAACGACATCCCTGTGCTCCTGAGAATGTGAGATTTGGACACAGACACAAGATGCTGCTGGTGTAAGTTAGCAACAAAACGGCTTCTAGCCTGGGAACTGTAAATTCTGCTGGAGCTGCTCTTTTCGCCTGGGAACTGTGAGTTCTGCGAGAGCTCCATAAATAATGCAGGAATGATAAGATAACGCAGTACTAACCATTCTAGCTGCCCTTCAGTTGCAAATGTTGTGGCGCTATGTGATGAGATAAAAAGTAACATATGTGTTGTGATGTAAGTTGTTTACCAGTTAATGTTATAGGATTATGTAACTGTCAATGAAGCAATATCATGTATTGATTGTTTGAATACACTGTGCGATAACTCCATGTACCCTGCTTTAAGAAAAGTATAGAAATGTCTTTGTATTAGCCTGTGGGTTGCAGCTCCTCCGAGGAATACGGAAGTCCTCAACTTCTGTGTTTTACAGATGATCTGTACCCGGCCGTATGATGAAATAAAGCGTAAAGTCTTAAACAGTCAGACCGACTGTGAGTGTTCATTGACTGATCACGGAACCGAGAGACCCCACCGGGGGTCGAGATTTCCACAGGGATCGGGTGAATCCTGAGAGGAGTGTAAGGGCAGTTGGAGTACGCTTCAGAAGGAGCTCACCACTGATGCAAAGTGGCAGCAGTCTGTACCGTCTACAAGATGCACTGCAGTGACTCAGCAAGGCTCCTCCAACAGCGCCTTCTGAATCTGCCGTCTTTACCATCCAGAAGGACAGGGGCAGCAGCCACATGGGAACGCTACCACCTGCTAGATCCCCTCTAGGCCACATACTGTGCTGATCTGGAAATATAACGTGGAGATGCTGTTGTGGGATTGGGATGGACAAAGTCAGGAGTCAGATGACACCAGCTTATAGATCAACAGGTTTATTTGAAATCACAAGCTTTCTGAACGCTGCACCCAACTTTGTCACTTTCTCAGGATGTGTAATAAAGTAATAAAGTGGCGCTTCATCTGTCAAAGCTGGAACACCCCGAAAGGTTATGATTTCAAATAAACCTGTTGGACTTGAACCTGGTGTTATGTGTCATCTGACTTTGGCCTGGGAATATATCATGTTCCTTCTGTGTCGCTTGGTCACATTCCTGGAAGTCTCCCTCAATAGCACTGTGGATCTATC
The DNA here is from genome assembly GCF_030684315.1 of Stegostoma tigrinum. Classification (NCBI taxonomy): domain Eukaryota; kingdom Metazoa; phylum Chordata; class Chondrichthyes; order Orectolobiformes; family Stegostomatidae; genus Stegostoma; species Stegostoma tigrinum. Next base: position 74,207,425 of record NC_081364.1, on the reverse strand, counting down.
AACAATACATGGACCATAGCTAGCTCCATCCTCTCCAGGGCGGGTAGCGATGGACAATAAACCTGGGCCTACAGTAATGCCAATGACTCATAAGCAAATACAATATTTAGATCAGTGAGGGAGGGATGGGCAGGGAGTGAGGGAGGGATGGGCAGGGAGCGAGGCAGGGGCAGGAGAGGAGGGAGCAAGAGAAGGAAGGTGGGGGGAGGGAGCGAGGGAGTGGTGAGGGAGTGAGGGAGGGAGGGGGAGACCGGGAGTGAGGGGGCACCACTGGGAGGGAGGGAACAAGTGAGGGAGCAAAGGACAGGGATCAGTGGACAGGGAGCGAGGCGTGGGGAGGAAGGGCGCAAGGGACGGGGTAGGGAGGGAGTGAGGGATGGGGAGGGATGGAGGGAGAATGTGACAGGGAGTGAGGGAGGGAGCAAGGGAGTGAGGGATGTGGCAATTGGGGCCGAGGGACGCAAAGGGAGCAAAAGGACGGGGAGGGAAGGAGTGAGGGTTGCAGGGGAGGGATGAGGAGTGGGGGAGGTAGTAACGGGGATCGAGGGAGTCGGGGACTGGGATCGAGTGAGTGAGGGACCAGGATTGAGGGACTGAGGGCGAAGATCCAAGGACGGGTGCGAGAGACCGAGGGACCGGGGGAGGGAGCGAGTGAGGGAGGATGTGAGGGACAGGGACGGAGGGAGTGAGGAACGTGGAAGAGGGAGAGAGTGTGGGAGCAAGGAACGGGGTGGCAGAGTTTGAGGGATGAGGATTGGAGCGATGGGGAGGGAGCGATGGAGGGCTGGACAGGGATGTGGGAGTGATGGGGAGGGACAGGGAGGAGGGAGGGAGCAAGGGGCATGGTAAGGGTGGGAGTGAGTGACAGAGAGGGGTCAAGGGAGGGAGTGAGGGATGAGGAGTGAGAGACGGGGTGCGAGGAATCGAGGGACGGGGAGTGAGGGACAGGCAGTGAGGGATGTGGTTAGGGAGGGAGCAAAGGATTTGGAAGTAGGAAGCAAGGGACAAGGCATTGACGGGGAGGGAGTGAGGGATGGGGAGGGGAGGGAATGAGGGACAGTGAGGAGGCAGGGAGCAAGGGATGTGGTAAAGTTGGGAGTGAGGGATGGAGTGGGATCAAGGGAGGGAGTGAAGGATGGGGATGGAGAGAACGGGGAGTGAGGGAGAGGGAGAAATCGAGTGAGGGACGGAGAGGAAGGGAGCAAGGGATGTGAATAGGGAGCAAGGAATGGGGAGGGAGCGAGGGAGGAATTGGGAGGGAGCGAGGGAGGCGAGAGGGTGAGAGGGATGGAGAGGGGATGAGAGGGAGGATAGTGGTAGGGATGGAAGTGAGGGAGAGATGGGCAGCGAGGCAGTGAGGGATGGGGATGAAGGGAACAAAGGACCTGGTTAGGGAGGGAGCAATGGAGGGAGTGAGGGAGGTGAGGTACGGCGACATGGGGAAGGGAGGGATGGGAGCGAAGGACGGGGTGGCAGTGAGCAAGGGATGAGGAAGTGACTGGGAGGGATCAAGTGAGGACGAGAAGGGAGAAGGGGACAGAGCGAGGGAGGGAGGGATGGGAGGGGGGAGCACAGGATGTGGAGGGAGTGAGGGAGGAACAGGGAGGGAGTTGAGAGGAAAGGACGGGAAAGGGCAGTGAGTGAGGGAGAGGGGAAGGAGCGAGGAAGGGACGGGGAGGGTAGGAGGGAGGGAGGGGCTGAAGGACGGGGAGGGAGGGAATGTGGACGGAGCGAGGAAGGAGCGAGGGATGGGCAGGGATGGAGTAAGGAGGGAGCGAAAGGGGAGAAAGGAGTGGGCAAGCAGGGAGCGATGGGCCGATTGATGGACCGAGCATGGGACAAGGAGGGAATGAGGGACAGGGAGGGAGCGAGCGAGGGAGTGCGGGATGGGGAGGGAGGGAGAAAGGGATGTGGGTAATGGCGAGGTAGGGAGAAAGGAATGGGGAAGGGAGTGAGGGAGGGATGGACAGGGAGGGAAGGAGCGAGTGACGGGGTGGGAGAAAAGGAGGGAGTGAGGAACAGAGGAGGAGTGACGGAGGGAGTGAGGCATGGGGAGGGAGCTAGGGAAAGGGAGTGAGTGATGGACAGAGTGAGAACGGAGCGAGGGAGGAAGCAAGGCAGAAGTGAAGAAGGAGCTTTTGACGGGGAGGGAGCGAGGAACAGAGAAGGAACAAGGGAGGGGTGAGGCAGAGGGAGGGAGTGAGGGAGAGGGAGCAAGTGAGGGAGACAGTGAGAACGGAGTGAGGGAGGAAGCAAGGCAGAAGCGAGGAAGGAACTAGGGACGGGGCCGGAGTGAGGGAGGAAGAAAGGCAGAAGTGAGGAAGGAGCTTGGGACGCGGAAGGAGCGAGGAACAGAGATGGAGCAAGGGAGGGGTGAGGCAGTAGGAGGGAGCGAGGGAAAGGTAGCAAGTGAGGGAGAGAGTGAGAACGGAACGAGGGAGGAAGAAAGGCAGAAGCGAGGAAGGAACTAGGGACAGGGCCGGAGTGAGGGAGGGAGCGAGGAGGTAGCAAGCGGGGAGCAAGGAGGGAGCAAAGAGGGAGGCAAAGACAAATTGAGGGACCGAGCGAGAGATAGGGAGGGATGGAGGGAGGGACAGGGAGGAAGCAAGGAATTGGGTGGGAAGGAGTGGAGAACGTGGAGGGAGGGAGTGAGTGACGGGGACGGAGCAAGGGAGGGACCGAGGGACAGAGAGGGAGCGAGGGATGGAGTGAGGCTTGGGGAAGGAGCGAGGGAAGGGGAGGGAGTGAGGGAGATAGCGAGGAGGGACCAAGGGAGGGAGCATGGAAGGAGCAAGGAAGGGGCACAGTGGGACCAAGGGAGGGAGCAAGGAGGGAGCAAGGGCGAAGCGACGGACGGATCGAGTGACCAAGCGAGGGACAGGAGGGAACAATGGTCGTGGTGGTAGTGAATGAGGGAGTGAGGGATGGAGAGGGAGAGATGCAAAGCCATGAAGCAAGTGACTGGGAGCGAGAAACAAGGAGTGAGGGATGGGGAGGGAGTGAGTGATGGGGAGCGAGAAACGGGGAGTGAGGGATGGGGAGGGAGTGAGGGATGGGGAGTGAGAAACGGAGAGTCAGGGATGGGGAGGGAGCGAGCGACAGAGCGAGGGAAGGGAAGGGTGCGAGGTAGCTCGGGATGGGGAGGGAGAGGCGGGGAGGGACGGAGCAAGAGACAGGGAGGGAGGGGCTGGGAGGGAGTGACAGAGGGAGCGAGGGACGGGAAGGGAATGAGGGAGCAAGGGACAGGGTGGGAATGAGGGAGGAAACGAGGGAGCAGGAAGGAGGAAGTAAGCGGGTAGCCAGGGACTGGGCTGGGGACAGGGAGTGAGTGAAGGAAAGAGACAGTGAGGCAGCGAGGGATGCGGAGGGAGCTAGCGAGGGGGCATCGGTCAGGGAAGGAGTGAGGGACGGGTAGGGAGCGAGGGACGGAGAGGGACTGAGGGAGCAAGGGACAGGTTGAGAGCAAGGGAGCGAGTGATTGGGAGGGAGCGAGTGAATGGCAGATGAAGCGAGTGAGCAAGAGGCAGAGGGAGGGAGGGAGAAGGGACGACAAGGGAGAGAGGGATTGGAAGGGAATGAGCGAGGGCGTCAGGGACAGGGAGACAGTGAGGCACAGGGAGGGAGGGAGCCAGGGACGGGATGGGAGGGCCTGGGAGCAAGGGACAATGATCAAGGACCGAAGGGCAGGAGCGATGGACTGGAAGTGAGGGACGTGTGGGAGGCAGGGAGCGAGGGATGAGTGAGGGAGTGACGGGGAGGGATCGAGGGAGGGAAGGACTGGGAAGGGAGAGGGAGAGAGGGAGGAGTGTAGGGAGCGAGGCGCGCAGGTGGAGGGTGGGAAGGAGGGAGGGACTGGGAGGAAGGAAGCGAGCAAGGGACAGGGAGTGAGGGAGTGAGGCATGGGGACGAAGAGAGCATGCGCCGGCGGTAGGGAGGGAGCAAGGGACAGAGTGAGAGAGAGGGAATGAGGGTCAGGGTGGGAGTTAGTGAGGGACAGGGAGGTAGCGAGGGATGGGGAGGGAGTGAGGGAGGGAGCAAGGCAGTAGCGGGGAGCAGGGAAGGAGCAAGTGGGGAGCTATGACTGATCGAGGGATCGAGCGAGGGATGGGAAGGGAGCGAGGGACGTGGTGGGAGTGAATGAGGGAGCAAGGGACAGGAAGGGAGTGAGCGAAGGAGCGAAGGACAGGGAGCGATGGAGCGATGGAGTGGGAGCAAGGGGGGAGGAGGGATGGAGGAATGACAAGGGAACAAGGGATGCGGAGGGAGCGACGGACGGGAAGGGAGCGAGGGGCGGGAAGGAAGCACCGGAGCAAGGACAGGGAATGGACGAGGGAGGAAACAAGGGAGCAGTGAGGAAAGAGTAAGGGAGTAGCAAGGGACTGAGCGAGGGACAGGCCATGAGTGAGAGAAAGAGACAGGGAGGGAGTGAGGGATGGGCAGGGACCGAGGGATGGTGAGGGAACAAGGGATGGGTTGGGAGTGAGTGAGTGAGTGACGGGGAGGGAGCAAGTGAGTGACAGATGAAGTGAGTGAGCGAGACGCAGCAGGAGGAAGAGAGCGATGGATTGGAAGGGAGAGAGGAGGGACAGCAAGGGAGCGAGGGACAGGGAGGGAACGAGCGAGGGAGCGAGGGATGGGGAGAGAGTGAGGTACAGGGTGGGAGCGAGGAAGTTAAGGATGGCGAGGGAGTGAGGTACGGGGAGGGAGTGAGGGAGCTATGGATGGGGAGGCAAAGAGAGAATGAGGGATGGGAAGTAAGCGAGGAAGCAAGTGAGCAAGGGAGAGAGGGATGGAGCAAAAGAGAGAGTGTCAGAGCGAGGGAGCAAGGGACCGGGAGAGAGGGACCGAGAGACGGGGAGGGAGGAAGCAAGCGATGGGGAGGGTGTGAGTGAGGGAGCGAGGGACGGTGAGGGATGGAGGGAGGGTCAGCAAGTGAGCAAGGGGCAAGAAGGAAGGGAGCAAGGGGGTGAGGGACAGAGAGAGAGGGAGTGATGGAGGGAGGGATGGGATGTGAGCTCGGGAGGGTGCGAGTGACATACCGGGAGTGAGAGAGGGAGCGAGTGGCAGGGAGGGAGTGACGGATGGAGGAACTGGAGCAAGGGCCGGGAGCAAAGGGCAGAGGGACAGGAGAGAAGGATGGGGAGACAGCTCGCAATGGGATCAGGGGATGGGGAGGGAGTGAAGGATGGAGAGGGAGTGAGGGACAGGGATGGAGCAAGAGACATGGAGCGAGGGATAGGGAAGGAGCAAAGAACATGGAAGGAGGGAAAGGGATGAAGGAACAGGGAGAGGGACAGGGAGGGTCAGGGAGGCAGACAGGGTTGGACGGACAGGGTGGGAGCCTGTTTCTCTCAACACAGAGACAAACAACAATATAGTTTGCTGAGCTGCTTGGCACTTTTTAATGAACGTTAATTACATATTGAAGTTATGGATGCAGTCAGTGGAATGGTGCCTTTTCTCTTTGGCCTGTGAGTTGAGAGAAACATTGACATGTTTCCCTGTAACCCCCTGTGGGATAAGGTTGGATAAACCAGCACTACCCTCAGTCTGTTACCATAGCGACAGGCTGCTTCATTGCTGAAACATTGAACTGAAATGAGAAAATCCTGGATGGATTGATTAATGAGTGAATTTGATTGATTGATGAATTTGGGTAAAGGGATATTTCAGCACATTCTTCAGCTGCTGCCTGAACTTAGTCTGGGTCACGGCATAAATCGCGGTGTTTGTGCAGCAACTGAGGAGCTGCAGCATGAAGCCCAATTCCTGCACAAAGTAATGTAGATACACAGAGTAGTACCCAATCCACCACATCCGGTACCATATAGAATACACCATGAACATTGACCATAACAGGATGAAATTGGCCGAAATCACAAACAGTAAAATGATGGATTTTTTTTCGATTTCTCATTTCTGTGTCACACTGACCGTCCCCATTGGTGTGAGCCCGGAGTCTCCTGCGGGCTCTCCTGGTCACTAAAATGTGTCTGACGGTGAAAACATTGAGCAGCAGAATCAGGAGAAATGGGAGAGTCGGGGTTAGAATGTGGTGGAGGAACTCGATTGCGGTCCAGGCACGAGAGGCATAAACAGTCATTGTTCCCACACAAAACCAGGGGGCGTTCGCCAGCGAATAGTGAACTGTGAGCATAAAATACCAGAAAATGTTCTTTAAACAGCTCAGCACAGTCACTGTTCCCAGAACCACAGCCGCCGTTTTCTCACTGCAATATTTACTTTTCAGCTTCTGGCAACAAATGGCCACAAGTCGATCAAAGGTGAAAGTGACGGTGAACCAGACAGAACAGTCAGTGGCTGCATAAAGCAGGACGGCGTGGATATTACACACGGGGATGGACCGCAGGAAATAAAACTGTTCCTGATAAACAATAGGAATGTGTTTCAATATCAGGTCGAGGATAATGACCAGTAGATCCGCCGCTGCCATGGCCCCCAGGTAACGTCTGACACATGGAGATAATCCACAATCTTTCTAAAGCAGGACGTAGATTGTCACTACGTTAACTGTGAGGAAGGAAAATAAATAAAATATATATCAGTCTGGAGGCAAAGTTACCAGTTTGATTGGGGCCCCAGTGACATTTTCAAATGTATCGCTGATTTATTGAAAAAAAAGAAGCTGAAATAACCCATAGTAATCTCTCAATTTGTTTTATTTTACAAAAAAACTAACATAAAATACAAGAAACTCTCCCTCCTGAAAGACACAAACACACATCCATAAGGACAGATGGCTTCTAGAACATTCCCACAGACTCGATCGCTTGAGAGCAGGCACAGGACATTTCCTTACATTTCCTGATATAGAGGGTGAAGACATTGCTGTGCTGAAGGATTCTCTCCCAGTTCCCTGAAGACAAACAGAGGATGGAAATTTCAGTCTTTTCATCCACATTGTGGTCAATTTTTGTTTGTGAAGATACATGAACACAGGGAAATGTATTCACCCCATTAACTGCCTGAGGGGAATTTGAAACAGTGTCTCCTTCTCTCTGGAATGTAATCTTTTCCCTCGGGATCTTATCTTTTATTCAATTAACTGGCATCCAACGGTTCACAAATAATGTCGGATACAGAATGTTCCGGGGAATGTCGGTTACAGAATGAGATGGAGTCATAAAGATCCACATCACAAAGGCCCTTCTGTCCATCAGTTTTGGTGAGACCCACTCAGCCTCGCGGTGGAAATCTCTCCCCAAACTCAGCACAACTGGCAAACACAAATTAAAGGCATTGCCATATCAGCTGAAGTGGTCAGTTATCTCACATTCTCAATCCACCTCACAGAACCAGCCCAGACACCACAAACCCAGATGGAATATCTGTTCAGCATGGAGCACTGTGCAGACCAGGCTAGTGTCCTGCTCAATACAACCCGGCAATCTGTCCAGAGTGGGACACTGTGCAGGCCTCACCAGTCACATAGATATCAGTCCAGCACGGGGAGCTGTGCAGACCACACCAGTGCATTGATCTATAAACCCAGACCAGGTATCTCTCCAGCACGGGGGGCTGTGAAGTGAACACCACTGAACTGATCTGTAAACCCGGAGCAGTTACCCTCCCAGTGTGTAGGTCTGTACAGACCACCCCAGTGCAGTGCCCGGTAACGCTGTGTTAAATCGCTGCCCAGCCTGAGGAAACTTGCAGCCCATGCTGGAAGTGACCGGATGTGCGGCTCCCATCCATTTACAGCTCCATATCTCCAATGTGCCATGACAAGGGGTGCCATGGGTGTGAAAATCTCTGCCAGAGAGAGATGGTGGGGAATCACTTTAAATACGAACAAATGGGATGGGTTGGATATATAGACAGAGAGGGGGAGATTGAGAGACTGTGTCATGGAAGGATGTGTTCACAACTTTAGAATGCTGACATGTAGACATACTCCCCAACACTGAAACCACTGCATCAATCCAACATTGTTGACTGATTCAATCCGGACACCTCACCACTTCCCCCTCACCTACAACATCACGAACAGCAGGGCCATGCACATTCACCTTCATTCCCTCCCTCCCATTCCGTCATTCCAGGAGGAACAGCCTGGAATAGGACAGAAAAGGCCAAGCAGGGTGGTGGTGATCCCCACATCAGTTCCCTTACCCACCTTCCCCCACCGCATGGGGAGGGCCCTGGAATGAGCCGGAGAGAACCAGGACGACCTGTGTGGAGATTCCAAAATAAACGCGTCCCACCGACAGAGTAAGGAGCAATGTTCAGTGAAGGGCACTTCTCACTTTAACCCCACTGTCAGTTCCATTCCCACCTGGCACAGCTTAGAAACCGTGCCCCTGATGCCATCTCCCTTTTATATCGAGACGGTACAAATGGAATCCCCACGGTCTCGGTGGGCAGGAGGGTGGGCTCACAACACATCGTCCCCACCAGCTCCCAGGAAGGGAGCATGGAGTCTCCCTCCTGCACCTCCTCCTTCAGACAGCTCAGATACTGAAACTAACCTGAAATATTTACTCGTCTCCCAAATTGTCCTCACATCTTCAATAATCAAGCATTGAAAATCTCACAGAGTCACAGTCCCCATGGAACAACTGAAATACTGTCACACTCACTGGAGTGAGCAAATACTGATGTACTCTCGTGGAGTGACTCAGATAATGAAATGCTGTCCACAGAATAACAGTAATCCCAACGCACACCAAATGGAATGAATGCAGTTATTAACAAACCACAGAACCAGAGAAATTCTGATAGGCTCCCCTTATTTGTAAGTATCAGTGTATTTGTGTGTGTTTCTGTGCGTCTCTGTGTGGGGCAGGTCTGACAGTCTCTGAGATAATGGGAACTGCAGATGCTGGAGAATCCAAGACAATGAAATGTGAGGCTGGATGAACACAGCAGGCCAAGCAGCATCTCAGGAGCACAAAAGCTGATGTTTCGGGCCTAGACCCTTCATCAGAGAGGGGGATGGGGTGAGGGTTCTGGAATAAATAAGGAGAGATCGGGAGGCAGACCGAAGATGGAGAGATAAGAAGATAGGTGGGGAGGAGAGTATAGGTGGGGAGGTAGGGAGGGGATAGGTCAGTCCAGGGAAGACGGACAGGTCAAGGAGGTCGGATGAGGTTAGTCGGTAGGAAATGGAGGTGCGGCTTGGGGGGGGAGGAAGGGATGGATGAGAGGAAGAACAGGTTCGGGTGGCAGAGACAGGCTGGGCTGGTTTTGGGATGCACTGGGGGAAGGGGAAGAGCTGGGCTGGTTGTGTGATGCAGTAGGGGGAGGGGACGAACTGGGCTGGTTTTGGGATGCAGTGGGGGGAGGGGATGAGCTGGGCTGGTTTTGGGATTCTGTGGGGGAAGGGGAGATTTTGAAGCTTGTGAAGTCCACATTGACACCATTGGGCTGCAATGTTCCCAAGCAGAATATGAGTTGCTGTTCCTGCAACCTTCGGGTGGCATCATTGTGGCACTGCAGGACGCCCATGATGGGCATGTCATCTAAAGAATGGGAGGGGGAGTGGAAATGGTTCGCGACTGGGAGGTGCAGTTGTTTATTGCGAAACGAGCGGAGGTGTTCAGCAAAGCAGACCCCAAGACTCCGCTTGGCTTCCCCAATGTAGAGGAAGCCACACCGGGTACAGTGGATGCAGTATACCACATTGGCAGATGTGCAGGTGAACCTCTGCTTAATATGGAAAGTCATCTTGGGGCCTGGGATAGGCGTGAGGGAGGGGGTGTGGGGGCAAGTGTAGCATATCCTGCGGTTGCAGGGGAAGGTGCAGGGTGTGGTGGGGTTGGAGGGCAGTGTGGAGCGACCAAGGGAGTCACGGAGAGAGTGGTCTCTCCGGAAAGCAGACAAGGGTGGGGATGGAAAAATGTCTTGGGTGGTGGGGTCGGATTGCGGATGGCGGAAGTGTCGGAAGATGATGCGTTGTATCCGGAGGTTGGTGGGGTGGTGTGTGAGAAGGAGGGGGATCCTCTTACGGCGGTTGTGGGGGGGCGGGGTGTGAGGGATGTGTTGCGGGAAATACGGGAGACGTGGTCAAGAGCGTTCTCGATCACTGTTGGGGGAAAGTTGCGGTCCTTGAAGAACTTGGACATCTGGGATGTGCAGGAGTGGAATGCCTCATCGTGGGAGCAGATACGGCGGAGGCGGAGGAATTGGGAATAGGGGATGGAATTTTTGCAGGAGGGTGGGTGGGAGGAGGTGTATTCTAGATAGCTGTGGGAGTCGATGGGCTTGAAATGGACATCAGTTACAAGCTGGTTGCCTGAAATGGACACTGAGAGGTCCAGGAAGGTAAGGGATGTGATGGAGATGGCCCAGGTGAACTGAAGGTTGGGATGGAAGGTGCAGGTGAAGTGGATGAACTGTTCGAGCTCCTCTGGGGAGCAAGAGGTGGTGCCGATACAGTCATTAATGTAACGGAGGAAGAGGTGGGGTTTGGGGCCTGTGTAGGTGTGGAAGAGGGACTGTTCCACGTAACCTACAAAGAGGCAGGCATAGCTGGGGCCCATGCGGGTGCCCATGGCCACTCGCTTTGTCTGCAGGGAGTGGGAGGAATCGAAAGAGACGTTGTTGAGCGTGAGGACGAGTTCGGCGAGGCGGATGAGAGTGTCGGTGGAGGGAGACTGGTCGGGCCTGCGGGACAGGAAGAAGCGGAGGGCCTTGAGGCCATCTGCATGCGGAATACAAGTGTATAGGTACTGGACGTCCATGGTGAAAAGAAGTTGTTGAGGGCCAAGGAATTGGAAGTTCTGGAGGAGGTGGAGGGCGTGGGTGGTGTCACGGATGTAGGTAGGGAGTTCCTGGACCAAAGGGGAGAAAATGGAGTCCAGATAGGTGGAGATGAGTTCGATGGGGTAGGAACAGGCTGAGACGATGGGTCGACCAGGGCAGGAAGGTTTGTGGATTTTGGGAAGGAGATAGAAACGGGCCGTGCGGGGTGGGGAATAATAAGGTTGGAGGCTGTGGGTGGGTGGTCCCCTGAGGTGATGAGGTCATGAATGGTTTTGGAGATGATGGTTTGATGCTCGGTGGTGGGGTCATGATCAAGGGCATGGTGGGAGGAGGTATTGGAGAGTTGGCATTTGGCCTTGGTGATGTAGCGGTCAGTGTGCCGTACTACCACTGCGCCACCCTTGTCTGCGGGTTTGATGGTGAGGTTGGGGTGGAGCTGAGGGAGCAAAGGGCTGCCCGTTCTGCAGTGGAGAGATTGGAGTGGGTAAGAGGGGTGGAGAGGTTGAGGTGGTTAACGTTTCGATGGCAGTTGGAGATGAAGAGGTCAAGGGAGGGTAGGAGGCCTGGGGGTGGTGTCCAGGAGGAGGACATGTGTTGGAAGCGGGTGAAGGGGTCAGTGGAGGGAGGGTTAGGTTCCCGGTTGAAGAAGTAAGCGTGGAGGCGAAGGCGGTGGAAAAACTGCTCTGTGTCCAAACGTTTCACAAACCTTCCTGCCCTGGTCGACCCATTGAATCAGCCTGCTCCTGCCCCACCGAACTCATCTCCACCTATCTGGACTCCATTTTCTCCCCTTTGGTCCAGGAACTCCCTACCTACGTCCGTGACACCACCCACGCCTTCCACCTCCTCCAGAACTTCCAATTCCCTGGCACCAAACACCTCATTTTCACCATGGACATCCAGTCCAGAAACACCTGCATTCCGCATCCAGATGGACTCAAGGCTCTCCGCTTCTTCCTGTCCTGCAGGCCCGACCAGTCCCCCTCCATCGACACCCTCATCCGCCTCGCCAAACTCATCCTCACCCTCAACAACTTCTCTTTCAATTCCTCCCACTTCCTGCAGACAAAGCGAGTGGCCATGGGCACCCACATGGGCCCCAGCTATGCCTGCCTCTTTGTAGGTTACGTGGAACAGTCCCTCTTACGCACCTACACAGGCCCCAAACCCCACCTCTTCCTCCGTTGCAATGATGACTGTATCGGCGCCGTCTCTTGCTCCCCAGAGGAGTTCGAACAGTTCATCCACTTCACCTGCACCTTCCATCCCAACCTTCAGTTCACCTGGGCCATCTCAATCACATCCCTCACCTTCCTGGACCTCTCAGTGTCCATTTCAGGCAACCAGCTTGTAACTGATGTCCATTTCAAGCCCACCGACTCCCACAGCTACCTAGAATACACCTCATCCCACCCACGCTCCTGCAAAAATTCCATCCCCTTTTCCCAATTCCTCCGTCTCAGCCGCCTCTGCTCCCACAATGAGGCATTCCACGTGAATCCCAGATGTCCAAGTTCTTCAAGGACCGCAACTTTCCCCCACAGTGATCGAGAACGCCCTTGACCATGTCTCCCGCATTTCCCGCAACACGTCCCTCACACCCCGCCCCCGCCACAACCGCCCAAAGAGGATCCCCCTCGTTCTCACATACCACCCCACCAACCTCCAGATACAACGCATCATCCTCCGACACTTCCGCCATCTGCAATCCGACCCCACCTCCCAAGACATTTTTCCATCCCCACCCTTGTCTGCTTTCCGGAGAGACCACTCTCTCCGTGTCTCCCATGTTCGCTCCACACTGCCCTCCAACCCGACCACACCCGGCACCTTCCCCTGCAACCGCAGGAAATGCGACACTTGCCCCCACACCTCCTCCCTCACCCCCATCCCAGGCCCCAAGATGACTTTCCATATTAAGCAGAGGTTCACCTGCACATCTGCCAATGTGGTATACTGGATCCATTGTACCCGGTGTGGCTTCCTCTACATTGGGGAAACCAAACGAAGGCTTGGGGACCGCTTTGCAGAACGCCTCCGCTCAGTTCGCAATAAACAACTGCACCCCCCAGTCGCAAACCATTTCCACTCCCCATCCCATTCTTTAGATGACATGTCCATCATGGGCCTCCTGCACTGCCACCATGATGCCACCCGAAGGTTGCAGGAACAGCAAGTCATATTCCGCTTGGGAACCCTGCAGCCCAATGGTATCAATGTGGACTTCACCAGCTTCAAAACCTCCCCTTCCCCCACCGCATCCTTAAACCAGCCCAGTTCGTTCCCTCCCGTCAGTGCATCCCAAAACCAGCCCAGCCTGTCTCTGCCTCCCCAACCTGTTCTTCCTCTCACCCATCCCTTCCTCCCGCCCCAAGCCGCACCTCCATTTCCTACCTACTAACCTCATCCCACCTTCTTGACCTGTCCGTCTTCCCTGGATTGACCTATCCCCTCCCTACCTCCCCACCCATACTCTCCTCTCCACCTGTCTTCTTTTCTCTCCATCTTCGATCCGCCTCCCCCTCTCTCCCTATTTATTCCAGAACCCTCACCCCATCCCCCTTTTCTGATGAAGGGTATAGGCCCAAAATGTCAGCTTTTGTGCTCCTGAGATGCTGCTTGGCCTGCTGTGTTCATCCAGCCACACATTTTATTATCTCTGACAGTCTCTGTGCTGTTTGATGTGATGCAATGCCACCCTCTGCTGGTCTCCACACGCCACTGCACAGGCAGCAGCAGAGCATGAGAACTGTCAGGTATTTATTCAGCGAGGGACTTGGAGGGCAGCAGCTCACACCATCCAAACTGATTTCTTCTTCAAGTACTTATCGAAATGTCTTTGAGATGTTGTAACTGCACTCACTTCCACCATTTCAACTGGAATTTTATTCCATACGTGAACCACTCTCTGTAAAATAATTGCCCCTCATGTCTCTTTTAAAATGTTTGATCCTCAAAATTTGCAACATCCCCACAGCCTTGAAATCCTCCATCCCCAAGAAAAGATAACCGACATTCAACTTATTTGTGCACCTCATGATTTATAAGCCTCAATCAGGTCACCCCTCATCCTCCTGTGCCCAAGTCAGTAAAGTCCCAGCCTATCCAGCCTCTGAAAACACCCTGAAATGGTGATGTATCCGGATTGAATCAGGCGACAGTGTTGGACCCATGCAGTGTTTCGGTGTAAGGGAGTATGTCTACATGTCAGCATTCTGAAACTTGCGAACACATCCTTCCATGACACTGTCTGTCTGTCTCCCCCTCGCTGTCTACATATCCAACCCATCCCATTTGTTCATATTGAAACCGATTCCAGACCATCTCTCTCTGGCAGTGACACCCATGGCACCCCTTGTCCTGGCACAGGCAGCACAGTGGCTCAGTGGTTAGCACTGCAGCCTCACAGCTCCACAGACCTGGGTTCAATTCCAGCCTCGGGCAACTGTCTGTGCGGAGTTTGCACGTTCTGCCCGTGTCTGCGTGGGTTTCCTCCGGGTGCTTCGGTTTCCTCCCACAGTCCAAAGATGTGCAGGCTTGGTGGATTGGCCATGCTAAATTGCCTGTAGTGTTCAGGAGTGTGTGGGTTACAGTGGGATGGGTCTGGGTGGGATGCTTCAAGGGATAGTGTGGACTTGTTGTGCCAAAGGGCCTGTTTCCACACCGTAGGGAATCTAATCTAATCCTTATATCTCAAACCATCCATTCCCACCGACATCCCGGTAAATCTCTGCTGATCCCTCTCCAGATTAATATTATCCTTCCTATAACAGTGCGACCAGAACTGGACACAGTACTTCAGAAGATGCCTCACCTACATCCTGTACAACGTGAAAATGACATCCCAACTCCCAAACTCAAAGGTCTGAGCAAAGAAGGTAACGAACTAAATGCCTCCTTAACCAGCCTGTCTGTATGTGACACAGACTTCGAAGAATTATACCTGATGGCCGAGTCTCTGTTCTGCAACACTACCAAAGGTCCGAATTTAAATTGTATAAGTCCTGCTCTTGTTTGTTTTTCTAAAAGCAATGTCTTGCATTTATGCAAATTAAACACAATCTGCCACACCACAGCCCAGTGAGTGATATTCCCACCGCACCCCCACACAACCCTGACATGTTTTGAAAGACCCTCCCAGCTCCAGAAGGCCTACAAACTCATCTTTATTTTCGCAAAGACTCCCTCCATCTCATTCTCTCAGTTGCTCCGTTTCCTGCACACATGTTCAGATGAGGCTAACTTCAACAAGTGAGTCTCCGACATGTCCACCTTCCTCCTCGACCAAGGATTCCCCAGCTCCTTTGTTGACAGGGCCCTCAACCAGGTCCGATCCATCTCGCACACTTCTGCCCTCACTCTTTCTCCTTCCTCTCGCAACAGCGATAGCGTTCCCCCTAGCCTCACCAACCATCCCAACAGCATCCACATCCAGAAGATCATCAGACGCCATTTCTGCCACTTTCAGTGAGATGCCACCACCAGACCACATCTCCCTTGATAACAAAGTGTGAAGCTGGATGAACACAGCAGGCCAAGCAGCATCACAGGCCTGCCCTCCACAGGGACCGTTCTCTCCGGGACACCCTGGTACTCACTTCTTTCACCCCAACAATTCCCCACAGCCCTACGGCCCTTCCGCTGTAACCGGTGAAGGTGCAACACCTGCCCATTTACCCCCTCCCTCCCCAGTATCCAAGGGCCCAAACATACCTTCCAGGTGAAGCAACACTTCACCCGCACTTCCCAGAATCTAGTCTACTGCATTCGCTGCTCACAATGTGGTCTCCTCTACATTGGGAAATGAAGCGAAGACTTGGTGAACGCGAGGTAGAACATCTATGCTCGGCTTGAAAAAAAAAGTCTCTGAACTGCCTGTTGCCTGCCACTTTAACGCACCACCCTGCTCCCTGGCCAACATCTCTGTCTCTGGCTTGCTGCAGTGTTACAGTGAAGCCCAAAGCAAGCTGGAGGAACAACACCTCATTTTCCACTTGGGGACCCTGCAGCGCTCCGGACTCAATATTGAGTTCAATAATTTTAGGGCCTAAACTCTCCCATGTCCCACACCCCACTGCACGCACCAGGCCTTGTGTCCACATACCCTGCCATTACAGACTCCCTGTTGTTAGTCACTAACAGTCCCTATTAGCAACCAGTCACCCTCCCAGCCTGATCGTTATTAACTCCTTTGTCTGCCCAACTTCTTTCTCTCTCTTTGGGGCCTAGCATCTCGGTTACTCTCTACCCCACCCACCTCCCTATTTTCAGCATATAAACTGACATTTTCTCAGCCACCAACAATTCTGAGGAAGGGTCACTGAACCCCAAACATTGACTGTTTTTTTTCCTTCAAAGATGCTGCCAGATCTGCTGAGCTTTTCCAGCAACTTTGTTTTTGATCCCAGAAAATAATTTGTTGCTGTGTAACATTTAATGCTTTTAGGAGGAGGGCAGTCACGCCTTAGAGGTAGGAAATAGTGATCTGCAATATGATCTTTTGGGGTTGGAAATTATGCTCTTTTGTCGTGTCTGGTGTTCAGTAATGTCTGATCGAGATTCTTCATAGTGCAGAACATGTCTGCAGAATTTCTTTCCCTAACATTGCAGTCTCCAGATCGAGTAGGAACTGCTGCTGCTGGAGAATCTGAGATAACAAAGTATCGAGCTGGATGAACACAGCAGGCCAAGCAGCATCAGAGGAGCAGGAAAGCTGATATATCGGGTCTGGACCCTTCTTCAGAAACGGAGGAGGGGAAGGGGATTCTGGAATAAATAGAGAGAGAGAGGGAGAGGCGGATGGAAGATGGATAAACGAACAGATAGGTGGAGAGGAGACAGACAGGTCAAGGAGCCTGGGATGGAGCCAGTAAAGGTGAGTGTTGGTGGGGAGTTAGGGTGGAGGTTGGTCAGTCAAGGGAAGACGGACAGGTCAAGGAGACAGGGATGAGACTGGTTGGTAGGAGTTAGGGGCGGGGGTTGAGATGGGAGGAGTGGATCAGTGGGAGAAAGGATGGACAGGTCAGGGAGGCAGGGACGAGCTGGTCTAGTTTTGGGATGCAGTTGGGGGTCGGGAGATTTGGAAGCTTGTGAAGTCCACATTGGTACCATGAGGCTGCAGGGTTCCCAAGCAAAATATGAGGCCCTGTTCCTGCAGCCTTCGGGTGGTATCGTTGTGGCATTGGATGAGGCCCAGGATGGACATGTCATCCAGGGTGTGGAGCGTACATGTTCCACAAACCGGTCTCGAAGGCTCCACTTGTTTTCCCCAATGAAGAGGAGGCCACATCAGGAACAGGGGATACAATATACATCAGCAGATGTGCAGGTGAACATCTGTTTGATGTGGAAGGTTTTCCTGCGGCCTGGGATGTAGGGTACGGGGTGGTGGAGTCGGGGCAGGTTCCGCACTTCTCGCAGTTGCAGGGAAAAGAGCCGGGTGACATGGAGCTGGAGGGGAGTGTGGAGCAGACAAGAGATTCATGGGGAAAGTGGTCCCTCCGGAAAGCAGGGAAGAGTGGCGAGGGAAAAATGTCTTTGGTGGTGGGGTCAGATTGCAGATGGCGCAGGTGCTGGAGGATGATGTGTTGGATCTGGCTGTTGGTGGGGCTGGTCGGGCTGGGTGGGGTACATAAGGACAAGAAGATTCTGTTTTGGTTTTATCTGGGGGAGGGGGTGTGAGGCCCAGGAAGGAGAGAGATGTATCACAAATGGCCCAGGGAAACTCAAGGTTGGGGTGGAAGGTGTTGGTGACGTGGATGAACTGTTTGAGCTCCTTGTGGGAGCACAAGGCAGCACCGATACTGTTATCAATATAACGGAGGAAGAGGTGGGGTTTAGGGCCAGCGTGGCTTCGGAAAAGGGATTGTTCTATGTAACCTACAAAGAGGCAGGCATAGCTTGGGCCCACGCGTGTACCTACGGCCAACCCCTTTGTCTGTAGGAAGTGGAAGGACTTGAAGGAGATGTTATTAATGGTGAGGACGAGTTCAGCTCAGCGGAAAAGGGTGTCAGTGAAGGGGGACTGGTCGGGCCTGTGGGACAGGAAGAAGCAGAGGTCCTGTATGTCATATGTATGGGGATTGCAAGTATACAGGGATTGGAGGTCCTTGTTGAAGATGAGGTGTTGGGGACCAGGGAATTGAAAGTTCTGGATGAGGTGGAGGGCGTGGGTGGTATCATGGACATTGATGGGAGTTGCTGGACCAAGGGAGAGAAAATGGAGTCCTGGTAGGTTCAGATAAGTTCCGTGGGACAGGAGCAGGCAGACACAATGGGTTGACCAGGGAAGGCAGGTTTGTGGATTTTGGGAAGTAGATAGAAGCGGGTGATGCAGAATTAGGGAACGGTGAGGTTGGAGGCTGTGAGTGGGAGGTCACCTGAGGTGATGAGGTTGAGGATGGTCTGGGAGATGTTGTATTGGTGGTCAGGAGTGGGGTCATGATCAGGGAGGCAGTAGAGGGAGGTGTCAGAGAGCTGACATCTGGTCTCAGCAATGTCGAGGTCAGTGCGCCATTCTACAACTGTGCTTCCCCTGTCGGCGGGTTTTATAGTGAGGTGAGGGTTGGAGACAAGGGAGCGGAGGGCTGTATGATCTGCGGGGCGAGGTTGGAGTGGGTGAGAGGGGTGGAGAGTTTGAGGCAATTGATGTCTCAATGGCAGTTGGAGATGAAGAAGTCAAAGGAGGGTAGGAGGCCTGAGGATATTTTCCAGGAGGAGGGGGTGTGTTGGCAGTGGGAGAAGGGGTCAGGAGAGGGAGCATTTCAGATAATAACCATTTGAGCTGGAAATCATAGCCAAGCAATTAAAGATGTCAATCGTTTATCTCAATGGCACAGCACATTCCCTCAACATCCTGTAGTTGAGGAAAGTACTATGCATTTGTTCAACACTGAAAAATCTTCCCCGTGTACTTCAGTCAATTTAACCAGAATTTGATAAACCCAAACTCAGTTGATAGCTGGCACGCAAAATGAGACTCAAAATCTGGACATGACTTCGTTCTTGTGTAATGGGCAGCACCAATGCCTCTGTGCCTGTGCTCTGATTCAATTCCAATCTCTGAATCTATGGTAATGTCACTAGCTCTGGACCAGAAGTTCTGGATACAACTCCTGCCAGTTGCAGAGGTGTGTCACAGCCTGTCAGAACAGGTTGATGAGCAAATATACGGGACAGTCATATTGTAGATTCAGGGGCCATCGCAGTGTGGTGGCCTTCACCTTTGGACCAGAGGTCTCGATTCAAATCCCCCAGCAGTGTTTCATAAAATGTCTAAACAAGTTGGTGAATTTTCTTCCAGATTTGTGACTTGATTGAGAAGGACCAGTGTTGAATTTCAGAATTCAGGCCCGGGATAACAGAAAGCACAGCCATTCGTGTTGATTGGAGAAAAATGTGCACCTTGGTTATGTTTATAAAATCATGAATGGCATGGATAGGGTGAATAGTCAGGGTCTTTTTCTGAGTGTATGGGGAGTCAAACATTAGAAGGCACAGGTTTATGGAACAACGGGAAAGATTTAAAAACCATACGAATGAACTTCCAGATAAAGTGCTGGAGGCTTGTGAAAACACGATTTCAAAGGATGGGTATATGCATTGGAAGGGTCCAGAGGAATGTAGGCCAAATGCTGGCAAATGGGGTGAGATTAATTTCGGATACCTGGGCAGCATGGACATGTGGACCAAAGGATTTGTTCCCATACCGTGCATCTTTATGATTCATTCATTTGCTCAGGATCTCTTTGTAAACTTGGATAACCTTGTCTGTCCATGGTTCAAATAATCTCAGTGTCATCCGTAAACTTGCTAACCTTGCCTTCTATAATTTTCATCTAAATCATTCATTTCAATGACAACCAAAAGTAAATCTAGCACTGATCCCTGTGGATCACCGCTAACCACAGGCGTCCAGTCTGAAGGACAATCCTCCATGACCACCCTGTCTCCTGCCATATTGCAGAAGCACGCACACACACGCACATGCACACACGCACACAGCCGTGGAGATAGATACATTTTAATGAATAAGCAGTTCAAGGGTTATGGTGAGAAGGCAAGAGAATTGTTTTGAGAAATATATCAAGCATAATCGCACCACAGAGCAGACTCGATCGGCCAGATGGCAAATTCTGCTTCAATTTCTTATACTGTCTGGTCTGAAGGTATCGGGAATATTTAGAGGAGGTAATTTGCTGTGAGGCTAACACAGTTTGAGGAGTCTCCCAATTAAGACTGCGATACGAATATATCTTTCTCTTTAACATTGTGCTGTCTGTGGTGTTCTCATCCAAAGGGAATAATAAACACTGGATTAGTGAAGATATTCAAGGCGGAGCTCAACTGACCTTGAATGGACAAGAGAGTCCATCTTTAGGAATAAACAGGAAAAGTGTGTTCAGCCACAAACAGATCAGCCACGATCTTTCTAAATTGAGCAGCAGTCCCGAGGGTCCAATTGGCCAACTGCAGCTCGTATCCTGTTTGTTGTTGTCTCACTCCACCCTTCAAAGCTGTTACAGAGGAAAAGGATGTCTCCATTCAAACAGTCATGGTTGCTTTCATAGAGACACAGAGATATACAGCATGAAAACAGACCCTTCGGTCCAACTCATCCACGCCATCCAGATATCCGAAATAAATCTGGGCCCATTTGCCAGCATTTGGCCCATTCCTCTCACAACCATTCCGAAACATATACCCATCCTGATGCCATTTAAATGTTGTAACTGTACCAGCCTCCACCACTTCCTCTGGCAGCTCGTCCCATAAACACACCACCCTCTGCATGAAAATGTTGCCCCTTAAGTCCCTTTTAAACCTTTCCCCTCTCCCCTTAAAGCTGTGGCCTCTAGTTTTGGACTCCCCCACCCCGGGGAAAAGACCTTGGCTGTTTACACTCCTGTGTCCCTTATGACTTTGCAAACGTCTGTAAGGTCACTCATCAATGATATTTTATTTTATTGTGTACCAATTGTGGCAATTTTTCCACACAGCACCCACAGCCAAAAATGAAATTAACCATAAGCTTATCTATATTTGTGATGTTCTTAAAGCCTGTTAACCAGGCTGATAGAAAATCTCCCCCCCTCCTCGATACATTTCCGGGGAAAATTGAGCACCTGATTGAGAGGGCAGACCAGATTTATTGCTGCATCTAACAGACAGCATTTTTGACCGTACAGCATTCGACTCAAATGTCAGTCTATATCCTGTGCTTGTTTTTTAAACGCTCAAGGATCAGAATCATTGTCAGTACAACCTCTACCTGATGATCTGAAAACAAATAGCCCTAATGGTGTGTTGCTGAGCTCAGATACTTCTCGACAACCAGCTACACACCACAGGAGAGGCCCTGCAACCGTTCTGGGCCGCGACACAGCGAGTCCTGGTTCACTAACATGAAATGCAGAATATAGATAATTATTTAGTTTCAGGTTGGAAAGCTGCGACTAATGGAATTCCTCAAGGAATGTTGTGAGTTCATCAACAGTTTACAATCCAGATTAACGATGTCAATGAAGGGCTGATAGGATTGGAGCTCAATGTGCTAGTACAGCATTATAGTCACCCAATAAGATGACAAGTGGAGGGAGGCGATCTACACTGGTGTGCAGACAGAGGGTGTTTTGGAACAAACTTCCGGCAATGCAAATAAAACAGTACAGTGTGGGTTGTGGGACATTTGTGTTTTGGGGAAAGGATAAAACAGCAGTAAATTATATGACTGGAGAAGTAACGCAGAGATCGGTGCGACTGAGTGATTTGTGTGTCCTGGTACAGAAATCATATAAAGTTAGTCTGAAGATGTCGCAAGTGATTTGGAAAGTAAATGGAATAGTGCTGTTTCTTGAAAAGGCTGCTGGGTATGATGTTAGGCATGTTTCCCTGCTTCTGTACAGGGCATTGCTGAGAATCCATCTCATGCTCTGTCTGTAGTTATGAAGCCCGAAACGAAAAAAGAAACACAATGGCCTTTGAAACTTTTCAAAGATGGTTCTCTATACACTGTCCTGTGATGAAGGAAGCATGTTATGGAGGATTAAGAGTTTAGTTCTGAGAACCAGAAATATTCATGACCATATAAGAACTTGAGGAGAGTGTAAATGGTGAATACATGACGGATAATTTGTCTTGACTGGGAGAATACAACTGGGGAAATAATTTAAAAAATAAAACCGATTCTGAGGAAGGTTCACTCGACCTGAAACATTAATTCTAATTTCTCTTCATAGATGCTGCCAGGCTGCTGACCTTTTCCACTAATTTCTGCATTTCTTTAGGAGTAAGACACATTCATTTTAATATAGATGTTGTGAAGACATCAAGACGTGTTATTTTTAAATTATGCAGGCACATATAAACATGTCTTTAAATCAAGTAGGCCCTTTTGTTGCTCAGGAAATGACTGTGTGTATGACAGCAGCAATGATTCACCAACATGGAGCAGGGAATGTGATGGAAACTAATAGCTCGGACAATGTTCAAGAGGATCTCACATGTTCACGTTTGGGAGTTGCATAGCATTATTGCGTGATTCAACTCAGAGAGGGGAAAAGAAACGCAACCTAGCTATAAAGCAACAGCCTATCTCTCCCTCTCGATTTCCTTGTTCCTCATCGCATCAATGTATGAGAGCTGAAAACGTACCAATCATCTTTACCACTCATGGAGGATTCATGATGAGGATTAATTGGAATCTCCCACTGCCTGTAGCCAAGGGAATTCAGCCAAATCTAATAGTTCCAGGAAATAATCCCATTGCCAACAACTTGTGCGAGCAGAATAAATTTGGAAGCAGAATAACATTTGGGACAATCTCTCTCATTTTTGCTTTTATCATGAGTTCAACTGTTATGTGGACAAAGTTCTTTCAAATTAATATTTCAGCTTGTCATCAAATACACGTGTGAGTGTTTGTTTGTGTGTGTGTGTGTGTGTGTGTGTGTGTGTGTGTGTGTGTGTGTATGTATGTGTGTGTGTGTGTGTCTTTCTTCTTTGCATCATAGCTTGAGTAAAATTGGTTTGGTCATGGATGTGTCATTTTAGCAGATTAAAGAAAACTGTCTGACTCTTTCCTTACACTGACCCTGACCCAGTCTGACACCTATAATATCAGCCACATCACCAACCTGGTTACATTTTAAATTTGTAGTGATCAGGGGAGAGGTGGGGCTAGAAAAGGAAACAGTGACCCGGCAAGCCAGTGCACCAGAGACCAGTGAGCCTGACATGAGATCTGAGTAAGTTGTTGGAGGGGATTCTGAGGGATAGGATTTACATGCATTTGGAAAGGCAAGAAGTGAATAGGGATAGTAAACATTGCTTTGTGCAGTGTAAATCACGTCTCACTAACTTGATTATTTTGAAGAGATGATCAAGAAGGTTGATGATGGCAGTGTGGCAGACATTTTCCAAATCGGCTTCAGGAAGTTGTTCCGTAATGTTCTGAATGGTAGACAGACTAGTAATGGGTTATCACTTGGGATCCAGGGGGAGCTAGACAATTGAATTCAAAATTGTCTTGAAGACAGGGGATTGTTTCACAGACTGGAGACCAGTGACCAGCGGTGTGCTGCAAGTATCAGTGCTGAGTTCAATGCTTTCCATCATTAATATGAAAGGTTTGGATGTGAATGTCAGAGACATGGTTAGTCAGTTTACAGATGACATCAAAAAGTGATGCAGTGGACAGTGGTGAAGTTTATCTCAGAGTGCAAAGGGACATTGATCAGATGGGCCAATGGGCCAAGGTATGGCTGATGGAGTTTATTTTAGATAAATGAGAGGTTTTGCATTTGGTAGAGTAAAGCAGGGCAGGGCTTTGGGACCCACACCTCAGGAAGGACATACTAGCCCTGGAGCGTGTCCAGCGGAGATTCACACGGATGATCCCTGGAGTGGTATGTTTAATGTATGATGAACGGCTAAGGATCCTGGGAGTGTACTCATTAGAATTTAGAAGGTTGAGCGGAGACCCAGTAGAAACTTACAAAATAATGGATGGCTTAGAAGGGGTGGACGCTAGGAAGTTGTTTCTGTTAGGCGGGAGACAAGGGGAGACTAAGTTGTTTCTGTTAGGCGGGAGCAGAGAGAGAGCCAGACAGAGAGAGCGCCATGAGGCTGCCGGGAAGGTAACAGATTTTGTTCCCACTTTAAAAAGCCTACCTTGAGCGGGGGCCGTCTTCATTTATTTGGGCAGGAAAAAGAGTGGAAGGGTGACAGTCATTGGGGATTCAATTGTAAGGGGAATAGATAGGTGGTTCTGCAGTCGAAAATGGTACTCCCGAAAGGTATGTTGCCTCCCAGGTGCACGAGTCAGGGATGTCTCCAATCGGCTGCAGAACATTCTGAAGTGGGAGGGCAAACAGCCGGTCGTGGTGCATATAGGCACCAACGATATAGGCAGAAAACGGGATGAGGTCCTACAAGCAGAATTTAGGGAGTTAGGAGCCAAGTTAAAAAGTAGGACCTCAAAGGTAGTGATCTCAGGATTGTTACCAGTGCCACATGCTAGTCAGTGCAGAAAATAAAGAATAGCTAGGATGGATGTGTGGCTTGAGAGCTGGTGTAGGAGGGAGGGGTTCAGATTTTTGGGACATTGGAACCGGTTCTCGGGAAGGTGGGACTATTACAAATTGGATGGCCTACACCTGAGCCGGACTGGAACCAATGTTCTTGGGGGTGCTTTTGCTAATGCTGTGGGGGAGGGTTTAAACTAATGCGGCAGGGGGATGGGAACCAAATATTGGACAGAAAAGAGGTAGGAACGAAAACCTGTAGGGAACTAGTTAATGGAGTCAGTGTGACTAAAGGGAATAGTAGTCGGGGAGCAGATGATGAACACAAAGGGACAGGTGTTCTGAGGTGCATTTGTTTTAATGCGAGAAGTGTAGTTGATAAGGCAGATGAGCTTAGGGCTTGGATCAGTACCTGGAAGTATGATGTTATTGCTATTACTGAGGCTTGGTTGAGGGAAGAGTATGATTGGCAACTCGTTGTCCCAGGATATCGATGCTTCAGTGGGGTTAGAGAGGGAGGTAAAAGGGGTGGAGGAGTTGCAGTACTTGTCAAAGACGATAACACAGCCGCACTGAAGGAGGGCCCCATGGAGGACTCAAGCAATGAAGCAATATGGGTAGACCTCAGAAATAGGAAGGATGCAGGAACAATGTTGGGGCTGTACTACAGGTCTCCCAACAGTGAGCGTGAAATAGAGGTACAAATATGTAAACATATAATGGAAAGTTGACGTAGAAACAGGCTGGTGGTGATGGGAGATTTTAACTTTCCCAACATTGACTGGGATTCACTCATTGTTAGGGGTCAAGATGGAGCAGAATTTGTAAGGTGTGTCCAGGAGGGTTTTCTAGAGCAGTGTGTATGTAGTGCTACTCAGGAAGGGGCCATACTGGACCTGGTGCTGGGGAATGAACCCGGCTAGGTGGCTGATATTACAGTTGGGGACTACTTTGGAAATAGCGACCACAATTCCATAAGTTTTACAATACTCATGGACAAGGATGGGAGTGGTCCTAAAGGAAGAGTACTAAACTGGGGGAAGGCTGACTCTACCAAGAATCGGCAGAATCTGAGCAATGTAGATTGGGAGAAACTGTTTGAAGGTAAATCCACTTTTGATATGTGGGAGGCTTTTAAGGAGAGGTTGATTTGCCTGCAGTAGAGACATGTTCCTGTGAAAATGAGGAATAGAAATGGCAAGATGAAAGAACCATGGATGACAGTTGAAATTGTGAGACTAGCCAAGAGGAAAAAAGGAAGCATACATGAGGTCTAGGCGACTGAAGACAGACGAAGCTTTGCAAGAATATCGGGAATGTAGAGTGAGTCTGAAACGACGGATTAAGAGGGCTAAGAGAGGACATGAGATATTGCTGGCAAACATGGTTAAGGAAAATCCCAAAGTCTTTTATTCATATACAAAGAGCAAGAGGGTAACTAGAGAAAGGATTGGCCCACTTCAGGACAAAGAAGGAAAGTTATGTGCTGAATCAGAGAAAATGGGCGACATTCTTAATGAGTATTTTGCATCGGTATTCACCAAGGAGAGGGGCATGAAAGTTAGGGATAGATGTTTGCTTACTCTAGGTCAAGTTGACATCAGGAAGGTTGAAGTGTTGGGTATCCTAAAAGTCATTAAGGTGGACAAGTTCCCTGGCCCGGATGGTATCTTTCCCAGGTTGCTGAGGGAAGCGAGAGAGGAAATAGCCGGGGCCTTAGCAGATATCTTTGCAGCATCCTTAGACACGGGTGAGCTCCTGGAGGACTGGAGACTTGCTAATGTTGTCCCCTTGTTTAAGAACATCAGCAAGGATAATCCAGGTAATTATCGACTGGTGAGCCTGATGTCAGTGGGAGGAAAACTACTGGAGAAGATACTGAGGGATAAGATCTATTCCCATTTGGAAGAAAATGGGCATATCAGTGATAGGCAACATGGTTTTGTGCAGGGAAGGTCATGTCTTACCAACTTAATAGTATTCTTTGAGGACGTGACAAAGTTGATTGATGAGGGAAAGGCTGTAGATATCATATACATGGACTTCAGTCAGGCGTTTGATAAGGTTCCCCATGGCAGGCTGATGGAGAAAGTGAAGTCACATGGGGTCCAGGGTGTGCTAGCTAAATGGATAAAAAAACTGGCGAGGCAACAGGAGACAGAGAGTTGTAGTGGAAGCGAGTTTCTCAAATTGGAGACTTGAGACCAGTAGTGTTCCACAGGCATCTGTGCTGGGACCACTGTTGTTTATGACATATGTAAATGATTTGGAGGAAGGTGGAGGTGGTCGGATCAGCAAGTTTTCAGATGACACTAAGATTGGTGGAGTAGCAGACAGTGAAGGGGACTGTCAGAGATTACAGCAGAATATAGACAGACTGGAGAGTTGGGCAGATAAATGGCAGATGGAGTTCAATCCGGGTAAATGCAAGGTGATGCATTTTGGAAGATCAAATTCAAGTGCGAACTATACAGTAAATGGAAAATTCCGAGGGAAAATTGATGAACAGAGAGATCTGGGTGTTCAGGTCCATTATTCCCTGAAGGTGACAACGCAGGTCAGTAGGGTGGTCAAGAAGGCATATGGCATGTTTTCCTTCATTGGAGGGGGTATTGAGTACAAGAGTTGGCAGGTCATGTTGCAGTTGTAAAGGACTTAGGTTCGGCCACATTTGGAACACTGTGTACAGTTCTGGTGGCCACACTACCAAAAGGATGTGAATGCTTTGGAGAGGGTGCTGAGGAGGTTCACGAGGATGTTGCCTGGTATGAAGGGTGCTAACTATGAAGAGAGGTTGAGTAGATTAGGATTCTTTTCATCAGAAAGACAGAGATAGAGGGGGACCTGATTGAGGTCTACAAAAACATGAGGGGTATAGACAGGGTGGATAGCAAAAAGCTTTTTCCCAGAGTGTAAACTGAATTACTAGGGGTCATGAGTTCAAAGTGAGAGGAGGAAAGTTTAAGGGAGATATGCGTGGAAAGTTCTTTACACAGAGGGTGGTGGGTGCTTGGAACACGTTGCCAGCGGAGGTGGTAGACGCAGACACGTTAGCATCCTTTAAGATATATTTGGACAGGTATGTGGATGGGCAGGGAGAAAATGGACCCAGACCGTTAGAAAATAGATGACAGGTTAGACAGAGGATCTTCTGGATGTGAGTGTGCTCGCTGAGCTGAAAGTTTAGTTTTCAGACGTTTCATCACTATTCTAGGTATTATCATCAGCGAGGCTCTGATGAAGCGCTGGTGTCATGTCCCGCTTTCTATTTATCTGTTTAGGTTTCCTTGCGTTGGTGATGTCATTTCCTGTGTTGGTGATGTCATCTCCTGTTCTTTTTCTTGGAGGATGGTAGATGGGCTCCAAATCAATGTGTTTGTTGATGGAGTTGCGGTTGGAATGCCATGCTTCTAGGAATTCTCGTGTGTATCTCTGTTTGGCTTGTCCTAGGATGGATGTGTTGAACCAATCAAACAGGACAAATGGACCATCAAATGGACAAACAGGCAGAAAGCTAGCCACCAGGATGCATGAACATCAACAAGCCACAAAACAACATGACCCACTATCACTAGTATCCTGACATACAGATGAGGAAGGGCACCACTTTGATTGGGACAACACATCCATCCTAGGACAAGCCAAACAGAGACACGCACGAGAATTCCTCGAAACATGGCATTCCAACCGGAACTCCATCAACAAACACATTGATTTGGAGCCCATCTACCATCCTCTGAGAAAAAAGAACAGGAAATGACATCACCAACCCAAGGAAACCTAAACAGATAAATAGAAAGCGGGACATAACACCAGCGCTTCATCGGAGGCTCACTGATAATGTTACCTAGAATGGTGACGAAACGTCTGAAAACTAAACTTCCAGCTCAGCGAGCAAATTCACATCCAGAACCTCAACTTGAGCTACAAATCTTCTCAAAACTCGCTAACAAAGGATCTTGATTGGCGTAGGCTTGGAGGGCCGAAGGGCCTGTTCCTGTTCTGTAATTTTCTTTTGTTCTTTGTTCTTTGACCCGTGGGCACAGCCTTAAAATTAGAGGCGATAAATTTAAAACTGAAATGAGATGACATTTCTTCAGCCAGAGGGTGGTAGGCTTGTGGAATTCATTGCCACGGAGTGCAGTGCAGGCCAGGACGTTGGATGCATTCAAGGCGGAAATCGACAAATTCTTGTTCGCACAAGGAATCAAGGGCTACAGGGAGAGTGCAGGGGAGTGGAGTTGAAATGCCCATCAGCCATGATTTAAAAGGCAGAGTGGACTTGATGGGCCGAATGGCCTTACTTCCACTCCTATGTCTTATCATCTTATGGTCTTGTACAATTAATGCTGGGGCCCTGGGGACTGTTGCTGAGTAAAGAGACCTTGGGTGCACACACATAGTTCCTTGAACGTGGAGTAGCATGTGAGACAGGGTAGGGAAGGTCACATTTGTCATGATTGCCCTAATCACTCAGAGCATTGGTTATCTGGGTTGGGATGGCATGTTGCTCCTGTACAGGACATTGGTGAGGCCACTTTAAGAATACTGCGCACATATCGGTTGTCTCTGCTGAAGGAAGTATGTTGTTATTTTTGACAGGGTGCAGGAAAAAGATTTACAAGGATGTTCCTCGACTGGATGGTTTGAACTGGAGGGAGAGGCCGAATAGTTTGAAAGGTTTTCCCCTGGAGTGTCAGAGGCTGAGGGGTGACATGACAGAGGTTTAGAAAATTTCAATTCCATGAATATTCTGAATAACCAAGGTCCATTTCTCAGGGGGAGGGGAGGCCAAAAGTCAAGGGCTAAGTTCAAAGCTGAGAGGGGAACGACTTAGAAGTGAACTTACAAAGAACAATGAACAAAGAAATTTCGGCCCTCCAAGCTTGGTCAAGACCAGACAGGTGGGACTATGATAGTTTGGGATTATGTTTAACATGGACTCGTTGGACTGAAGAGCTGTCTGACCCTGTAAGTCTTTCACAAGCTCTATTCCCAACTCCATGTATTCTCTGGGTCATACCAGAGCAAAGTACCAAACTTCAGATCAATTAGTTTTGAGCAATTCCTCTTTATTAATTCTCATCTCCCACAATTTCTCATTTTCACAGTCACTGTCCTGTAGAATTTCTGGAAGGTTTTCTGTATCATTTTCTGTGGAGACAGAATTAATGTATTTCACTCAGAAGTGGGTCAGTGGGGTTGGGGTGAAGAGAGACGGACTCTGTCACCAAGAGAATACATCGGAGCACTGTACTGAGGAGATGATGGACATGGCCCCCACTCCTGCTTGGAGAGTTCTAGAATCTAAACAGTTCAATGAAACTGCTCTTTAAAGCCTATCGATGGGTTATGCTGAAACCAGTGACACAAAGCTGTAACCACCTCATTTTAGAATCAAACTGTCTTGACACTTTGCAACTGGCATAGGTCCAGGTAGAGACAAGAATCAGCCTCCAGTCAAAATTATAGTAACTGCAAGTGTGGCCAGAAGAGAACTGCAACTGGAAAGGAGCAGATTATGATTTATTCATAAACAGCACTGAGGCAGAAGTGAAGACTGGGGTTATTATTGGTGATAAAGTGAATATTATGATACAGACCAGCTCTGGGCAAAATGGGCCAATGGTGGCTATGAATACTTTTCTTCATCCTCAGATGTTTGTAAGTGAAGCCATGGCATAAGAATTGAGATTGTTACTGAAAGTGAATACAATAGTTTCCATCTTTGCCAAATACCGAAAATAGAAATCGAGATGCTGTTCACAAAGACTTACAGAATTAATAAATGGAAAGACACAGAGAAACTTATCAGGAACACCAACAAAAGCGAGAATGGGATAGTAACCTGCTTGAATAATTACCAGGACAGCTTCTATTCGCAATGTTAATGGTATCCAATTGAAAGTAAGCCAGTCAAGGCCATCGGATAAACTCCTGTCCATTGTTGGAATATTCCAATCTATTCCTCTCAGATTCTGGTACGTTGTCGTAACTTTCCACTCCATTGTTCTCACATTCTGAGCCATCGTTGGAACATCCCAATCTGCTGGTCACAGATTCTGATCTCCCCCCTCTCTGGAGCTGCTGATCCCAATCGTATTGAGGATGACACAGCCACTGATACTATGGGATAACACATTGAAAGAAACCCCTTATTAATAGAAGCGGGAAACCCTCCGTAGACA